>NW_009260758.1:3683965-3709511 GCF_000687185.1 Egretta garzetta
GCAGTGCAAATCATTTTAATTCAGTTATTTTTTTTTTTTTTTTTTTTTTTTAAGGTGTCACCGAAGATGTCTTTTTGTAGTGGCAGGGTAGAGAAAGAAGGAGAGAAGGCAGAATGAGAACATTGAGCCATGCAAAATAAAAGAAAGAGACAAGCAGGGAGCTGGGAGTGTTAAATAAGCTTCAGCCTTTCGGTAGAGCTGATTTGAGTAGAGAAAGAGGTAAGAGAGCATAAGCAGTAGCTTGCTTCCTAGAAAATGTCTTTCATGGAGAAGATGGGAGGAGAGTTTGAGTTTTAATGAGTAGAGGTGAGGAGCAAAGGTGCGAATCTGGCATGGGGTACGGCAAATCGATTGTGGAGCAATAATGAGAGAGAGGGGGAGGAATCAGAAGTGTTTCTTAACTTAGAAACAAGGATGTGAATGGCTGCTGGCTGTTGCTACTCAGAGGTAGGTAAAGAAGAAAGGAATCTGTTGGGCAAAGTCCTCGCCGCAGAAGACACAACCAAGGTGAAATCCAGTTTGTGGTTGTTGGAGAGATGTGGAAGAGGGAAACCCAACGTTGACAAAGAGCTCTCCACCATTCTGCAGGGCAGTGGTACATCTGCGGGAGCTGCAGGGCTGGTCCGGGGGCTGAGTCCTCCCTGTGTGTGTCAGTGGGAGAGGTTCTCCCCGGCGTGGAGCTTGGGCAGGAGAAAGCAAGGAGGTCATTGCTGTTTCTGTTCTTATTTCGGTTGCAGAGCGTGAAAGCGGATGACTGCTTTTGCCTTTTCTGGTCAGACTTTAGGACTAGTTCTACTTTGTTGCTCTGTTACCAGAAGAGTTATTTACCCTGCTCTGAATGAAATTGGGCTAATTACTGAATGATGATTTTTTTCCCCCTTATTCTAAAGGACCTTCTGTTGGTAATGCGTTTGCTTTAAATACAGGAGATGAACCATAAGATGCCAGAATGAGCCAATTTTGAGTAGTTCAGGAGTGGAAGGACACATAGATGTAATTTTGCAGATCTTGAACTGTTAACAGTCAGATTTCCTCGCAACAGTTTTTAAATGATTAAAAGTAACAAGTTTCTTTGTAGCCAATTCTGCATTAATTCTGACTTGTCTCTCTTTCTGAAATTGTATTAAAACCATTTGTCCTCTTTGGAAATACTGAACAAGAAGCATAAAAGCAAGTAAATATGCTCTTACTATTTCTGTCCTTGACCTACTTACACAACTGTATAGTCAGGCTTAGGACTGAGTCTTGTATTTGTGAAAAGGCTAGGGCAAGTTAAGCTTAATTATTTCTTTTGAGATGCTTTCTATTTAGAAAAGTTACTTGTTGAAGTCTCATCGCCTAAAATGTGAAATATTGGTGCTATTTCTGCTGGGATCATTAGTTTAATATTCTGAATAAATTGTGTAACTGCTCATTTGTATAAGAGGATGGGATTTATGAAGCTACAGTGCATTTGTACACACACACGCACTAGCACACAACACTTGTTGATGATTCAGAGAAGGAGTAGAGTAATTCGGCTCTTGGACTGCCTCACGTGTGATTGGCTTCCTTTCTGGGGGACTTATTTTAGGGAAAAATCAATGTCAACTGAAAAACATTCCATTCTGAAAAGACAAAAATTCCCCTACTTGTGAAAATGTGTCTTGGCAGCTGATTTAACTTATGATACAAGATTTAACACTTTTCACTAAACATGAATATTTACCATGGCAACAGCTACGTTACGGGCCACATGTTGGAGACTTGCACGTTGTTGCAGAAACTTGTAGCTCGCCACATTTAGCCGAGTCCTTGTTTCCACCGGCAGAAGGAGCCCACTCCTCCAGCTGTTTTGGGCACAGACCTCCCGGCGGGGTCGGTGGGCACCCTGCGTGCCTCCAGCAAGGTACAGCTAATTGCTCCGTCAGGCATTTGCTGGTGATCAGCACCGCGGGGCTACATATAGACAAAACTCTTGATGACAGAATAACCCGATAAAAAGCATGCGTTTGCCTCTGATTTGCCTTCCCAGTGGCAGGGTGGGAAGAGCTTTCTCAAAGTCTCACTTCTCCAGCCTCTTTTTCTCCCCCCAACACCTCCCTCCCCATCGCCCTGCGGACGTAGGCAGATCAAACCCATTTTGGCCACGTGGAGTAACAGGTCTGCCGTGTCCTCCGGCCGGTCTGCTCTCTGCCATGCCTCCCTGCTACTCTCTCAACTCCTTGTCACCTTTCATTTGTGGTGTAGTGGCTTTTCAGGCGACATTAATTGAATCACGCTCATCAAGGACTTAATAAAAGTGTGACGGCCAGGATGGAGCCCTGGCAGATGGCAGCTCTGGTCGACAAGCGGGGTGCGTGGCTGGGGCTGTACTGGGGCACCAGTGGCGATGGGCTGGCTCTTCTGAGGGGGCAGAAAGTTTGTTGCTTTGGAGTTGTGAGGAGAGCAAGCCAGCACAAGGAAAGTAAAAGATGGCTTCAGATGATTTAGGTTGCAGTTAAGTGGTTTGGTTTTTTTTTTCTTCCTGAAACAGGACTAGATAATCATTCAATAGAACTGTAAATCTTAGCTACAAAGGACTAGGTGTGAAACAGTAGAAGGATTTAACTTTATAGGTAATGACAAACACCTGCAGGTACCTTGAGTAGGAGCAGTTTTATTTTGTTTAATTTTACATGTTAGGAAGAATACAAATTCTCTTGCTTTTAGGACAAAGCTAACAAAAGGTTAGGCAGAAACCCCTTTTTCCCAGAGCTGTGAAAACTCTCAAGTCAAATGTTTCTTGTACCTTTCTCTGAAGTGTCTGGTCTTCGCCATCGTTAAGGAGGCCTTGGTCTGGAGGGGCTCAGACCTTTCCTCCTCTGGGCACTGATGGGACCTTTGCCCTTTTTTCTTTCATTGAAAACACCCCGATTTAAATGAAACTGGCTATGTAACGCAGAAGCTAAGTGTGCAGCCAGGAGCATAGCCAGTGCCAGGCGGAGTCCTGGTGCCGTGATGGTTGGGCTGGGGCTACTCGTCCCCCTCCATCAGGGCTGGGCTGTGGTGGCACGGTGGAAGGTGTCCTCTGCCCGGCCGGTGTTGCCGGTACGATGGTCCCTGGCACAGCTGCTGCTTTCGGCTGTAAGACTGGTTTAAATCTTGGCCTTTACTTGGTGTGAATTTGCCAAGCTGCGCTGATCCAGAACTTAAATAATTTGCTTCTCTTTTTAGCATCGTGTCTTTTAAAGGTGTTATATTTGTTTCCATTTTGCGTTAAATTAAAATTAAATGGTTCTGCTTTGTAGATTTAATAGTGTACAAATATATCTATTTTTAAATCCTTTTAGCCTATGTGTATGTGACTAAGAAAAAAGCAACAGAGTAGGGGCCTCTGATTTTTGTTTTATTTGAATCAAATACCCTATTGGGATTTCAATTATAAGTGAACGTTACACTTGTTTGTTACTAAGGTGACTACAGTGTCAAGGTTATGTGGATGTTGTAGTATTATAAATGCAAAGATAATGCAAAAAAGAAAAATAGTTGTGTTGGCTAAAATAATCCTATTCCTATAGCATAAAGTTGCACACTGTCCTACATTTCAATTCTTGTTCTATTAAATTACCTGTTTAATAATTTGAATCCAGTGTTATTTTTATATTATATTGCAAATGTGTGACTGTGAGGTTATTTTTAAGATATATTTATTAAAGGAATGAATACAATAAGACAAGTCATTGCAGCCCACATACAGTTCCTTGACTTCTCATTTTGTGATGTTTCAATTGCATATGATTACCAAATGTAAGTTTTAACTTTTATGGGGGTTCATTAGAGATGCAGCTGTGTAGAGAGAAGTTCAGTAGAATTTGATAATTTTTTTATTTTTTATTTTTTTTAAAAAAGCTCTAAAAGTGTAGTGAGATGGAGAAACTTGATGGAATGTAATTTCAAGCTTCGTACTTTGAGCTTGGATGCACAGTTGTGGGGTCTTCAAGGGCTTAGCTGGGCCGCACTGGTAATTTGCTGGTGATGGAGAGATGAAGGGCACTAGCACGAGGTCTGCATGTTTGGGGTGTGGGAGACCGGAGCATCTCAAACAAAAGGCATTCGCCTTTTTTTCTGGGTAGGTCACAGAGAAGAGGTGGTGTCCTTGGTCGGGGCCAGGACTAGCACGAAATACCTTTTGCTTCTGTGTGAATCAACGCTCTGGTGGAGAAATACGGCTTCAGTGAATCTGTGGTTTTCTCTTCTAATAGAGAATCTAAGTAAAATGAACTCCCCAGAAGCCAATATTGAAAGCAATCTTAGTGAGCAAGTGCTGAGAAAACAAATTTTGGGGCACATTTAAAGGAATAGATGTAGTAAACGAGTAAATCTACCCTGCGGTTAAATGCTGCAGTGCTTTGTGTGAATACTAAACAGGAGCATATCCCATCAAGTATAGTTGCACAGTTTATTAGCATAATGTGTTTGTTTTTAATGTATAGGAATGTAAACATCTATAACTGAATGATCATGTTTTTTAGTAGGAGGAACCCCATATTGAAAACTAATTGTAACATTAGCTGTTTATAGAAAACTTGTTTCACGGTATAGACTATTTATTTCCAAGCATCAACTTCTCATAAGGTTGCAAACTAAGATCCAAAGCAGAGACTTCCTTCTCTGGGCGTAAGAAGGGGAAGCATTTTTGTCCTCAAATTTTACTCCGTGGTTCTCAGCCTTTGATGTGCTGGTGCGTTGCTCTGCAGCCCTTCCTGCTGTCCCAGCCGGCTCCATCCAGGACAAGCATCCCAGCTCCGCTTCTGTTGCAGGAGTCTCTCCGATAGCTCCAGCAGCATGTGGATATCATCTTAGCAGTATGTTTTTCTCTTTGTTTTCCTTCCTTATGGGAAGGGGGAAGGTTGAATGGTAACTCCTGGGGTGTGATCTTGCCAGGACGAAACCCACTGAATGACAAGGGAAGCAGAAGAAGCGGGCGGGGGAGATGATATTGGGTTTGCTCTTGGTTTTAACTGAGAGCTTTTTGTTTGGGCTGAGATCTGTGAACCCGTGGGCAAACTGCTTTGCAAGTGCAGGCATGTGGGGCCCTCCTGGGAGATGGCTTTGCCCACCTGGTGGCTGTGGTGGTGCAGGGCTCCTGTGCCCACCCTGCTTGCTGCCACCCGTGCCGGGCGAGACGTTTGGTGTGGGAGCAAGGATCGCGGGTGACTTGAATGCAAGACTTCAAAAATCTCTTCTCTGGTGATTAAAGCCGCTGCTGTGCATGGCATCCTCGCGCGCTTTAAGTATTTACTGCTGGTGGCTTCTCTGAGTAGGGAGAAGCCTTGTGGGGTAGAAATGTGGATTTGCCTTGCCTCAGACTGCGGACTGTCAGCTTATGGGGAGCCTGGTCCTCGCCTGTGGGGAGTGGAGGGGAGGGAAGGGCGGTGGCACTGCATCCGAGCGGAGCGCGGGTGGGTTGGTTTCATTCTGCCCTTAGAACATCATCCCCAGAGAAATGGTATTCCTGGGCTGTGCCACCTCCCACAACAAGGAAAAACAGATGAAAAGCAATGAAGCACACAATTACATAATGAAAAACAATAAAATGCGTCTTCTAATATGTAGTACTAGTGACCATATGACTTTACTATAAAAACTAAATGTGATTACATTTCCATGTATTGTGCTGTGTGATAAACTCTGGGAAAAAGTGAAGAACAACTTAGAAGGAGAAGACTTCTTGTTTAATATAAACCTCAGACTTTGAAGTGACACATAGCAGGGAATAAACGTCCATCATCTATCAAATGAGGTTTGAACGGTTTAGGTCACACTAGACAAACACTTCTCACCTTAAAACCTTCTTTTCATCTTCATTCATCAACAACACCTTAAGCTTGTGCCCCTCTTTTTCTTTTCCACTCTCTCAAAAAATAATAATCTACTTGATGCCTACAAATCACTTCTGTCTGGCATTCGTTAGGCGAGTTATGAGCTATGGCTGCTGCTGCTCCCATCGGCGCTGCCTCCTGTGCAGGGAGAAAAGGGGGTTGGAAGTTTGTGAAGAGGCTGAGGAGGGAGGAGTGCTGCAGAAACGATGGCTGTAGGCGCGGGAGGCGGTGAGCAGAAAGAGGCGAGAAAGGTAAGAGGGACGAGGCAACAAGGATTCCTCTGTGGCAGATCCCTTTCTCGAACTGCGCTGGGCGGTTTGTGTAGTTCACGTCTCGTTTCTCGCAGTGGTTTGTGCTTGCGGGGTGTCGAGCTGGGTGAGGCAGCACAACCCAGCCCCTGCAGATGGGATTGAGCGCATCCTCCGAGGCTGGTGTTGCCGCACGCGTAAATCCCAACAGCCAGGTTTGGAGCTTGAAAACAGACAGGTAAACCTCCGTGGCCAGGCTGGAGAGGTTTGTTCTCTTCTGCAGATCCCTCAAGGTGGCCCGGGCTGCCCTGGTGGGTTCTCAGACCCAGCAGCTCATCTTTAATTTGCTTCCTTAGCCTGCAGACTAATCTACATCATTGTGCCTTGTAATTTCTTCCTGCCGCCTCCTCTGAGGTCCTCGGCTGTGCTGTGCACGAGCTATTCAATCCCCATTTCCTGGTAGGAAACTACCTTTCTTACACTAATCCTTGCCCAATAACTCCTAATTTTTATTCTTATCCTTTTCCAATTTATGGAACTCCTCTTGGATTAACTTCCCTACAGTACAGTTTTTCCCCCTTGCTCGTGGCTTTCTCAACGGTTCTTCTTTTTTTCTTTCAAAGATACTTTTCTGGCTCCCTCCCCAACTGCCTGGAAGTGATTTGTTCAGCAGCGCAGTCCCCTGGTTTTCAAAGGCCACAGACTGTTTTCCCTCATTTTCTGCCTTCCTTCCTTCTTTCTGTCATTCTGGGAAACAGTCTGACAGACATGGCTTCTTCGCAACCACCAATTAATGTTAATCTGTGTGACTGCAACAGGCGCGGGTAGCAGCGAAGATCTGTTTGAAGGTAGAATTTTGTGTGAGTGGAAATTTCTGTACATCTGGCAAGGAGAACTTGTTGGGAGGGCACAGACAGGCTGGGAGAGAGAAGTCAGCGTTTTAATTGCAGCATAAAAGTTGATTTTTTTTTTTCCCCACCTCCGTATTAAACGTTGCTTCGTCTTCTTCTAATGTGGAGTTTGGAGGATGTCACCAGCCATGGGCCAGTGTCAGGGGGCACGGGGGGGCCTGTCACTGACCCAGCCTGTTGCTGCCCCACGCTCAGTACCCCCTTGAGGAATTTTCAGGGGAGCTTTGGGTATCATTACCTGTTGAAATTTGGCACAGCGATGTAAAATCATGAGGGTACGGTTGGCGGTAGGGTGGGCTCCCCGTGACTTGCTGCGCAAGGCAAACCTGCAGTCTCATTAACGGGGGAAGGAGGATTCACCCGTTTGTGGGAACTGGTCACACATCATGGAGTATCACGAGGTAAGCCAATTTCCTACCCCAATACCTTCCTCTTTTCCACTTCTCTCCTTCACAGTTTGAAAACCATAAATCACTTATTTGAAATGTATTTAAGGAGAAGAATATTTTCCCCTGCATTCCTACTTAATGCTTTGTAGCAAGTACAGTTGGGATCATTCATGTGCTAAAGCAAGAGAAATACTCTTCTTTGATACTGTATCTTCATTTTAGGCAATTTTCTCTTTTACTCAGTTCTTAGATGATAATTCTGAGTCCTTAGATGCTGCTCATTCTGCCACCAAAAAAAAAAAAGCAAACCAGGGTATTTTAGTATTACTTAAGATGAATGTTTACATAGTTAGCTCAATTACTTTGTTCACTTTGGCATTTTGTCAGTGTGGACCCGTCTTCCTCTCTCCTTTAAAATGCGTTAGTAGTGATGGGAAGTGGAGGGGTGGTGCTGGGATCCTGGTTGTGCATCTCCCTGTAAGGGCAAGGGCTTCTCCCCACCCCGCGGCGCTTTGCGCCTTGGGCAGGCTTACCGACGTGTGTCCTTGCCCTCTACTCTGAGGGACACTTACTGGAACCTCAGTAAAATACAGGCCTTCAAGAATTTTTACCCTGAAGATACATATTTTGCATATAAATGAAGAATGGGCTCTTCACACGTGGCCCTTGAACTCGGTATGAGATTGGGTCATTCACTGGTACAGAAATTCTTCTTTGTGAATCAACGCCATGTCGTAAGGGCGAGTTACTCATCCAACCTGCGATTGCTGTTGTCTGACTTATTTACAGATTTTGGGTGTATGTAGTTAGGAAAAATTATGTTCTGCAAAGATGGTTTTTTGGCCAAGAAGAAAAAGAGAGTGTGGAGGCTCTGGCGATATTGGAAAAAACCAAAGAGGGTTTTGTTGTTGTTAGTTTTTCTTAAAAGAAGAAGCAAAGATAACTGTGTTAAACAGCAGGGTGCCACTGAATGATGGAGAAGCTGAAGGAATGGCTCGTTTTCCTGTTATGTCACTGCTTTGGCTTTCTCATTCTTGTTCCTCTGTTTCTTCAGAAAGGCCCTGCAGCCAGCAGATAACAGAAATTAAATTAGTATTGATATAACATTAGACACTCCTATTAATATTGACAGTCTGTCGATACTGTTGTGCTACTTTTGTAATACGGGATGTTAACGGATAATACTTTAAATAAAAACACACTAATCTTATAATCACTGAACATGCAGCAGGGTCTCGACTCGGCTCACTCCTCCTCCGAGCTCCCCCATCCTCGTGTTTCAGCCGTGCCTGCCTGCCTGCAGCTCCCCTTGAAGCCCGCGGAGGGTAGGCACGTCGCTCCCTCCGGGCTCGAGCCTGCCGACGGGGCAGAGATGATGGCTGCAAGTGGCGAGGCAGGGGTAGCGATGGGGATCTCCCCGTGGCTGCGGTGGCGGTGGGGCCTGTCCTGAAGGCAGGCGTGTCCGTTGCACCGAGCTCTGGGAATTCCTTTGGGGCTGCGGGTGGATGTAGACCTGGCTGCGGGGTTGATCCCAAAATGGTGGGGTTTTACTCCCGTGGTTGCTCATGGCTTTTGATGGGGTGCTGCCCGCCCTCGTTCCATGTCTCCGCAAAGTTTGGTGCAGGAAGCAGCGCAAGGACGACTTCAAGTTCTGATGCAAGCCAGCAAGCCACCAGATCCCTGTTGGTCCGTGCTGGCTGAGCATGGCCGGGGTGAGAACATGCAAGGTCAGTGTGATGCCCTTCATCCGCGGTGCTTGCCTCGATACTTAGCACGTGTTCGCAGCTCCGCATTTCTTGCGAACTTCTTTCCTTTTAAGTCTATCGTGAAAATCACCGTGTTCATCAGAGCTAAAGTTATTTGTTAAATGGTGTAAAAAATATGCATTAAACAATAATGATTACTTTGGTAAACACAGATGTCTTTGTATTATCCAGTGGGTTTTGTACGCGAATTTGTACATGTCTGTGAAACAGAATTTGCCATCTACCTTGAAAAATGGGAAACACAATACATGTTAATTGCTTCTCCCTTAGCTCCCCGCTCCACCTGCTGTGCTGCTGCAATCTGTTGATGTAGTGCTGAAATCCGCCGCGCACGAGGCCGGGCACGGCAGCGAGCAGGTTGGCACTTGCAGATGTGTGCCTGTTGGTAGGAGGTAGCAGGCAACAGTCTTAACTTCTGCCTCTTTGTTTTCTAACGAGGAGGGTGTTTTTGAAAGGGGAAGGGAAAAACCTTTATCTTGCTGAAAACCATCTAGTGATGATCAGTTATTCACCGCATTATTAATGCTTATTTGGACGTCGTTGGACTGCTGGATTAAACAGCTTTCCCATTATGTATTGAGTAAAATGAAATACATGTCACAACAGCAGTGCTATGATGCTGACAACCGTCCTTGGCTGTGCGTCTCATTAGAAAGATACACATTTTTCTTTGTTGTGTATCTGTGAATGACAGAAGTTGACAAACATCTTTTAAGAAGTTGCTGTTTGGAGAAAGTTACGTTTATGGTGCAGAAACCAAGAAGAAACTGCTTGTTATGAAGGTAAATAATTATTTCCTACACGTGCATTTTACAAATCTCCCTCTTCTGCCATAGTAATTACTTTTTCCTTTACTATTGCATCTACGTTGAAGGAGATCCTCATCTGCATCACTTACCCCGAGAAAGAAATCCCGGAGGGTTCAAAGTTCAGTTTGTATTGAAACTTGCACTTAAAACAGGATTAAAATCCTTGTATTTCACAATTTTCAAGACTGAATTGATTCTCCAAATGTACCGCATGAACTCCCGGGGGACAGCTGAATTTTTCCATAATGTTGGTTTTTTGGGGGCGAAGAGTTATTAACTTTGACAGAGGAGAGATACTTGGGAGGAGAAGTACCGGGTAGGGGCTCAGCTTGCTGTCAGCTGAACAGCGATGCTGTACTTTAAAACACCCATTTTCCAGATGCATGATATGTTTGCATAATTTATGCCTCTCAGCCTGCTTTTCTGCAGGTTGCTGGTATTGGCCCGGTTTAGTGCTTGCCGAACTTCAGGGCAGGAGCAATGACTCTGCTTGCAGTAACAGGGTGCGTGTGTGTAGGGCTCTTTGGACCATTATTGGGAGAGCTGAGGAGCAATAAGAAGTCGAGGTGATTTTTTTTTTTTTTTTTTAAAGAATATTTTCCAAAGTTAAGAATGAGGATGTTCACCATCCTGGCTAAAATGGCTTCTGCCTATTCATAATGAATCAGTAAAAGACAACATTGCATATTCAGCTACATTTGCATGACTCTCTGGATTTCACAGGTGTTGTACGGGTGCCAAGTCGGTGCTGTGTTGACCCACAGAAACTTGAGAATACAGTTGAGAAACCATTGGGAAGAGGCAAGCGTGGACTTGTGGGAGGGAGAAGAGGAGGGGAGGAAGCAGGCTGGAATCCCCTTTTCCCACCGTCCCTCCGCCTCCAATGTGTGGTGGTGGTTTCCACTCCTGGAAACATCCGTACCTGCTGCAAGGAAACTTTGCTCTTGTTGGGGCTTGGTTGATGATGCATGGTTTAGGTTTGGGTTTTTGTTTTTTTTTCCCTTTTCTTTTTTTCATCTGGACCCATTCACCTTTCAGCATCCTGAAACAGAGAACGCAGTCTCTGCAAGAAATCATCGTTTGGGGAAAAGTCTGTGTTCGAGGAGTTCTCAGCTTACACTCACCTTTGTGTCTGAAATTGTTTTACTTCTGTTACAAGTAACACCTAAAATTGCCACTTAACCTTGCAGGCACTTTGTTAAGTCCGTATTTTTGATTGCAGCAGCTGGGGTGGAGTTTCCTTTGGGAATTCAAGGAGTAGGAAGTGTTGTTTGTAGGTTTTTTGTTGGGTTTTTTGCTGACTGGTGCTAATGTGTAGGTGGGGATGTGCTGCTGTTTTTGTAATACTTTTATTGTTTATGGAATTGTTAGTTAATTGATGGTAACAATGCCTGGAGCCTGGGAGAGGTGTTCTTTTATGTTTGCTCAGATCAGAACAAGTAAATAATTTTATAGGTTAAAAAGAGATAGGCTATTATTCTCCTTAGTTTATTTACCTTGCAGCTTTGCATCTGCTATTTCCATACCTTGTTACCAGGTTTCCCCAAATTAATTTGTATTATTTCTAACAAAACAACAGATGAGAAGAATGATTATTTTTTTTCTTTTTAGGATTCAGTAGGGTGTAGCTGGAGCCCCCCCAGACAGACCCAGGAGCTCAGGAGCAGGTGCTGCACCTGAATTTGCTCCCACCTAGTTGGCATGGATGTGGTGAGGTCTCGAGTTGACAGTGTCCCATTTTGACACGCAGTAACTTCCTTGTGAGATCTAGAAGGCAGGAGGGTATCTGATGGATGAAAATGTGTCTTTGAACTCCTGTTAATTGCTTCACGGTTTACTCAGACTAAAACCTACATGGTAACTTTGTCTTCCACGTTCATCCAGTGAAATAAAATTCAAACCAGCCCACAAACTAGAGAATGTTTTTTATTTATATGCGGTGTAGTTCCATCTGGTCCATGTTAAGGACCCCAAAAATATATGTGATTAGCTTTATAGTTCACTGCTAGAGGTAGCAAAGCTGGCTTTTAACATTTTTCAAATTTTCAGCTAGCATCTCAAAACATTTGTTGGCATTTCCTGACTCTGATTACCAACCAAAGATTTTCCTGGTTGTCTTTTCACTTTTTAAAGTATGTTGCATAGTTTTCCTGCTTAAAATATCACCGAAGCCTCTGCTGTTCCCTTTATAACTCTTATGCAAACTATCCATCTCTGTCAAGACTGGTCAGTCTCAAATCCCAAAACGCAGTGTTAGGAAACGTCAGATAACCTATACCATTAAAGTAGTAAAATTTATGGCTATTGCCAACACTGAGCTCATGCTCAGTAAAATGAAATGCCACGGGTTAGAAATAAGACGAAAGGTGGGCCGGGCTGCTTCACAACAGTTACGGAGAGGGTTTAATGTATTTGCCAAAAGCCAGCTCAGAAATGCCCGCTGAGAGCACAAGGAAGACTTAACATCATCAGCTTAGCCCAGTTTTAATTTCAGGCTTTTGCTCATCCTGTATTCCCACTGAATGAGTGGTTGAGGCCCTGGAGAGAAAAAACATAAAATGGTTGTCTTCTACTGTATGTAAGCCAGGTTGTCTCCTTCTGCAGCCCTTTTGCAACAAATGCATGTTTGTGTCTGGAGTTACTCCACACTGGAAAGCACCCCAGCCCTCCCAGGGGGGTTGGTGCGGCTTCAGCACCACCACAACCCCCCCGAAAGGTCAAGAGGCCCAACCTAATGCACTTGCAGGGGGTTTCTGCCCAAGGTTCCGTGGCTGCCCACTGCTGAAATACTAACAATTCTGAAACTGCTAACAATTTTAGCCATTGCGAGTTTTTCTGTTGGTGCTTGGTTCTCCTTCGCCCGCTCGTTCGGCAAACCCGTGCTGGCACTAAAGGTCTACAAAACCTCCCTGTGCCCTGCAGAGTATTACTGGGATGCTCTACCTGTTTGCTGCACCTCGTTGCTGCTGATGGAGAGAGAACGTAACCTCCAGGCGTGGACTTGACTCTCCATCCCCTTGCGTTAGCAGAAAACGCTCCCAGCACCTAGCACACAGCATCCGCCTTGGGCAGCAGCCTGGGAGGGTGTTCTCCATGTGCAGTTTTCCCTGTGCATAGTAGTAATTTGGGGAATTTTTCCTAAAAGTGCAGGATTTAGACCTCGAGGAGGCTGCCTCTTAACCTCAAGTATGTCCAGAAGTGCATAGCAAGAAGTGCCAAGGATTTTCAGGAGTTGAGCTGAAGGTGTTGTTTGAAGTTAACCATATTTTATTTTCTGAAACCCTTTCTTGGGACTTAATTTATATAGCGCTGTGATGGGCACGTATAAACATTGTGATCAGGTTACAGCCTGAGTGAAAAAGGTAGACTCGTTTTCTTTTGCTTTTCTCACAATAAAAAAATCTAAGAAATTCAGTTGCTTACCCCATAAAATGCACATTTCTGTTACGGATTAGTCTTATTTTCATGAGGCCGTTACTTAGACAGTAGTACATTAGCAAAGTGCCCTTTGATTTTTATGTAGCAAATGTTTATGCACCGATTCAGAGGCCTGACCATTAGTCCCCCCCCCAGTTCATGAAGATGGGGTGTTTGGGTCAAAAAGCTTTCGACAGGAGATTGGGACGTCCCTGGGTTACACCCTGGTGCCTGTGAGTCGGGAGTGGGTGCGTGCTCGGCCGTGCGGGGACCCCGATAGCTGCATCCGAGCTGCTCTGCAGCGGCAAGGCGGGGGCTGTCCCCAAGCCGCTGGCTGCAGGGGGTGAATCCTGCACAGACCCAGGGTGGAAAGAGGTTTTTATCAGTTGCTGGCACCCTTTTATTGCACCTTTGCTGGAGGAAAGCAGGCGGCAGCGGTGAAGCGAAGCAGAAAGCCTGGCGGCGGGATGAAGACATCCTCTGTCCATCGCTGCCTGTGAAGCTGAACTGAAGCCTTCCTGTGCTGCTTAAAATTGTAATTTTGGATAAAAGGCTGTGTAATAACTTGAGAAATATGTGAGAAGATCTTGTGTTAATACTGTATAAACCTTCTTTAACTTCAGGAAGCTTAAAATCAAATTTGGCAGAGCTTACAAGGGCAGCGAACGCGGAGCCACTTGGCTCCGGTAACCGAGAGAATCGGCTGAGAAACCTGCAGTATTTTGATTTTTTTACAACACTATCTGAATTCTTGAAAGTATTTACTTCCTTGCGAACGTGTGTAAAAACATAGATTTGACTTCACCTATTTGCTAAAAATTTCAGTCTCATGTTCTGTGCAAAGATTTTTTTTTTTTCCCATCTCTGGGAAAACCGAATGAGGAGAGTATTACACTGCAATTTAGGTTCTCTGGGTTTTGGGTTTTTAAAAAAAGAGGTAATAAGGTAGGTTAATTGTGGAACTAGGAGGCTCCACTGACTCATCTTCTGAATAAAGAAATTCAGATGTGTTGTGACCTCAAGAAAGTGAATTTTTAGAGCAGTCGAAGTCAGGAATCTGGGATAAATTCGGATATTTGAAAGTCATGGTAACAACCATTTGTAAGAGTGTGTCGTGCTCTATAGTAAGATTGCATAAGGACACCGGATGATGGCTCTTGGTTTTTTAATTTTTTTTAATTTTTTTTTCCCTTTTGGCATTCTGTTTGTGACAATTACATGACTCTCCATTAACTGTGTGTGGAGGAAAGCAGTGTTATGAAATGAGGAGAGATTTCCTTCATCTGTTACTCTGTAGGTAATTTTTGTGCTTTTTCCAGTATTTAAGTACCTCTTAACTGCTTGCTGTCCATCTGTATACCATTCATAGTACTGTAAACTAGTATATGTAGCATGACCTTGTAACTTGCTTTGTTTGTGCATCTGCCAGTACAATATGTTGTCTTTCCTTAAAATGCAAATATGCTCCACGCAGTACAGAGCTCCTTAGTCAATAAATAAATGGAGGTAAAAAACTGTACCTAATACCCATTTAATTTAAATTCATTTTATAAACATAAAGACGCCTTTTAAGAGAAGCTTTAATTCAGACTAGCACCTTGATTTGTGGTTGCCATGGAGAATCAAATCTGTCATTTGACAAGAAAAGTCACCCATTTATGACAGCACTTTATCTTGTCTCTCCAGGGGAAGAAAATGTCAAAAGTGAGAGCAGAAAAAAATAAAGCCTTGAAACACCAGAATTTCTTGATTTCATTTTTATTATTCAGCTATCATATCCTTTCTGATAATAGCAAGTTGGTGAAAATAAATAATGTTCCTACAGTAAAATCAAATATTTCCTATTGGAATGGACAGGGCTCTTTGTGATTGTCAGTGCTGTGAAGTCTGGCAAGAAATAGTGTTATTAGATAAACCCACAGTGCCCAAATCCCATTTTCTTTTCATTACAGTGTCAAAATAATTATACCTGTGTAATTTGGGTAAGAAATTGTAGAATAAGTAAAATGGTCCATTGGAAGAGATTGCTTTAAGCTTGTGTTCATTACAGGGTGGGGTTTTTACATGCTGAAGAAAAAAAAAGAAAAGATGAAAAAATTTGTATAATTTCATTTGAATAAAAATGCCTGGTTACTCTTTCATGTTCTTTGCAACCAGAGGAGATGGCAAGCGCTGTGTTCTGCTGGGGTCTTTACATCCGCGCATCTTGTACAAACGAGAGTTAAAAGAGGCAGGAGTTGAACACTTCTTGATTCTCAGGTGAAAATCTCTGAAGAGTTTCAAAGCCATTAGATAAAATTGATTATTGTCTGAAATTTTTTTGAAGTGTTTTTATTTTGCAGGATTAAGAAATGGTAAGAATCGGGTGTTTTCAGGAATATAATTAGCTATCGCAAGTGTTTACGCGTGTACATTTAATCCATACAGACACTAAGTTGCCCCCAGGGGAGAAACACTTACTGTAGCATTACATTACTTTTTACATAAATCTAAAAAGTGCCGTTGAAATAACGAGACTAAAATAATCCACTCTGCGCCTCTTTCTTGAGACGGCGTTTGTGCCTTTCACAGTATTGCGGGGTTTGATGTGGTTCAGGAGTAATCTCGTATCAATGCGATAGCATTATAATAGAAAGTCCTTTAGTGGTTTAGTGTAAATATTGGGCTGGTAGGGGAGCTGCTTGCTGGAGCGGTTGCGCCTGTGAGAGATTACAAAAAGGGAGAGAAAGGAAAGGGTCGGAGGCTCTTTTTTTTTTTTTTTTTTTTTTTTTCCCCCTTGAAATTGGCTGGCGGTGCCAGATCCATAGCCAAAGCTGGTTGGGATCTGCTGTGAGAAAACAGGCAGCACAATAGTTCCCTATGCCTGCCTTCGCGCCGAGCCTGAAGCCAAATCCTGCTCTTAAATACTTACGTGTAACTCTGCTTGCCTTCTCCGGGCACTTACCCTGCCTGTCCAGTGGAAGCGAGCGATGCGTTGTATCCTGGGGTTCTTTAAAAAATGTATATTGTCGCAATTGTCACCTTAGCGGGGAAATAGTTGCAATTTGGATTTTTTTTTTTTCTTTTTTTTTTTTTTTAAAAATCATGTTTTTTAACACGTATTCACATCATGTCATAGGATGTGTGTCAGCATGGGCTACCAGAATGTGATAACTTAGGAGGTTTTTTCTGAGACCATCTGGAATAAAAGAGGGTGAATTAAAGATGCTCTCTGGGGTTATGGAATCTTAAAGATATTAAAGGGTTGGATTTCCATAATGTCTGCCTCTCCTTTTGCCCAACTGTTGATATAATCTGCTTTAAAATCGATTTGCTGTCATCATGTAATCAAAGCCTTAATTGCATCATCATTGACTTCAGCATTTTTTGCCAATAGATTTGCGCGACTAATGGTGAAAATGTTGTGAAAAAAGAAACAAGCGTTTGAAATTATTTCGCTGGGTGTGCTGTCTCTTGCATACGGACAGCAATTTTCACAAGGACCTAAGTAATCCATGAGTCCCTGAATTTTAGTGAGATGTGAAAGCGTTTTCCTCCGTTCACAGCCTTGAGGCTCGATACCACAAACCGTTTAACTTTGCCGAAGTCAAGACTATTCAAAGGAGTAGTAGAAGATTGATATTTAGCCTGGCCTTGTCAAAACTGTCTTTCACAGTATTTAGTCCGCTTCAAATTGTGACTTCCTACAAGTTGTTCTTAAAAAAATAATTAAAAAAAAAAAAGGGATGGTGGGGGTGAAGCTGCTTGTTGGCTGCGAGGTTGTTCCCTGAAGCACTGAATGATCTCCCATAAGCTCTGTCCGAGGGGAGGCCGAATAGAGTTTAAATGTTTTTCTAAAACGACAAATTGTGAGCAACTTGTCTCTCTAGTTTCCGACGGATGCCATCTGAAATGGCTGATACCCTGTCCTGAAAATCACAGATGGAAACTTCATCTCAGCACAGCGCTACGGCAATAATGAAATGAAAGTAGCAGAGTCTCATTTACATTTCAGAAATAGTTCTCTGTAGTTTCCTGTTCAAGCTACCAGATTTTCTTGTGTACCTGATGTTGGTTGTTACCCACATTTAAAGGGCAGCGCTTTAGGTTTGACCCTTGGAGAATTGCGAGTATGTAGGTGATGCTCTTCCGTTACCGAGGGATGCTGTTTGCTGCAGCAGGTCCCGGTACAGCAATAACTGAAGCGGCAGCGACTGTTTGATGCTGTTTCGACAAAGGTTAACTCCTTCCTTTTGGCTTTCGCAGTTTTCTTCAGTCTGAGCAACCTGCAGTGCAAGCTTTTCTCAATTGATATTTTTTGCTGATTTATTTAAATTGCATTTTTGTTTTAGTAACCTGTTTCAGAAACGTACTCGGCTCTGAAAGTCTGCGATATAAAATGGCAACACTCGCGTGTTGTTTCGGTAAGGGGGAAGTCAAAGTAAATGCATACTTTGTAAAAGTGAATCACGTGCTTTGTAAAGCAGAATACATACCAGGTGCTAATAAGACTGTGTATTGACTGTAAATGCCTTTTATGGGAGTCTTTGAAAGAGAAGAAAGTGCAAATTACTGGGGAGGATGGAGAACGCCGTAGATGAGGGTAAAAATGTGATACTTGGCAGTTTCTGTATATTAGTGCAGCCCCTTCCCCAGCACAATAAATACCATTTAATTATTTTGCAAACCTGGGATATGCCACTTCTTTTGAACAACACCTGTGACTTTCTCTGAAATTTAGAGGGCTAGAAATTAAGCTGCTGGGCGTTCGCGAAGTCTTCTGAGAGCACCCATTGATCTCACCAAGTCTCTGAGGCTGCCCGAGCAAAGCCGAGCGGGCACATGAAGGACAGGAACGACAGCACGGCTCGTCGTCGTATAACGAATTCTTCTTTTCTAACGTATGGATGCATATGTATGTGCATATGTATTTTTAACAGAGCTGCGGTGTCTCCGTGCAGGCGATGTGCAGGAGTTGTCACTAGCGAGGGGGAGCCAGGGCAGCCGCACGGCACTCGGCCAAGCACGGAGGGTCCTGTCGAGGTGCGGTGGGGGAGGACAAGTCCCACAGTGCTGGAGCATCCTCCTTGGCGGTGCCGGGTTGGGTGCAGGGGACCTTGGTGGCACCCTGTATGAGCCCCCACAGCGTAAAGGGGAAAGTCTTGCTGGCAGAAAGATTTCTGGCAGACATCGGGGTTTTTGCAGTGGCGATGGTGATGCCACTGGTTGGCCACTTCAGCAGCAGGTACCCCAAGGAGCAGTGGGAGCTCCTGGTTTCTCACTGAGCCACACGTTGCTTTGGAGTCACTGGACTCCTCAAGGCACATTGAGTTGGTTGAGGTCACTAGAGCACTCGTTGTGGTCTCATCATGGGAGAACCTCAGACTTACGGCTGTTGGAATGATCTCTTCAGAATTTGGCGTCGATGTCTCCACCCTGCCTTGCCATCAGCAGCCCCCGGTGCCACCCAGAAGCGTGGTGTGGCAGCTGGTTATGCTGGTAGCTCTGGTGGTGGAGACTTGGGGTGTGCGTCTCTCGTTGGCCAAAGCTGTGTCACGTTGTCTCCTTACTGTGCTCTCTGGTTATAGCTGCTTCTTGCTGTTGTTTCATTTCTCACTTCTTAAAGATAGAGCAAAAAATTCTCAAGAAATGACATGCATTAAAAACAGCTGTATATGAAAACAACTTTCAAGATGTTATAATCTGGCACGTGAGATTTGGGAGAAGCTAGAGTTAAGGTGGCATAGGCCACCTTAACCAAGCCATATATGTTGTGAAACTGTCTTGACATGATCATGTAGTTTTGGGGGGTTTTTTGTTTTATTTTTTTTTCTTCCCAAGGAGCCTTGTTTGAGCTTTGGCACGTCATCCAAACCCAAGTGCTCCAGGCTTTCCATGTGGTTCCCTGTTCCTCATTTCTGCGTGCCCAACAAGAGACACCTGGGACCAGTTTTGCAGAAGTGATCTTGGGTTTGCAACCGCAGCTGAGGCCAGTTGGGGCTGTTCCGTAGTGCATGGGGTTGTTAGTATCCATAAAGACCATGAGTCGTGGTGGGCTCAGATTGGTGCCTTGAGTTACTGGGTAATCTGCTATCGATAGCCTCCCCTTCGCTTCGTCTTGGTTTCCCACCAGTGAGATGGTTGTGATGCTGTCAAACTTCTCTGCAAGTGCAGGTGAGGAGACTTTCATGAACATCACAAACCCTGATACTGCAGCGAGGGAACTGGGGGCTTGGTCAAGAGGAGCTTGGTAATTCTGTGTTTGGCTCTGGGTTTGGGTAGTACGTGCTAAATAAGTAGTGCGTGCTACTGGGAGTAGGGATTTTATTAAGGGTAAAAAGAAATGCTTAATGACTGCACATTAGATGGGAGTCCCATGGAAAGAATACGATTGTGTAAGTGAAGACTTGATTGTAATACTCCTTCCAAAGGTGTAAATCAAGATTGCATGTTGATGTTGCCAACTTTGTTGCCTAGTTTTTGCAACCTTAATGTTATTTTAATATAGCTTTGGATGCAATTCTATAAAGGATGTACAGCAATATGTTAACATGCTGTGCCATCCTACATTTAGGGCTTGTAATAAGCCTTTTTTTTTTTTTTGTGTATTGTCTTTGCCAAAAAAATAGTGACTTTTGAGCACTGACGTATGTGTTCATATTGCTGCATTTTTATTTGATTCTGGGTCCTGTATGCCCTGTCTTATCACAAGATCGCAAGGCTGTTGCTCTGTTCCCTTTGCAGCTGGGAGAAGCAGTCAGGGTAGTCCATGCGCTTCACCGAGATCCCTGCCCAGGGCAGGGTACGTGGTGGTGGTGGGAAGGGCTGGAGGCAGAAGAGCAAGCACACGAGAGGTTATAACCACTGAAGTCAGACTTTTGCGGCTGAAATAGCTAAAATAGAAATATTTGCTGGGGGTGGGGGCAGATATGCCTGGATGTTATAGGTCTGGTTTTTGAGGGGGAGCCTTGTGGAGCTTTATTTTTTATTGTCTAAGGAGAACAGCAATTCTCATGCTATGTGAAAAATTTCTGATGACAGGGATTTTTCAGTAATTGGAGCGATTACATGCATGGAATAGATATTTTTTTTTCCCTGTTGCCCTTTCTCCCATCGATGGGCATAGCCACACTAGTCTCATCCAAACTGAAATGGAGACGGAAAGAAGTGTAGAATTTGGTTCTTATATTTCGATGTCCAAATACACTGGTTCAAGTGGATCCACAGATGACAAAATTGATCATATGAGCAGTTTGGGTGCCTGGCTTTCAAGATGATGGGAGATTGGTGTTCTTAATACTGACATTCTCACCAGCGCTCTGTGCATCTTGGGACCACGCGTTTCAACTTTCTCTGCCTAAGTTTCACCATATATAAAACTAGATAACGTTTACCGACTTTACAGGTTTTGCAACTGTTATGTATGCATTCAGGTGTTCCCAGAGTACGGGCCCATGGCCCTGCTTTACTCCTTCCCCCTTGCTCCAGCTCTGCCAGCTGGATGTGAGCTGTTCCTGAGGATTGGGCAATCCTGATCTTGGTTTTCTTGATTGATTGATTAGTGGTGCTGATTGAACAAGTAGGAGCCCTTGCCGTCAGTGTCTGGGGAGGTGTTTTCCAGGGTGGTTCAGGGGGACGTTTGCTGCCGTAGACGCTCGCTGACCCCCTCGGATGCGGCAGTGTTTCCCTCGCACCCTGGGACGTCTCCGCTCAGGGCTGCCCGTGCTTCTGCTCTCGCAGCCTCAGGGCCTCCTCTGGGTTTCTTACGCTCCTCTCCACGTGAGGCCAAATTTAATTATCTGGGATAAGGTCCTCCAGAGCAGACCTTTAAAAGTCCTATATAAAGATGCTGCTCTTAAGTAATTCAATATTTCAACTGCTCTGTGCTGGATTGATTGATTGATTAATGGAGGAGTTCATTTAATTAATCTAGGGCTTCACTAAGTCACATGTGTTACAGTAAATACTGTGATGGTGGTGATAAAGGGGGTGGTTGGGAGCCACGGCTCCTCGCTGGCCTCTCTCTTCCCTTTGGCTGCAGAGCGAAGCTACGGGTGCAAAGTCACCGTGAATGACTGGGTGCGTGTTGCTGCGCTGGGGCTCGGGCTAGATGAAGCTCGTTGGTTTGCTATCTATAGGTTGCTAAATATATTTTGGGTGGCAGGCAGACGTGATGCTTTGTCACTTCCTACAAGTGTGCATGTGGAGTGAGACGGTTTTTCCCCCCCTAGCCCCAGCACATGCCCGAGTGGTTTGCCTCAGATTTTGGATTCTATACTGTTGATATGTCGTTGCATATTGACAGGGACAATATCTGCTGTTCCTGAGCGGGGTCCCTCTGCCGAGTGCCTGCTTATGTTTTGTGTACACTTTGCTGGCCAAATTTGGCCCTCGAGGGGGCCTGGGGACCTCCCTGTCCTGGGGGCTGGTGGACGCGAGCACGTGTGTGCTGTCATGGTACATGTGCAGCCTTGCATATGGGCAGCCCCAGGGAGCTGTGATACTGGCTACAGAATATGCCAAAACCGCAGTTTTCAGCCCAAAGTCTGGTGTCTTGGCCACGGGAGAGCTGTGCATGGAGCTGTGAAGCCCGGTCTGCAGGCTGGTGGAGGTTTCATCGCTCCTCACCTACCTTCCCCAGCCAAAACCCTTGCTCGTCCCCTGTGGTATCCTTTAACAGATGGAAGTTCTGTCTTCCTCTGAGGGTTTTCTGTGTCGGCTTTGAGCACACCAGGCCTTTGGGGACAGAACTCCTCCGGGGCTTTGGTGTTCCCATAACCCAGTCCTCCTCTTGTGGAGGAGCGTTAGTCTTGTGCAGAAAGGTGTCTTCAGTGGATTAGGGTGGGAAGGGGGTGACTGAAATGACTGTGATCCTGGCACCCTAAGATTTAGCACAAACGTTCCCAAATCTGTCATTTAACCACCAGAACCTAAATACTAGGTGTAAGAGACATGAGACCAGGGTTGGCTGGCCCATCACAAAACCCGTGGCAGGGATGGGAATTCAAAGCTGCATCTCATAGGCTGTATCCCAGTGCCCCTGTACTGGAGAAGTGACAGTCGGTGACGACAGGATCGGTCACCACCATCACATTTCCACGTTTCCCTGTCCAGGCTTTGTACAAGTAGATGTAGAAATAGATTAAAAGACACCTGTATGATGCACGCGCGATATTCCACGCTGCTTTTGAAGGAAGACTATTAAAAGCCCAGGTGCCGGACAGCCTCACGACGGGGTGTGCTCCTACATAACCATCGTGCGGACAGTTGCACAGCAGCTGAGTGTGCTTTTTTTTTTTTCTTTCTCTTATTTTTTTTGAAAAAGAAACGAAGCTTTGATTCGTGGACAAGCAGTTTAGTGCTGCTGTCATAGGTCGGCGGTTTGTTGTGTGGTTAGCTCGGTTCTCAGACCTGCGTGTTGAAAGGTAATGGGGTTCATCTCGAAGAGAGCTTTTTCTCGGCAGGATGTCTAACTATGTGTTGCCTCTGTTTCTCACTTGCTAGTCTTACAGAATTTAGTCATGGTAGAATATTTGATGAATAGCCTTTGATAAAAGACTTTTTTTTTTTTTTTTTCTTCTTTTTTTCTTTTGATTTTGGTCACTGTTGTAATACTGTGAAATGCTGATGGAAAAGCCAAGTGAAAATGATCGCTAAACACTAATGCGATGGGCGATACGTTAATCTGTAGGAGCGTTGTGTCGCTCATGCTGGCAGCAGAATTTCGTATGTGCCGAGAAGGATGCTGCTGCCGGCCGTGGGGAGTTTGGGCGAGTTTGCCGGTTCCTGGCCGGGCAGCGTGAGGGTGGACCCCCTCCATTCGCTTCCCAGGCCTGGTCCCAGCACGGGAGGGAGCCTCTGGACACCCCCAGCGAGTGTCAGTGGAAATCCTGCCCGGTTTTGATGCTATCTCTCCCTCCAGCCAGGCTGTACAGGAGCTAGCACTAGCAGGAGTTTTTAAGCTATTGGATTTGGAGTCGCTGCATTGTTCATCTGATTAAATTGTATTTAATTAGCTTTGTGTTTTGTCCTTTTGTTTCAGCGCGAAGATTATGGAGGAGGGGAAGAAAAGATAAAAATTGTCTAAATGAAGCTTCATCATTTAAAACACATATAAAAACTGCGAGATGCCTTTTATTCCTTAGTCCTTTATCTTCCCTCACAAGCTTTCCGAGAATGAGTAGTGCATGTTGAGGTTTATCTTTGCTTTTATGTGCAGTAGCCACATGCTTAACATCGAGCACGTTTGAGTTGCATTTCATAGGGCTTTCGCAATCCCTTTATAAAGGGGCTGATCTGCTAACATCACCCTCTTTAGATCTAGCAGGCAGGATGTTCCTCCATACAATGAAGTGCTCACAGTCTCTCTTGCCAGACCAGTAAGTGAATGATTTCAAGCCTGGTGGGCAATACTTGTGTCCATGCGTAACACAGACAGACCACAGTAGTAGGCAGCTGCATGTAATTTTGAACTCCACTCATTGAACTGTAATAAAACAATATAAGCACTGCTTGGGGGAAAGATTGGATGCAGTTATCCTTACACAGGGCTCGGGCATATGAAAGCAGCGCTGGCTGACAAGAGGATTTTGAGATTTGATTTTGATTGAATTGCAGAATTGAACAGGCCAGGAATGTCAGTGGAAGGCTAAATGCCTGTAGTGCCATAAAGTTTTATTCATGTGAGGCTTTCCAATATAAAGTAGATGGATTATTGGAGAAGGTGTCAAGGGACATGAAATAGAAGTGCCCAAAACATAAAATGTGGGCATAAGAATAAAATTACTTCTTGCTTAGTACATAATTAGCTCGCAAAAATGTTTTGGGTAGTTGTTTGTTTATTGTTCAACCTTTTTAAAGCTAATTCATTACACAATATAAAAATAATAGTCTTCAGTTTTTACTTTGGATCTCTCCGTGGCTGGAATTCATACTGCTTTTAAGAACAGGTTTTTTTAAAAAAAAAACAAAACAAACCAAAACTGTCTTAATTTTTTTTTTTTTTAAATTAGAAAAGGAGTCTCATTTAAAAAAAAGGGGGGGGGGGGGGGAAGGGAGAGGAAAAGTCCACAGGATAGAAAGGAAAAGGAAAAAAAAAGGAAAAGTCCACAGGATATGAATACTCAGCAGACACTGAAAACTATTATGCTCAAAAACAAGAGTGGGATGTGTATTCGCATACCACAACACACTGACTTATTTCATAGCTCAGTAATGCATACGTAATTAGAGTCAAATTTGCATAGGACAGCTGATATCCAAATTTGTATGGCGTTGGAGACAGCTTCACTCTTTTGCAGTGAACTATGAGCGGTAAATAAAGTTGCGCAGGGGACTGGATGGGGGTTAGCAGAAGTGTGCTGCGTTTTTGTGCCCAAATTCTTTATCAATTTACAGACCTCTGTCTCGGTTAACGTTTTCCCTAAACATACTCTAAATCATATATATTATGACTGCAGGAAAATAATCACAGCTTTATGCTACATCCATTCACTTCGAATTCTAAAATAAACAGTAAAATGGCCTTCTTATTACAAGCCCTTTTTTCTGTTTTAAATTGCATTTTTTTTTGGAAAAGGGCTTGTTCTGTTAATCTGGCTTTAACGAAGAACACGAATACCTTTCTGTATGTGTGTTTTATAGGGAGGTAGCGTGTGGTGCGTGCAAGACTGTCAAATTGGGATCTCGAATTACCATAAAATATAAACTTATGAATTGTATTTAAAGGTGTATTTAAAGAACAGCGTATAAATATATTTTCTGAACTAGCTGCCTGTGAGATGCATGTTCTTCCATTTCAGTCCCTCCTGATGGAGCTTACATGTATGTTTAGGTAGTATTTATATGTAATTTCCCCCTTTTTTTTTTTTTAAGTCCAAAGGAAACACCCAAGTGGTTGTTACTGCGCGGATTTTAATTACTGTTTTTGAAATCTTCTATTGAGAGTCTGGATTTGTAAATTCTCCGGGAAAGAAATGCCATGTTTCAGTGTTGGTGGTAACTCCCCAGGGATTTGTTAAACTTTATTTGCCACATGTTCTATGTATCTTTCCTTCACAGTATTTTGGGCTATTTTGTTATTATTTAGGTTTGCCAAAAGTAAATGCGCTGAGGATTTGCCTAATTGAATAGCAGTTTATTTCTCGTGAGTTTCTTTGAAGGAAAGGGAAAAAAAAAGCTCCCT
>NW_009260758.1:3709527-3727855 GCF_000687185.1 Egretta garzetta
CCCCCAATTCCTACTGCCTATAGTCCTTGAATTATGTGTGGTAGAGATGCTGTAGTCAATAGAGCGACTTTTCTTTTCTTCCTCCCCCTCCCTCTTCCCCTCTAAGCTTCATTTTTTTAATAGGGTTTCACAGCAGACTGTAATGCAAGGAGCTGGTTTCAGGGGGGCCGTCTGTGGGCATCGTAGGATCCCGGCTGTGAGGAGGGGGTGAGGATGCTGGGGGCCTTTTCGGAGCTGACGCAGAAGTTGGGAAAGCGCTCCCCCGTCCCCAATAACGCCCTTACCCAGCTGTCGGGCCTTAGTTAAAAGTAACGCTGAGCAAAACCCTGGCGTTTCTTCAGAAGGAGGAACGAGTCGTGTGGCGTCATGAGTTTGGGCTCGTGGGCTTTTGGGTTTATTTTACCTAAATGGCAGCTCTTTCACTGGCAGGGGACGGTGGGCTCGTGGCCCCTGTGGATGGGGCTGCTGGGGCTCGCGCTGCCCCGTGCAGCAAAGCCAGAATATTTAGTCACCCAGTGGCACAGAACCAAGAATTTTGAACCGAAGTTACAGAACCAGCTTTTTTGAATTTTTCGAATTAGCTCCTGAGTTCTAGTTGCTTCTTAAACTTTAAGAAGGAAGAGGGATTTCTCTTTCTTCTGTCCACTTTTTGCGTTTTATTGACTATACTAATTACCTCCCGCTTAATATTCAGGCAGTTGTAAGTTATTTAGACCTGCAGGTTAAATAGGTGGGACAAAATGGGTGAGTTTTAGATGGTTTTAAAATACTGCTTTTATTTAAAATCTATAACGTTTCATTTAAAAATCTCTCTAAAATACAATTTTAAAATGCTAATACTTAAACCTTCAATAAATGTATTGCATTTTAAAAGATGAAATACAAAACAATAATCAACCCCCCCCCCCCCTTTTTTTTTTTTTTTTCTTCTGTTGACATTTTAAAGAAAATCAGGCCGAAGACCTAACTGAAGTTAGCCCTTTCGGTTATGTTGAAGTATGTGAGAACTGATAAGATTTGACCTCTTCTGTAGATGAAGAGTTTGGGTTTGGCTTTCACTGGGATAAGGCTGAATTACCGAGTTTCAGTAATTCCTCGGTGATTCAATAAAAACTGAGAAACTAGGATGGAGCTGAAAAGAGGAAACCTTGTTCTCCTTTTCCAATCTAGGAATAAAATAAAGGTGTGAGAGGATGAGATCTAGTACTGCTGAGATTCTAATTTATTCAGTTTTCTTAGAGCAGATCATGTTCAGTAAATGTTTTACATGCATAAATGCATAAACTTATTATGTATCCAGCATATTTAAGTAACTTTCATTTAATAAATAAATTTTTTTCTCATTTTGCTGCAGTTCCACTTTTCAACCAGATGAAGATTGATACAAATAACAGAATTACTAACGAATAAAAATAGTCATTGTTGCTAATATAGTCATAAACTAAAATTTAGGCATACAAATGAATGTGAAAATAACCTGTTCTCTTGTCTAGCAGGGAGAAAAGCTTAATGAAAAGGCCATATTTTATTAAGTTGCTAACCAATTAGAATCAATCTTTCTTTAAGAAAATAAATAGAAAAGTACAAATTTAAACCAAGATTAAAATCAATGTTTAAAACCATGTTTCCTGCTGTCTGATATAAACCGTGATTAAAATCGGTGATAAAAATCACTTTGATTTAAGTCAAGCTCGTGCTCAGGGTGGATTAGCTTGTGGTCACCAACGTCACATCTGAAGAGAAAGGCAGCGAGTCCAAAGTGTCACCTTGGTCACTCAGCTGCGGCTCCAGGCTCAGTTAAATGGTCAGGACTCCCGTTATCGCCCCTCTGCTCCTTTCCGAGAGGATCTGTCCCGGTTTGAGGGCTTGTGGCAGGTAAGGTGGAGCAGAGTCCCCTGCTGGGGTGGCGTTAGCTCATCGTTATGGAAATGCAGGAGCTCAGACCCTTCCCCCCCGTGCATCTCATACCCTCCCCATGCAGGCACTATCCCTGCTGCTTTCTGGCCTCCCTGCTTGCTCTTGGGGGGATTTTTCTCGCTGTTCCCAGTTGTGCTCAGCTTTCCCCTGCGGCTTGGCTCTCCCTGTGTCCCTCAAGCTTGTTTGACGACCTGGCATGGGCACCAATGTGCATTAGCTGCCAGAAAGTATTTTTGGCAAATGGGTTCTCCCAGGTAAAGAGTGAGCATTAAGGCTTCTGTTATTCTTTCCTCAAAAGCTTCTATGCCAAGGCTGTGTCCCTTGCAGGGAGCATTTTTTTTTTTTTTTTTTTCCTTCCTCAGGAGCCACGGTCGCACTCTCATTGAGACCAAGGTGGAGACCTACCCTTCCCACCAGCTTTATCACCAGTTCTTTCTGGTTCCCTTCTAAGCATCCTGCAGGAGAGGTAGGAAAAGAGCGAGCCTGGCTGCACAAAACCCCCAGGAAGAGCAAAACGGGCATTTCTTGTCCAGAACTTTTTGGCATGGAGGCAGCGGTGGGGACTGGTAGAGCCCTGCCTCGGTGGCTGGTGGAGAGGAGCTAATCTTACAACAGCATAGATCACATCTTCCCTTGACAGGGTCTGAATGTTAAAGAAACCCAACATAAACCTCGATATGCTTTGGGTCAGAGATGTCAAGTAGAGCAGACTGCATTCAAGTTGGACATAAATTATTTAAAATGCCCATAAAGATGGGTCAACGGTCCTTGCATCGGTAGAAGTCAGTTTAAGCTTGTATGCTGTAATTGTTTCCATGTGATGGCCTTTTTGAACACACGGAGTGGAAATCCTTTGCAATGTGTAGAAGTCGAGAGAAACACGTGGAATTTATTGTAATAATGTTTCTAGTTGGAAGTTCTCAAAATAATTAGCTTGATTTAGCTCTCTCATTTCTGCCTGTATTCCAGACTATGTCCAAGCCTTTTATGGAGCATAAATAGTTCCTTCGAGTAGTGTTGGCAGCCAAATACTCGTGCTGTAAGAATAAGGCAGACAGAGACCTTCCACCAGCGCTGGATGAAGTCAGCTCTCCTGAAGGAGGCAGATGTTTTGGCAGAAGAACATGCCATGTGTTTCTCGAGTCAACCATCGTAAATTTGCAAGCAGTTGGTTCTTAAACAGAAAGGTTGTGGGGTTTTTTTCTTCTATTTAGGGATGACTAGTGGACTGATGCTATTAGTTAATGCTGTTTAGACCATATGACTTATTAGGCTGCGCAACTACGAGTGAATGAAGTTCACCTCGGTATGTGTATTTTAATACAGTCAAGTTTCCTCAGCAGGTTTTCCCAGGCTTAATCCATGCTAATTTATTCTTCTTACATTCTGACTGTAGTGACTATCTTGAGACAAATCAAATGAATGGGGTCAGGCTTTTACCTGGTATAAGCTGACACAGTTCCTTAATTCTCCTGCAGTCGGTGGAGCTGTGCTGATTTACGCCGGTTGGGAGTCGAGGATTGGGGTGTCTGCCTTGATGTCTGCCACTTTGCTTAACCTGGTACTAGCTGGTAACTAAGTAGGTAGAAAATCAAATATGTTCATACTTGTAATATGCTGCAACAGGAAAGCATCCCGGGAACTACTCAAAAATGGAGTAAGGGGGCCCAGGCCTGTGTGGGACAGAGGCTGTGTGGGCTGTGGGATGCAGTGATGTAGGACTGCATCCCGGGGAAATGCAATTTGTAGAGCTATGATTTGTAACTGGGGATCGTGCGCTGCTGGAAATATTAGTGCATCCACTAAGGTATCCACAGCTAGTAGTTCAGATTTGCTCTGAAACATTTAAGATTTCTATGCGTTAAGAACGAATGCTGCTTGGGGTTTTCCTGTAGGTATGAATAGGTACGTAAAATAAATACATAACCCAAACACAAAATATAGACGTATGGAGCAGGTCATAAGATGGCATGAGAGAGCAATCTTGCCTAGTCAGGATGTGAACCCATGTGATCTGTGTTTCGGGATGTGTCCCTTTGGGGAAGAAGGTGCCCGGTTGCGTTGTGATGTGGGGTTCCTGTTCTTTAAGTGGCTGGTGGTGTCTGCTCGGCCGTGTCTGAAAACCACCCTCCAGCGGTGCCTGGTTGGGCTCTTGGAGCCTGGAGACTCTTCTGACTTTCTGGCTTGGTTGATGCCTATTGATTTGTTCTTGAACACATTAGTTCCTTCTTTGCAAGTGGCTTTGTGGTTTGGTCTTAGCATCTTTAGCTACTGCTAACTGTTGGGACGTTCTTACTGTGATACCCATTATCTACTGGGGTTTTGGGGTTTTTTTTGCAGTTTGTTTTTTTATGGTTGTTTTTTTGTTGGTTGGTGTAAAGTTTGAAATAAAGCTGGGCCGTGTTGTGGAGACCGTTCTGAGTTTTCAGCTCCGGTGAGATATGAAATACATCAGCCTCATCAGAGCAGTAACTTTATTGTGGTCGCTTTGGGAGGCAGGCCACTTGCTAATTCATGTGCGCCGTGAAGGATGGGGTGGGTGCTTGTGGGTAGTAAGTGATTTTGGCATTCGCTCTTTGCTTTTGAAGTGAGCCCACTTCGGTTCCAAGTTCAGAAATAATACACCTAAGAATAAATAACCACACTAAACCCAGCGATCATTTGAAGAAAAACAAGGCGGCAAACCACACCAGGTAAACTTTGCAAAAGGCGCTGCAGAAGTTTAGTGCTGCTCTTTAATATTCAAGATTTTATCTTGAGGAGTTATCTTTAGAAAAATAAACGTTCTCTTGGAATCAGCTCTCCCAAACCTGTGGTACTGGCTGCAGAATGCTTATTTCTCCAGAGAGGCCGTAGAGAAGAGGGTGATGATCATCTGAGCAGCTTGAGATCCCCCCAGCATACGTAGGTCTGATGCCAGTTCATTTGTTGAAACAAGCTGAAAACTGCAGCAGAGGAAAGCCCTGTCTGGAATGAGATTTTTTTTTTTTTTTTTAAATAAAATAAAAAAAAAATCAAACTTCCCCTTTGTGATTTATGATCCCTCTAACAATGCCACTTTCTCAAAGCTATGCATCATACACAAACAATGGGCCACATAGAAAAGCGTGCTCCCCGGAGTATTACCGAGCATGTAATTTTGTCTTTAAATTCATCGGAGTGAATTGTAAGAACATGACTTCATAGGAACCTTTGAGACATTACGGCTTTTAATAATGCTTTGCTGCTACATGTAATGCTTCATTTTTACTTTTATTAATTAAATTGCTCCTTTTGCGTGCGTGTGCAGCGGGAGGAGATCCCGTGCATCCTGGCACGCCCAGGCGGGCTGCGGCTGCCAAGGTCTCTTCTCCCCTCCTGAAGTCGAGGGGCCTGTGCTCTGCTTCAGTCTGATGGAGGTTCATGAGGGTTCCTCCCCCCCACCCCATTTCTGGCTCCTGGGTAAGCGTACCCCTGCGGACAGCCCTGTCCCTCCACCCCTCGGTGCCCATGGGCATGCCCACGAGGGGGTGCGCACGAGAGGCAGCTCCTCTTCTTCCTCCCCATCGTCAGCTCGGTTGAAATGCCGTGGGGTGTGCAACGTTCCCACCCTCGCAGGGTTCACATGCACGCACCGAGTGAGCGCCTGCTTGTGCTCTCCTGCCCCGGCATTGCTATCCTCTCGCATCTTTGATCTTTCCAAACTTGTATATACGCTTTTGTAAGTTTTCAGGAAAATTGAGGTCAAACTTATTTCATCCTGAAAATTATGTAAAACATAGGTAAAGAAACATCTTTGGTAAATCTGAGCTGCCTTTCTGTCTGCAGCAGCAGGGTTTGGATCTGGCTGCTTATCTAATAAAGGGTGGAAGCTGCACTTTTTACAGCTTTTTGTAGCGCAGTTTGTGGGCTTGCCCATAATAATACAATTATGAAGGTTAACAGGAAAAAACTGGGTCCAGGAGCGATTCCAGGCAGCTGGCAATGCCGGCGAATTGGAAGCGCACCACCAATGAAAACTGCAGTGAAAAGCAAATTAAACCTCATATCTGCCATCTCACTCGCTTTTCTCTGCTTTCCTGTTTGGACTTGAAAGGTGATTGGAGCCAAGGCAGTGTCAGTTGACGGAAGTGCTGCAAGGAGAGAGTATTTATTTACAGTGAATCGTGGTGATGCTTGTTCAGGATGCGGTTTCACGCAGGATGTTCTGTCCCCACCCCCGGTTTGATCATTTCTCCAAAAAAAAAAAAAAAAAAAAAACCAAAAAAAAAAAAAAAGCTCCTTGATTGTTTGTGGCCACAGCTAATGCTTGGAGAAACGTTGTGCAGCATGCCTGTACTTGGAGCGTGCGGTAATGTGCCGTCGGAGGAAGTTCCTGTATTGGACACGGAGGCAGCTCAGGACTAACTCCTGCCCAAATGCGTTCCGACGCCGTGTTGGCTTTAAGCATTTAAACAGGGAAGTGGGCTGGGTTGGGTCCCTTGGCTGCAAGCGGTGGCTAATGCAGGCCACCCGCTTTGTTGCCAGCTGATGTTGCTGTAAATTTATTTTTTTTGGGGAGGGAGGAGAGAGCAGAAGTCATGCCCGCCCTCCCCCTCCAAGTTTTCGTGTATCAAATAAATGTTAATGTAGAATTCAGTTTGCAGAAAGTTACTGGGGTTTGGGGTATGTTTAGTGTTTGGATGGGGGGGTCCCCCCCATTCTTTTTCTGCTGTAATCAAGACTTTAACCCCGCAGCAGGCGAATAACACCTCAGAAGATTCCCATCTTGGGTGGGTGAATTCCTCATCGGTAAATGCCAAACACCGTGCTGGCCCAAGGGCGCCAAGGGCAGGGTTATCTGAAGTCCTCTTGCCATCCCAGCGTGGGAGAAGAGGCACCCAACGCCTGGCTCGCCGGGAGCAGGCGGCTCCCCGTGGATGTCAGACCAGGTCGGGTGCTCGCCGCGGCGCATCCCAGGCTGCGCGGAAGCAGCTAACGAAGCCCCCGGCCGGCTTTACAGCCCTCGTACCTCTCGCTCCCATATCAGCCCCAGCCACCGATTGGTTTCGTACAGCTCCTGACAGGCAGGCAGAGATAGTAACTTCTGTTACTGCCAGACGGGGCCGGTGATTAGATAGGGAGAGTTTCTCTATCTCGTTTTTTTTCCAGATAGCGTACAGGGCTTAGGGACGTGCTCTAGCGTATACGTTTTCCTTCACGGGCGCTGAGCGGGGAAGCTATTGGAAACTTGAGGGGTTGGGGGGAGGAGTGAATATGGGGTTTTTATTTATTTACTGACATTTTCTTTTAAACTATTTTTAAGAAGTACATTTTCACCAGTTTTTCTGTCTGGAAGAAGGAATCTAATGGGGTTTTTTTCCACTCACAGCTTTTAATTACATCATTGCCATCATCGGGCCCTTTCTACAACTCCCACATTGTTCAGCAGACACAGTGAAATGTTTTTAGGAACCTATAAAAGCCAGTAATTTGCATCCAGAGGCCATGGTTGTAGTCGGCATTCAGGCAAGCGAAGCAACTGCCTGGATAACTTTATGGCCGGTACATGTGCCGCATTGTGTAGTGCGCTGCCGCCGCCGGAGAGGAGCGGGAGCGTGGCCGGTGCCTGCCTCTGCCTCCCGCCCGGTTTGCGTTGCCTGTACCGTTTAATTAAGAAATGAAGTTGTTAGGGCTCGTAGCTGGGACTCCAGCTCCCCAAAGGTCCATTGTGCCAGGGAGCTGAGCCGGAGCCAGCGTGCCGCTGAGCCTGCCTCCTTCCCTGGCTCCGCGCTGGCTTTTCTCAGCCCTCTCCCTGGCTTTTGCACCCTGGGGACAGGATTTGTGCCTCCTTTCCGTGTTGGCCTCCCCTTAGTTATCGTGCGTTGTTTGGAGCTGAACCTCAAGTCGCGTTGTTCTTGGTGCGGGATGCAGCCCCGCCGAGTCCTGTGAAATGGTTCGTGCTGCGGGTGATGGCTGGCTTGGCTTGGGGCATCGAGGGCTCCCATGTGTCCACAGCTTTCCAAAAACATCAGTTTCTGAGGCTAAATATGTTAGGGTTTAGGATGAGATTTGCAAAATTGCCAAAGAGGTTTGGTTTTTTTTCTTGTATCTGAATTCAGGTAGTCAAAACATCTGAAGTAGCTCTGAAAATGTCACTGTGGAAGATCCTGCTCATGGCTGGTCTAGTTGAATAAAAAAGGCTAAGGTGCTCCAGAAAGGAGACCGTGGTCTCTCTCTTTAAAGGTGACGGGATGGCTGTGGTTTGGTATTTGTTGTGTAAAAATTGTAAGTCTTTTCTTAGCAAGAAGCAGGCTGCCTGTTGTCAGCGGGCTATGAAGCCATGAGATACAGGACCTCAGAGCATTCAGGGGCCAGGGGAGAGCTCTTTAAAAAGTAGCTAAAAACCCAGAAATACCTCAAAAAAAAAAAAAAAGGCAAAAAAGCATTTTAATGGAATTGAGTCTGATTTTCGGAGGGGGGAGGAAGGCTACTAGTTCTCAACTAGGCTGAATTAAACTTGGACTTCCCATCCATACAGGATTTGCATGCATTTTTATTTTAATGCCACATGTGTGTATCTTTCAGACTGCCAGTCTTTTCCGTCAGGAGCACAACATTGTTTTTCCGTTATTGCTTTGTATGCTTGTGCTTTCCGACCACCATATATTCTTCCCGCTTGAAAGCGTAAAGTGCCGCTCCGCTCCTTGAGTGGGAAATCGCAGTAAGGAAGGCATGGGGCACGTGGGATGCCTCTGCCCCTTGCCCGGTTCTTCTATTCCCAAGATTTCCCAGCATCATCTATTTCTGCTCCTTAAGTTATACCAACATCAACAAAGAAATAAAGCCAGGTCCTTACTTTTATTATAGCCACGATGAACGGACTATTCAGCGTGTGCTCGGCTCCCGGCAGGCACGTTTCTGCCAGACAGAGGACTTTTTGATTCCCTGTTTTCTTCTTCCATCTGAATAGGCTCTGGCTGGGGGGGAGATGTCTGTTGTCGGATGAGGGGGACCGAATTCCTGGTGGGTTCAGGCTCTTCAACACTCATTGATACTCACGTGACCTGGGGAAGAGATGAGGGTGGAGGGAAATGCTTGTCTCTGGGAGGGTCGACCCATCCCTCTGGACACCCCGAATTTAGGGGGATGTGGTGCTGTGGGCACGTCAGCTCCACCGGGCTGCCGAGGGAAGATGCTCCCTTGGGAGGAAGGGAGATGGGGGGAGACAGTATTCCCTCTGGCCTCAGAAAGTTGTCTGGGAGTCAGAAATGTGCAGGGCTTGTACGTAACCCAGCCACGTCGTGCCGAAACATGCTCCCTCAAACGGGGCTGGGGTGAGCCGCAGTGACTGACAGTGCCTTCTCCTGCCCAAGAGCCGGAATCAAACTGCTTTTCATGGCCTCAAGTGTTTGCCGAGGTGGTTCCCAGCCAAGACAGGAAACTATTTGACTTGGGGTGCTAGAGAGCTCCTCTCATGGTATTTACAGATAAAAGGGGAGGAGTTGAAAACCTTAGTCCATATTCAGCCCAATCTGATAACCTCCAGGGATTTTATTAGTTCAAAGAAATTTTGGATAGCAAACTTGTGTGCTTAACTGGAGCTGAAGCCCTAACCCTTGGAGGCATCCAATTCTTAGTAAAACCTTAAAATAACAAATGCTGCTTGTAACTCTCTCTTTTTCTTTCTTTTTTTTTTTTTTTTTTTTTTTTTTAAATGTTTTAAAACCACTAGGCCATTCTATAAGTTAATACTTAGGTAAGAATATGTCCCTGACCTTTAAAATTCAATGTCTCTCCTGAGCATCGATGGCACAGAAACCGATTTTGTTCAACAAACTTCAGTCTGCGAGGGGCTAAAAATAAGAAAGGTGAATTATATTCAGTAACTAGATGGGCAGAATGTGTTTTATAGGATCAGATTAGCAAAGCAAGAGTAGAATGACTGTTTTCCAAGGTACTTTACTGGGTTATCAGATAGCTTGGTGCTGTGTCCTCTTGTTGACTGGAGATGACCAAGACCTCTCTGCAAGCGATGGTTGTGTTGTCGATGGAAATGGCTAAAGTGTGCAAGGAGAGGAGACCCCGTGCAGTTCCTCTGCCCTGGGGTTAGGAATGTCCTGGCAGCTCTCCTGGTGTTGGGTCGGGGCTGCTCTTTGGACAACTTGTCTGCTGAGCAGAGCTGTCTCCCACCCTTTCAAATCCAATGGAAGCTCCTCCATGCCCCGCTCTTTCTGCTTCCTCCTAACTCTTAGCTTTCTCCTTTTCCCTGGATTTTTATTTCATCACCACCGGCTGTTAGAGACCTTGGGCAAGGCTTGGGCTCTGTTGGAGGCAGGAAAGAGGGTCTGGTAGGAGCGCATTGCCAGGATTCCAGCTTTTCTTTCTGGAGACGTGGCTCCTTTCTTTGCAAGCCTAGAGCTACCTTCTGCTTCAAACAGGCAGATTCACCCACTGATTAAAAAGCATTGTTAATTTAGAAGGAAGGCCACATTCTTTCTCAACACCATCATTAATTAAAGACTAGGAAATTGCCAATTCACCCAACATTCGCATCCTTACCAACCTATGCTCACATAATTTATTGCCCGAATATCTTAATGCCCGAGTACGTGCTGAGGCCCGTATGCAAAACCTTAACTCCCATCTCATGCGTTTTCCCTATGCTTAATTAAGATGATTGCCTCTTAAAACCTCGAGTATTTTTGGTAAAACACCTTTGTTTTTCTGAGGCTGGATTTTTAGATTGTGCCCAAACATGGGCACTGGCTGTGGCCGCAGCTTTATGAAACCATGTATAATCCTGTGTGTACGGGCGTGAATCATAACCCCCAGATGAAAATAGCTCCTGCAGAGCCCTGTCCCTGGGAGGAGCTAAAAAACCCAAGACACCCAACAGTCCTTTAAGTCTCACGATTATAAACTGTTGCAGGTTGAACGTAATAAGAAAATAAGAGTTTTATGTCGGTAAGGGTAGTGTAGCTATGCAAAACCCACTTACAGCTTAGACACATCATTCATGAGTTACACCATGGCTCCTAACTCATGGCAACGACGAGTGTCTGGCAATCCCCACCATCTGGTGAACTCTGATGTGTATTTGAACAGCACAGTGTGTTAGTGTGCCTATATACAAGACATATTCGCACACAACATATAGTGGCAGGGGAAAGAGAGAGAAATTATGTTTCAGCTGTGAATGACTTATATTTACTCAAGCAGCAAAGAAATAGCTGATAGCTCACGAGTGATCAAAGCTCGTGCTGAGTTATAGAGGTCTTTCCTCACCAGTGAGGAAGATATAGCACATTTCAACCTGCTGTATATCCTTTTAGTCCAACACACACATTTTAATGCTTATTTTTATTTTGGTTTAGAGGCCTTTCTACTTTGCCTGGCTAGTGATTTTTTTTTATTATTTTTATTATTATTATTATTATGGTTTTTTTGCAATCTCTTCTGCCTCTTCTCTGTCTGCTGCTGGTGCCAGAGACAGAGCAGATTGGGAAGCCTTTGAACACATTACTGGTTGAACTCGAATGCGATTTTTGTATTGCTTGGTTGCAAGCTCTTGTGATGAGCATAAGGAATTTAGTTTTGATTGACATGATGTACTCTTAAAGCAAAAGTGATCTATCAGCATTCAGGCACCCACAACTTGTTTTTTCTTTCATGACAGAGAATAGTTATGTTGCAGTTGTGCTACAGCGATGAAGGTTGAATTGCAGTTTCCCTTTGAATCCTCTGATGGAGGAGGTAGAGAAGAGTGAGTCAAAACAGGGCCATTTTAGGTCACTCCTAACAAGCCAGGCTTGAGGATCTTCTCAGTTTCTGTTGCTCTGACTGTTTTGTGTTCAGCCAGATCTTGCTCTGGTACACCAGCATTCTCATTCCAGTACAGAATATTTGTATAGATGACACAATTTTATTATCTTCAGCTTCGGTCGCTTTAAAATGAGTTTTTACAGTTAACACACCTGTGATCTTACACCACAAAGAGAACTGGTTTGGAGAAAAGATATGATATATCCTGAGACGGAGTCTGAATGTGAGACATCCTCCTTCTCTCCTCCTTGTGCTCATCACTAAATGTGAAACCTCTTCAAAATAAGTTGCTCCCCAAATGAGTTATTATTTGGCCTATGGTCGATATAGAAGACACGTGAGCATCCTTTGGGAGGAAATATAATTTTATAAATTAACCTTTGAGCTCAGGGGATTTGGTTTGTGTTTTTTATGCTTCTGCTTTGTAGGGCACCGGGCAGGTTATTTAGCCTGCCTTTTCCAGGGCTGGGAAATGGGTACAGTGCTCCTTGCCCCCGCCGCTGCCTTGTGAGCATATTGCCTTCTGTGGTGCAGAGCCATCAGAATAAAACTATTTGTTACTGGTGATTTTATTCCTGTTTGTAAGCATTTGAATCTGCACATGGTTGAGGGAGAGAGGAGAGATTCAAGCAAGGATTAAAGCAGTTTGAAGAAGCCTCACAAAATGCTGAGGCTTTTTAGGCAACCATACGTTGCCGAGGCATGGTTATAACTTGCAGCCTTAGAACTTGCCTGTGCCACCTTTTTCCAACTAGCAAAGCCTCCTGAATAGGTTTTTATTGGACAAATGTGGTAGTTCCCATGTGAAGTTTGTCCGGGTCATAATGTCTGTTTAAGGGAGATTTGGGATTAGCTGGTGGGAAGTCAGAAGGGCTCCATATCCCCAGGGTGGGCTTGTCGTTCCGCTTCCCATGCCTGGCGAGGAGGATAACTGAGGGAATGGGCTGGCCTCAGTCACAAGTTTTATAGCTTCTCAAGTGCACAAGTAGTACTTTGGGTGAAATTTAGATTTTTTTTTTTTTTTTTTTTATTTTTTTTAAATTTTTTTTTCCTGGAAATGTAGGTATGTGGGGTACTGACCATACATGCCAGGCTTTAAAGCTCAAAATGAATGATTAAATAATTTGTAATTAATGTAGTGAGCGCTAAAATAAACATCTGAAGATGGCAATTTTCAGGCAGTGCTTTCAAGACCTTCAGTTTTGCATTTTTCATTTATTTGGGCAGATTTTGCTAATTGTTATAGGAGGAAAAAGTTGCATTTTCATAGGCAGCGAATGCCTCTCTGCTGGGCATGTCCTTGGTTATCCAAGCCTCCTTTGAATCATTCTGAACGTGTTAATTCAATATCCCCCTCTTTGTCGCCCTGCTCCTGCATTTTTTTATTTTATTTTATTTTTTTCTTCCCAGGTTCCACTCCTGGCACTCTGCAGCTTCCCATTTCTATTTCAGTGTTTCAGGCACTGCTCAGAAGCAGATGGATGGCTAGATTTCAACCCCACCTCCCAACTTCCACATACAGTCCACATCTCGCGCTGCATTCGCGAGCATAGACAAGCAACAGGGCGCTTGGTGTTTGCTTTTTAATAACTTCATCCCCAAATCGGAGCTTCCCCCTTTAGGTCAGGTGTTCGAAGAAAAGGGATATGAATATGTTGGAAGCAGGGGAGGGTGGGGCACACATACTTTTCAAAAACACGCCGTTTCCCAATGCCTATTTTGATGACTTTGAGCAGGTTTTGTTTGCAGGTATGCCCGGTACCGTGCGATCGCCCGGGGAGCGATGGGATACGACGAACAAAACCTCAGCTCTACATTTGCTTTTCCTCCTTTGCTTTGCGGCGCCCGGGTTTTGATGTCTTGCTTCTCAGAAGGCTTGACGGTAGTAATAACGGAAACAGCAAAAAATGTCAGCTTGACTACTGTCTGCGTGTCGGCACTAGTCCAGGGAGTTTCAAAGGGATGTTTTATTGATTCTGTAATTGCACAGTAGAATGGACAAACTGAACTGTACCTCAGGGCAAGGAAAGCCCCTGTCTGAACGGCATCTGTTGGATGTATGCGCTGCTGTAATTTGGGCAGGGAGTGCTCGCTGGGCGGTTTGAACCAGGGGACTGAAATCTTGGCTTAACCCTTTCGTTGTAGGCGATGGAAACTCCGGTTTTGCTTTCTGATCGCAGCCAGGGAGAAAGGTCTGCTTCGGGGGTCCCTTTCAGCACTGAAGTGACTCTTTGGGGCTTCGCTGGGATTTATGCCAGCGTCACTTTTAAAGGGAAATTTGGCCCGTGTTCTTTTCCCTGGCGTTATCCCTCCAAGTATTCCCCTCCTCTGAGATCCTGAGCCCTTAACATATAACTTGTGGCGTTGCCTCACTTGCAATATCCACGTCTTAACCGAAAAACTGGTCTTAATCTCTTATGAAATAAGCCTGCGTTATAATGCTCGTGCCTGGGAGCTGGTAACTTCCTCTAGCACGAGCTGATTACTTTCCAAAACTGAAGGAGTGGACTGAGCTGTTTTGCTAAAACAATTGCAAATTAAATTTGTAAACTTTTGCTGTTGCCATATTTTTTCACTGGCATGCTGTCTGTGTGCTGTGTCTTTAATATGGTGAGAACACAAATCAATTAGGCTAACCTACGGCAATTCAAAAACTGGGGGGGGGGTGGTGGTGTTTGGAATAAAATGCACTGTCTTGACTTGATACGTGGGTGCCCAGGGTTTCAGTCCCATTTATTCTCTCTTCTTTTAGCCAGCTAGAGCTGGGTAGCCTAAAAAGAGCAGTGCTTCGTCCCCAGGGCACAGCTCACAAAAATAAGGGGTAGGAAAGGCAGCGCGGGAGGAAACACTCTCCAGCCTCCCTCCCTCGGAAGGACTCTGAGTTTGGCTTCTGGGTTTCACAGTTTCAGGATTAAAGGATGAAAGAGCCAGGGATGGGGCTGTGCTGGGGAGGGGGCTGTGCCGGGATGGGAGGGTGGCAGCGCACCCAGGAGCACCCGGCTGGAGCTGATGCTCCGCAGGCTTCCAGGGGATACCAGCAGCTTGTGAACCAAACCCTGGGCATGGGAGCTTCCACCGCTCTTAATTATGGCCGTGATTAGGTCATTGTCTTCCCAAAGTTGAATAGGCAGATGGGTCTGCGTTTAGAGGGTGAGGTACTGTTTATTTTTGGAAGTTGTGCAAACCTTTAATGTGTTGTTTTGAAATCTTGTTTTTAAACATAATGCTCTTTCAAAGCAACTTGCTGGGAAAAAAAACTGCAGTGCAGTTCTGCCCTGTACTGGATCTTAGTAGGTTTTACAAGAAAGTACTTTATTAAATGAAAGAAGATGTGCACTTAACTTTATGATATTTTTTTTGTTGACGCTGCTGAACTTCTTTATCTGGAGCCTTGCATGTTGTAATAACGTTCACAGACAAAAATAGGCACTTAATTAATATTAAGGATGCGGAGCGCTCTGCCAGTTTCAAAGAATGAAAAGTAGCCCCTCGTCGGTACCATGCGTCGCAGCCATCAACTGGGGGAGATCCTGCATCTGGGATCTGCTCAGTTCCCTCCTGGTGGTTCAGAGGAGCGTAAATCGTACGCTAGCTGCGGCTGTACTTCGGGGCTTTTGCCAGAGTAAGAGCGACTTTATTCTGCACTGGGAAGAGAATGCTTGAGGTTTGTTGGTTAGCAGGGGAGAGGAGTGCTGCCCAGAGCAGCTGATACAGTGGCCTCAATGCGTAATTAATCCCAAGTACACTTTGATCAAGTCTAAAACTCACAGTCCCATGAAAGGAGCGGTGAGATCTTGATTTGTCATATTTGGTGGTACGAATTTTAATAGGTAGGTAAAAGATAGCTTATCTTTATCTAATTTTATATTAAATTCACAGCCAAGGTATTGAAAGCCTCTAAGATCGGCAGCACTGAGGTTGGTCTGGATCCACTGTGGTGCAAGGCGAGGGGCTGGCGAGCGCAGGTAGCATCGCTTCAAGGCTTGTTCTACATCAACCTCCTAATTTGGAGGCAGGTTTAATGAGAGCCGAATGGAAATTAAAATATCAGACTCTGAACTAATAGTTTAACATGTGGCTGAGTCTTTATCACCTTCCTCCCCCAACTCTGACTTTTGTCAGATTGCTCATAATTTCAGTCTCAGTGATCTCTCTGTCTTTTTTTTATAAGACTGGTGAGGTGAGTGTGACTGAAAATACAGAATATGCACTAATATTTCCGTGCCACATCAGATCACCAAAATGACTAAAGAACATCCTGAACGCTAAAATTCTCAGCACATATTTTCTGTCAACACTAACGCTGAAGTGGAATTGCCCCAGCCAATCACACGTGGGAAAAACACTGACTTACTGACCCAGAAAAAGCTGTATTTCCCAATTTTTGCAGCGTCTCCGCTCTGGTTGGCAAGGAAAGGTGGCTGGAGTCTGGATCTGCGGTAGCACAGTGCTTGGAAATCCCAAAGGCGCTGCAGGCGCGTTGATGAGCGTGCTGGGAGAACTGGTGCGGAGTCCTAAGGGTAGTAGCTGTGGGAAGCAGGCGTTTTGCCAAAGCTCAGCTGAATATCTCTCTGCCTCGCTGATAGAAATCGTTTGTGCTTTTTGGCAATGACTGTTGCAATAGTATCTGTCGCTGGTTGTGTGATGCCCTGAGTCCATTGATGACTGCTTGCAAAAAATAAAAAGTATAAAAGGCTTGGGGAGTTTACCAAGTAATTGCTTGCTGGGTACTTAGCAGCTGCTCACTAATGTTTTCAAGAGCATCCTAGTCGTGCCTTCAGAAAGATCTTTGATGGAGACGTAGGACTCCGGAGTTGTTTTAATTAACTGTGGGCTCCTGACAGCCTACGACACTTTTGGAAACCGTGCTTGGATGCCCAGGAGGGTGGTGGCAAGAGCGGCCCGTGGTGTGGGGAGAGCTGCTGCTTTGCTGCCCGGGGCAGGAGCCAGCCAGCAAGGGCTGCGTGGCGTGTGGTAGGAGGGCATCGCGAGCTGAAGTGTGCGAGAGTCCAGCAAAAATGAGACCCTGTGCAGTTCCCCACTTTTCAGATCTCCTGTTTTCCCTTTTTTTTTTTTTACTCCCTTCTCCCTCAAGACCATCTGCATGTGCCTCGGTGCAAGGCGGGGGGTTTAGGTGCTCTGAGCCATCCTTCCCCTAAAACCAGAGGTGACCTTAGAGCACATCTCCAGCGGTCGCCTTAGCACCCTCATCGCAAGGTGTGAGCATCTCCCTTATCTCCCTGGAAGCGCTGAAGACCAGTTAGATTGCTGGGAAGGTGCCGGCCACCTTTGTGGGCAGCATTGCCAAGAGCAGCCAGAAGGAATCGGTTCTGGGCTGTGTACCACGGGCGGTGCTGGACCCTGCGCATGGCATAGCCGAGGTGTCAGCATCTCTCGATGCACAGACCTCAGGTAGCTGTTTGAGCTTGCTGCTTGTTTTGTTTTGCTCCCTTTTTTTTTTTTTTTTTTTAACCCCCAAATTAATTTCATTATTTCTGTTCCTGGAAATGTCTGTCCAGGGTTTGATTGTAAGAGCTGGATGTCTGGAAGATTAATTTGTCCTTTTGGGCTGCAGATGGACCGTTACTATTTCATACTCACGGACAGCGGTTGTAAGGAGCAAGGAAGGACGCAGTAAAATACAGCGATGCTGACAGTGTAGAAATAGTGCATCTTCTTGCTGTTTGATATTTTGATAGAAACCTTTTATCACTTTAAAAACTGGCTGTGTATCAATACGATATGTTAAAAACAGAAGTAGGAAACTGCAGGCTTTTAATTTGCGCCATTTGAACCCTCTTACCTTGGATGAATGCGGCGTGTAAATTATAGTTCCCATGAGGTAAAAAAAATCAGTCAAATGCTACTTAACCTTTACTCTGCCATGTTTCGTGTTCCATGTGTGCATAAGAGAATATGTGCTTACACTTTCATCTTGCTACCGTGTGGAATCATCCTTAAGGTTGCTGTAACGACACAAAATGTCTTTAAATTTGGATTTAAGGTGAGCAAAACTGCTGTCGTCTTAGAGATCTTACGGCTGAAGTGGTTTCAGAAATTCTGTTTACCCTTCAAAGGTGAGGAGCTGGAAGAGGTTATTTTTTGTTCAGCACAGCCGCGGTGATTGCTACCGTTGACGGCGTACCTGGCGGACAAGTTAATGCTATGGTTTCTATTATAACTGGTTTATTTGCGTGGTTATGCGTGTGCTGAGCATTCATGTCTCAGATTGGTGTTTTCCAAAGTTGGTCTCCTGCAAAATGTGTGGGTGTTTTTTTTTTGTTTGTTTTGTTTTTTTTTTATTTTCTTTTTCCTTAGTGATTTCAGGGAAAAATATTCAGCTATTTGAGTTGTTTAATACAGAAAGCAACTTCTCTCCATGATAATTTCCTAGTAAAAGTATCGGAGATTTGTCAACTTTGATGCTTGACATGCAAAATACCTGACCCAGAACCCACTGAATTTCCTAGAAAAAGTTTTCTTTTGACTTACGTGTTTGGATCGGGTTTATGGTTCTCAGTGAAGCTTGTGCCTAAGACTACACTTACATAATTTACTAAATGATATTATTGAGAGTCTGAAAAATGTACCTTGGCACTATTTAGAGACGCTTAACTCTTCTACTTTC
>NW_009260758.1:3727867-3728644 GCF_000687185.1 Egretta garzetta
AAGTTTTTCATAATAAAAAGCAGAAAAGAAATTCAAGATGTTTTCCCAGTGAGCATTTTCATTTGAAAAAGAAAAAAAAAAAGCACACAACCCACCAGTGAAAGAAAAAAATTGGGGAAATGAGAAATAGTTCTCTCAAAACAGCAGACTTCAGAGTCTGTACAATATTTGCATTCTGTTAATTCAAGGGTTCCTGCAAAATAATAAAAAAAAAAAAAATTAAAAAAAATGTATCTCTTCATTGGTGAGCTTTAGTGATTACAGTGGAAACAGATGTGCTGCTGCGCTGGGAGCCTGGCTCGCAGCCGCCTGCCTCTCGCCAAACAGTAGCTGCAGCGAGAGACGGGTGTTCAACTCTCGCCCCCGACACCCCTCGTTCTGCTTGCCTACCCTCAAACTAATTGAGTATTTAAAAGTAATATTTTTAACACATGCATTTATGTTTTGGTGGTTGTTTGGGTTTTTTTTTTTTTAAAGGGGGGAAAAGGAAATTAAATTCTCTAACATTACATGGTTGGAAATGCGCAAGTTGGCATGGTTTGTAATGCTTCAGTCGGCTGCACTGGATATCTTATATATTTAATTATATACATTTGATACCATATAGAAATATTATTAAATTTCACACTTAACAGGGACAAACAAATTAAGAAATTTATTACATATGTTCAGTGTGGTAGAATAAGAGCTCATGGAGGAAGTTTTTGCTTTAAACAAGCTTAGTTTTAATCATAATGATTCATGTATACAGAATCAAATCCCCCGTGTTTATTTTAA
>NW_009260758.1:3728659-3759958 GCF_000687185.1 Egretta garzetta
CATTCATAAGACAGGACTCCTGCTGATGTCCGTGACTGGGAATCTGCAGGTGTTCACCTGAGTAGAAGATGAGTAAAAATGGAGGAAAGACCATGAGAGTTGGCTTATTTTTTTTTCTTTTTGTGTAAGTGTGCTTTGAATAAATAAAAAATACTTGAAACTGCCTAGAAGTGAGGAGTGAGAGCAGCGTGCTGGATTGCATTTCTGCTCTGCAGCCTTTGTATGCTTTGGAGAGTTTTTGCAAACAGGCCGGCTGGTGTATTTTATCCCTAATATGGAGCGAGAGGGTAGATCAAACCGCACACTCCTTCAGGCCAGAAACTTTTTGTTGTGGCCAAAAAAAAAAAAAAAAGAGGGAAAGAAAAGAGGGGCAGAAGGAAGGGACTGAGAAAGCCGAGAAAGCCTGGAGTATACTCGTATAACCCTTGGGGAATGGTGCTGAGATGAGTACTCTTATTTGTAGAGCTGAGAAGAAAAGTGAAAATTAAATGTAAGTAGTTCAGAACCACTTTGATTTAAAGAGGTTTAACTAAATGTGAGCTCCATTTAAAAAAAAACCAAAACAACCAAAAAACCAAAAAAAACCCCCAAAATAAAAAACTGCTTGTAACGTGTATGTTTTCAGGGGCTGTGTTAGAAGCAAAAGCCTAGCTGACTCCATGCGGTCGTCAAATGTGTAAATAATGAAACTATCAAGTATTACTTTCACTTGTGGACAGTCCCTAATTTTCCCCCAACCTCTCCAAAAGCCTAAACAAGAATAGAAAGAAGTTTCAAATGTGAAAAAATGAAACTTGGTATTTACTGATGCTTCAAATATGAAAACAGACAGCGATATGGGGAAGTAGCTGGCGCCGGGGAACGGTGCGGGACAGAGTCGTCCCCTTCCAGGGCAGCAGCTCACTGCCCCCCTTTAGCATCGAAGATAAACCATTGCCATCGCTAACTGGGTTGGTACCTTCGCGGCTCCGTCCGAGTCCTGTTCCCATAGACTGGCACAGCTCCGGGAGCATCGGATGATGCTGTCATCAGTGATCTTCATAAAGGACTCGGTAGTTATGGGAAACCCTGAATCGTGGGGGAAAAGGCAGCAGCTGATTGAGGGATGGGTACCCGGAAGGTGACATGAGCATCAGGGCACCTGGAGATCCAGTCCAGGACTGTCAGTCTCTGTCTCTCTGCATTGCTAATAGTGTTTGCAAATGAAAAAAATCACTCACAAACACTTTACAGTGAACCACTCACAGGCACTGGTAACGGTAGGAACCACTGAGCCTGTCGTGATGGGCTCTCGGCGGGGGTGCTGCACTGGGGGGAAGGTTGGTCCTAAAAATGTGGTGGACTGCGAACCCAGTGCTCCAGGTGCCCTGCAGAACTGAGTTTAAAAGTTTACTGAAGGTTTTTAAGAACCTTTTGCTGGGGTTGGTGTAAGAGCATAAAGCATTTTTGGATGAAGAACTGTCAATGGATTTTGTTGGAGGAAGCTATACAAGGAAAAATATGTCACATGTCTGAAAATAACCCTGCAGCGGAATGCCTACACTAAGCACAGATCAGCGGTGAAGTGAACAACTTTACTCGTTCTTTTCGCCCTGTAAATGTGTTGTTCCACGTTGTTTACTGGAGTACCATATCAGCTGAGGCTGTCTGTATGCACAGGATGGATAGCAGTGAAGTTGGGAAATCATTTGACCTTCTGATCTGTGTAATCGCCAGCAGGGATATTGGTATAACATGGCTTTGGGTGGTTTAGTAACGTAAGTGAGGCTGGTAACATGAGCTCACTGTATTTTTCAAATATGCTTATTTTCTCTAGCAGTTTCCGAAGTATTACGCATGAGCCAGCTATGCAGCTGGACTGGAAATGCCTTCTGGAGCTTTGCAGTTGACTGTGGATTTTGTATGTTAGAAAGCTGAGAGACTGCGTTCTGAATAACGCACCCCCTACGAAGGAATAAACATGCTCTAACATTTAAAGAGCCTTTCGATGGCTCAAAGACAAAGGTTATGGTGACAAAATTACAAGTTCTGTGGCCAGGGCAGTACCCCTTGGCAGAGGTGTGTAGCCACATATGTACAGTAAATGCAACGATCTTTGAGCATCTTGGTTATTTTGGGAAAATGTTCAGACAATACATCAGTCTAGTTTTGAAACAGCTTCAAACATTTTACCACTGAAACCTCTAAAGCAAATGTTACAGAACATGCAGCTTGTCTGTTTATCTTCTCTAAGACTATGTGAAGTCATATGTGAAAAGCGATAAGAATCACAGTATCTCCTTTGGTTGCTCAACATGAGAAGCTGATGAAGAGACAGTCATCTAGAAGATATTCTTCAGAATAGCTGCAGAACGGATAGATTTGCTAGTCTGTCTCTGTAGAGAAATGAAGGTGGGATTGTAACCCAGGTAGGTAGGCACAGTCTTTTAAACCTGGCCTAGCAAAAGTGAGGGCTTTGGTTCAGCTTAGCCATCAAACCCATGTTTCCAACATTCCCAGAGTTGGACTGCTGCTTTGTGCTGATGCCCGTGCTGCTGTTCCTTTTTGACAGTCGCTGTCCCAGGGGTTGGGCGGGTTGTGTTCCTGGCCGAGTGTCTGACAGCAATGGGTGGGAAAGCTCACTGGTCCCGAGAGTGTTCCTGCTGGTGCTCCTCCACCCTGGCGACTCATGTGAAATCAAACATGCATAAAGAAAATTTACCAAAAGGTAAACAAAAGTTGAATCCTACTCCTTGGATGGTTCCCAAGGCAGACTAAAGCCCCTGTACCCAGTTTTTATGGATGAAGAGGGTTCTGCACAAGCCCCATGGCAGAGCCTGGCAATAGGAGACCAATACGTTATTCTCAGTCACTGCCATTCCACTGGAGAAGAGACCATCCTCTCCTCTTCTGGGGAGCTACACGGATCCAGTGAATTTAAGTGGAAAAAGAAAAGACCCCTCTGGTTTTTGTGTTTGCTACCCCTTATGCAGTCAGGAAGCATCTTTTGTTACATGAACTTACTTCACTCCTCCTGTGAAGGTACGGGTACTAAGGATGTCAATAAGACTGAAGTGGAAGAGAAGAGCATGGAAATTGTTCTTCCTAACAGAAATACAGAAAACAAATGTTTTCGAGTGCTTGAGCGTCAACTAAACTGAGGACAGAATTTAGGCATAAAGCTGTACTCTCCTTCCTGAGGCAGAACGGGGTTTCCCCTTCCCAGGAGGTGCCTTGAGAAGTTCCATGGTCCCATGGTGTGGAGCAAAGGGCCTTTCCTTGGTCCAGGGACCCGACGCCAAGCCCGAGCCTGGCATTCAAGTTCACTTTGCCTGATGTAATGAGAGGTGACTTACTCCCCTTATTATGTGTCCTAAATATTAATCTGAAATAGCTAGGCTATTCCCAGAGGGAACTGGGGTTATTTAGTCTGGAGCAGAGGAGGCTGAGGGGAGACCTGATCGCCCTCTACAGCTACCTGAGAGGAGGCTGTAGGGAGGTGGGGGTTGGCCTCTTCTCCCTGGTAACAGGTGATAGGACAAGGGGGAATGGTTTGAAGCTGCACCAGGGCAGGTTTAGGCTAGACATTAGGAAAAACTTCTTCACCGAAAGGGTTGTCAGGCTCTGGAATGGGCTGCCCAGGGAGGTGGTCGAGTCCTCATCCCTGGAGGTCTTTAAAAGAAGGATAGATGAGGTGCTTAGGGACAGTGTTTAGTGGTAGGTGGCAGGGTGAGGTTAGAGGTTGGACTCGATGATCTCAAAGGTCTTTTCCGACCAAAGTGATTCTATGATTCATTACTGGACTTACTTTTTTGGATACTTTCAGAGACGTGGCATATAAAATACTTTAATGTCAACAACAGTGTTGCTTTTAACAATAATAATAATTATTATTATGCTAAATAAAACAATTGAACCCATTTCAAATTTACTTCTGCGCTAGAGAATCCGTATTTGTGACCTTGGAGCAGTGGCAACCCCAGCTTGTTCTCCTGTGTGCGAGTATGATGGATTGACAGGGGGTTGTACAGAACAGCGTTACGGAGGGCTGACTGTCAGCCCCCGGCTTCGGGAGCTGATGGAGTTTTGTGTAACGTATGGGGAAGAGGCATTTGCAGGACGTCAGGTTGCTGCTCAGTTGCTCCCTTTCCTGGCAGGGACACAAGGACAGTGATGGAGCTGAGGTTCTCCAGGGAGACCTTTAAATCATGGGATAACGCAATGGGATGTATGCGGGCAGTGGGGAAAGAATATGACCAAGCGGGTGCAGCGAGACAGAGAACCCTTGCAGGAGCATCCCGGTGGCTGTGATCCTTTTCTTTATGGTTTAACCAGGGCTATGGTGTGCTAAAGCCAATGGGAAGTGCTCGCATGGAGATTTTTCTGTTAGTGTTGGTTCTATATTTTTTTTTTCCTGGAACTATTTCCCTGGTGTTTATGATCTGACAGCAGTAATGAGTCACTGTATCAAAGTCGTGGCCAGGAAAGGGGGGAAAAAAAAAAAAAAAAAAATTGTGTATACCGAATGCTGAATGTCGTGGACCGATGCTGCATATGGCAACACAAATAAAAGCGCTGTATGGTTAACGGTGTGAAATTTGGCTCTGTACCTGTATTCGCAGAACATACATGCTCTTAAAAATCTTAACGAGTAAGATGATCTATTATTATTTCATTTGTAGGAGTAAAACGGGGGGGAAAAAAAATAAGATTCTCTTGGTCTTATCCACATGTGTTGAAATTTGTAGTAACCTCCAAAATGATGGGTTGGGGAAAGATGAATGTGTTTTAGTTTCTGAAGTTCTTAAGTATTGCCTTTAGACCTATGATTTACAAGTAGAGATGTCTTTACTTTTTGTTGGCATGGCTGTGAATGTGGTCACTGTTTCTTTGGGTGTTTTTGTTTTTTTTTTTTTTTTCCACTTCTCTGCCTCGTTGACAACCAGCTGGCAAAAGTGGATTCAAAATTGGAACAAATGCTCCCAGGTCTTACAACCTTCTCTGATCCCCTTGTCCATATTTAATCTAATCTCAAATTAAATGGATACTATTGATTAAATTCCTTTCAAGTGTGTATGCGTTACTCAATGTGTGGCAAAATGTTATTCTTCTCCTGTGTGAGTGGAGCATAAAAGGTGAAAGTATACAATTAATTTGCCTGCACTTTCTTGAAAATTGTATGCTGGATTTCTGCGAACACACTGTATGGAACAATATTTCAAGCAAATTATTGTTATTTACTGTGGATTTTGCCTGGATATTTAAAGTCAACAATTATGCTTCCTTTTGGCTTTTTATTTTTAGAAACCTGGCCAATTCTTTCTCTGAGTTGGTGGCCCTAATACTGATCTTCAGAAAGCATTAAGTAGTGCACAGAGTGTAACTTCATAGTGCTGTTATTTTACTGCATCAAGGACTATATACATTAAGTTTGAAGTGTTGACAAATTTGGTGGGGACGTTGCAGAGTCCACACCATGGGTGAGAGTCCGTTGCAGGGTAGTTGCTGAAGCTGGATGGGTCAATGGTGGCTTTGGTGGCTTACATGAGCCATGGGGGTGGTGTTGGCTCCCTCCTTCACGGCTGCAGCCCGGGGGGTAGGTACCGCTCTCCGAGGAGAGCAAGGCTTCCAGCCTTGCCAGCAATCTGTTATCAATTCCAGTAAAGGTAGCGATGTGTCCCCCCCCCTCCCCTCCCCACAAACGCACAAAGAAGATCCTGAGCTCTTTGCAGGCATGCTGCTTTCTTGGGCCCCCTTTTCCTTTGCGCTTTAATTGAGTAAGTGCCACCAGTTGGATGGTGCTTGAATGTTGCGTATTGTGCTAAGAAAATGGAGAGGCTGGCACAGATGGGGTCCTTGTGTTTTCATCTGCCTTGCTGCTATCATGTGATTTTTCCAATCCCAGTCACCTTTGGACCTGAGTGGCGCGTGCCTGCCCCGAATACCGAGTGAGCTGGGCTAGTGACTGTCTCTGGATAAATATCACCGCGACGTCCTTGCGGTCAGTGTTGGCCTCTGCCAGGTACTGCCCCACCAAATTAATACACCAGAGCGGTTGTATTTTGGTGTTGCTATCGGGGTGAGAATCTCTCACCTGTTTTCAAGACAAAAGATGCGAGCTGGAGGGTTATTAAGTAGGTGTGTGCGTTATAATGGATGATTTATCTGCTTAGGATAGACCATCCCCATGGTCACTTAACTGCTGGTTCATTTAGGCTTTTGTTAAATGCATTAATTGGAGGAGGGAATGTCCTTGATTCATTGCATTGGATTAGACAGGCAAACCTTGAGGTAGTCTTGTCTTTATTTCTTGATTACAGTTATATAATTAAAATTGCAGTTTCCTTCCTGCAAAGAGTTCCTTTCAACACAAGCTCTCTTCTGATGTGCAGAAAACTGTATTTATGGTGAGCTGCAAAACAAGATTCGGTAAGTGAAATCTTTTCTGCCAGGAGACTTGATCCGTATGTCAGAAACTGGTTTTCAGGGCAAGGAGCGGAACGTCGGATGGTCCAGGAGTATTGAAAAAGCTCAAGGTGTGTTGCAAATCAACAAGTAAGAAATAAGTGCTGTCTTGAAAGACCTTGGGTTTCGGTTCCCTTTTGAAGGGTAAAACAGTACATGCAAGGTTGAAAAATGTCAGAGCAGTCACCTATATCAGCAAGTAAATTGGAAACTGTTGGTGATAAGATATTCAAAGAAGCATGGAAGGTGCTGTCCTGGGCATAATGTAATTTATCCGACCTGTCAGTCAGGTTCACCGGGCAGTTTCAGTTGCGAGGTGGGACTAGCTAAACAGAGAACAGATTTTCTGTGAGAACGAGACCTTCATTTGAATTCTTCAGCGAAGCCTGGCAAGCATTACGAGCGTTGGTGCTTCTCCTGGCTGCTTCTGCAGAAAACAAGAGACGGTTCCTGGGGTTGGAGTCTGGGTTGTGAAGAAGCTTGGACAAGGCCTTCTGGGGTTTACTTCTGTAGAGGTTTCTTGTGCAAGATACCCAGGGCTCCTGTAGGGCCATGAACACCTTTGCTTCCTACTACTTTAGTTGTGTTTGAGAAGCTCTGGTGCCCTGGAGGAGCAGGCTGGGTCCATGTGGTTCTCCTTCTCTCCCTGCAAGAGAGTGCAAGATAGAAAAAGTATTTGAAGCTTGTTGGGGGTGGGGGTGTGTCAATCCAGGGAACACCATGGAGCTGGCTGTGCTCCTCACTTGGCACCCTCTCCCATTACAGCCCCTCTAGGTCTGGTCTATATTTGGATTCCTAAGGTAAAAAGAAGAACAAAAGTGGCTCCTCAAAGGGGTGATGTTAAACTGTTAGTGCTGGGAAATTTAGAAACAACTGATTTTTTTTGAGGGGGCGGGGGGATTGGAGGTAGTTCTAAGCAGGCTTTCCTCAGCCACGTGTGCGTGCTTTTAATTGACAGCTGTGGCCTTTTTGGAAATTATCTACAGCTTTGCACTCCAGGTCAGTTAGGCTGTCGCGCCAGGTCAAATGAAAGTCTGTCTTCTCACTTTTTGAAAGTGCCTAAATGTAAGCAAAAGGTCCCCATAACCCTTGTTAAGGATAAAAATCCAGCCCGCGTTTTCCTGTGGAGGCATGTTTCTAACCACTTTATTAGTAACTTAAAGCCGTTTGTCTTGAAATCTTCCTGTTTTGTCCAGTAGTGACTGTTTGCTCACTTCATATTTTTCCAGACAAGACATTTGTAGGTGGTTCAGAACAGGCAGCTTGAACGATTCTGCTTTCATACGCCGTTACTTCTATTTAAGTTTGAAAAAAATGGAAGAATTTGGGGGGGGGGGGGGAAGAATAAAACAGGGTTGAAACATTTTCCCCCCTTTTGAAAGGCTTTGCAAGCGTAATTCCTCAGTGCCTTTCCTCCACCCTTCTCATAAACCTGTGGGAGATGGGTCCTACCTATGTGCTCTATCCATCAGTAGCGCGTGGTACAAGTGCATGAGATCTCCTCCCCTGCAGCCAAGTGCTGCTCCTAGGTAGACGGCAGCAAGCTCCACTGATGTCAGACTATTGAATTTCTCTATTTTTATTCTTTTTTTTCCCCCCCTTCTCTCCTCTCCCACCCTTGCCTCAATCCTTTTATCTCGGCCTTGCGATTGCTTCTTGCCAAGCCTTGGGACGGTGAGATCCCTAGGAGGTAAGGGTTAATGTTGTTTGTTTGTAGAAAAAGGGTGGGGAGTGCTGCAGCTCGGCTGAGATAAAAGGTACCACAGGGAAGTGGTTTTCTTGGCTGGGGAAGGTAGAAATGCTTTTAGCCTTGTGACCCAGTTGACTGGCTCCAAGCTCCACGCCGCTGCGAGGTAGCAAGCCCAAGGGCAAGGGCTTATTCTGTGGTTTTCGGTGTGGAAGAGTTTCCCAGGAGCTAGTGTATAATTTTCGCTCAAAGGCTCGTCTTCGTTGTTCACACAAAGAAAATCCTTTTGTTCTGGGCCCTCGTCAACAGTCCTCCTCTGAAGTTTCCCTATGGTGCCCGGCTAGGGCTGCTTGTTTCTGTGGGCCCGTGTCTGGCAACGTAAAACTTGAATGATTTGAAGTTTCTCTCCAACTAAAAGTAATTATTTTTGTCTGGGTAAGCACCATGCAGTGTCACATATGCCTCTTCCTTTGGGCAGAGGCATCGTTTTTCTTCTTGGGACACTGCAAAATTCCAGTACTGAATATATTTTTCACTGCACAGTGCTTGATGGGAACACAAAATGGGTGAGAGAACCACCTAAAGCACTAACTTGGGTTTTTTTGGCAGTATAGGAATTGAACTGGGTCTTCTTTATATTTGACTGCATGCTGTCAGGCCTGACTAGCTCTGCCATCCAGCCTGTACCAGAGCAGGCATTTAATCCGGGATGCATCCGCAATCATTCACAGCATCTCTGCTGCATAACACTCCACTGTTCGAGGAATGGTTTGGTGGAAACTTTGCGTCCTCCAGGTTATGCTATCAGCAAGCTACTTGGTGTCTCCAGCATGAATTTTGCCCTGCTGGAGGTACCTTGGCCAGGTAAGGAGTGGAGCGATGCTCACCAGGATGATGGCTAAAAGTAGGTGAAGTTTTGTAGTCACGGTTAACAGGAAACAGTGGAGACTGTAACAAACCAAGAATGAAAGCAGGAGTGGGTGTTTGGATATCTTGAGAGATGGTTTTCCTCTGGTGGGATGAGGGGGTGGGGAATACACCGGGCAGAAGAAGGTTCAAAGATTGAGAGATAAACTTTCCAGAATGGCACCTGCACGAATATGGGGCACCGTAGCTCTGGCTGGTGTAGAAGAGCTGATGTGATGGTGCTGTCTGTTCATTCGACGCAGTTCCTTGGGGTCCTTTGTGCAACTGGTTTTCACAAACGCGGAAGGGAAATTGGGCCTCTCTTTTGGGTAACACAATAACGCTTTCTGAAACGGCGTTTTTGTGTGTTACGGGTGCTTAAGGAGCCTCACATTTATTTTGCGCCACAGGGATTCAGAGAGCTGATTGCCAAAATACGGCAACCTGCTGGAATCCAGCTCTGTCTGAAAAAGGCCCAAACCTGTGTTAGCTGCCGTGGGGGGCAGCCTCACTTAGTGTTGGAGGGGATAATAATCCTAAAAGCATGTGTTGCAAACCGAGGAGCGATTGGTCTGGAAACCCAAATAAATCTCATTATTGGATTGGTTCCACAAATGTAAAGCGATTGGCGATAGAAATGAGCTTCCTTTTGGGTGTTTTGCAGCTTTCTTGAGCTATATCTACATTGCTCAGCAATGTATGGCAAAAGCAGTGGGTCTGCAGGGGGAAGCAGCTGGTGCCATAGACCTGGCATCCACCCCGAGAGCTTTGCGGGGGTTTTACGCTGGTCCAGACTTGATCTGGTCCTGTGGATTGAGAGCCCGGTGGCTGCAGGGGCTCAGAGGGATGCTCCTGGAGCCGGTCTAGTTCCATTGGAGAGGAGTCCAGTTGATGCTTGCTGCGGCTGCTCTGTGGTGTGGATTAAAGCGCGTTAAGTGAAGCCTAATGCACTTTGTCTCAAAAGCACTCTCGGGGTTTGAACTGAAATGGTAAAGGTACCTTCGGAGCCCGTCAGGGCCGTTGGGCTCCAGTCGCTCTTCACGTGTGAATATTCCAGCATCTGAGCTGGTTTCAATGACACCTTTGTTCTGAGTGAACTCTTAAACTTCCCATGTTTATACTTTAATCGCTTTTAGAAAATTCCTAAATGGTAGAAGAGCTGCTTCTATTTGTAGCACGCTGGTTTCCAAGCCATACAGGGTACGGAGACGAGTTTCCTAAATTCTTTCCAATACCAAAGTTTCTTCCTTGCTTTTTCTTTGCTAGTGTAAATGTTCTTCTCCGAGCTCTTTGATGACATAATATGTACTTACGTTTCAGAAAGAATCACTTTCATGAAAAGTTAAAAAAAATAAATATTATAATCAGCGAAGCGTCATAAATAACTTTTATGTCTAAATCAAGCTATTAAAAGCTTTTTTATTTTTAAGTAGATAGGGGAATAAAATAGCTGCATAGTTCATAAAGTGGTATACTATTACTGCCTGCTGTGCCCATGAATTATGCCAGCTTTTTACACTTGTGAAGTAAAAAGCGGATTAGAACTGTGATCAATGTATTATCCTATATTTCTTATTGTGCATTATATTTCCTTTTTGAGAACCTTTGTAGACTAAATGGCTACTAATGACATAATTACAATTGTTTGTCACCACCATAATGTGTGATTTCCTATCTCATCATGAAGATGTAAGTTAGATAAAGGAGGAGTTTTGGCAGGAAGACAAAGTGCAGTGATTTATTAAAGACCAGATGTGGTTGTTAAAAGCTTTTCTGCAGAAGGCTCAATTGAGTGATGTGAAATAGGAACGAAAGCTCCGAACACCACAGTCAGTGGTTCTTGGTGTGAGTGACACAGTTGCTCATAGGAGCATGACAAATTAGCGGCATGTTTTATTGTTGTGTACAAATTTATGTTGGAATTTAAACAGCATAAAAAGTTCAAAATTGCTTATGCCATTAAAGTGGATGTTTAAAGGAAATAATTATGCTGAAGCCGAGTGGAAGACTTGAAAACCTTGAATGCCGTGAAAACAAGCTCAAGATCGTATTAAGTCAAAGAATCTTGGGTTTCTGAAAGAAGAAGGGTTACTGAGGCGATTGACAACAACAAAAGCAAGTGTGGTGGAATATTAATCAGCCTTGTTTTGATGCAGGAAAAATATTAGTGTAAATGAGCATAGCTCCATCAGAGTCAAGAGGAGGTCTGGGTTGCCTGCATCCCCCCGCAGAGGCTGGTCTTCACGCAGCCTTCCAGAATGGGTGGATGCTCCTGAGGAGGGAGGAGCGCGCACAACGCGGCTGCCCAGCGCGGCCCTAACGCCCTGTGCTGGCTGCGGGGAAGTAAGGGGCAAAGCCTAAGAAAGGGCAATTAAGGAGGAAATAATTTGTTCTTTAGCTCTGAACTTTTGCACTGAGCGGCTCGGGTGTGTTTGCCGAGGAGCTGTGGCCAGCCCCTGTCCCACGGGAACGTTGTTACAATGCTTTTCCCGGTCCTTACGCAGCGCCGTCTCTTTGCTTTTTTCGTTTTCATGTCTTGTTGTGCAGTCGGCTGTGGCTATGGCTGCTTTCCACCGCCGCCTCGGCAGCACGCAGACCTCCCACTGACACCGGTCCTCCTCGGGACCTCGTGCTTGCGGGAGCTGTTTCAGACTTCTTGCACCGTTGTTTCAGCCTTGGGGCCAAGCGCTGCCTCTGGTTTAATTGTCTGTACGAGCTTATTACGTGTTTTGAGGCATGACTGGGTTTGCTCTACTTGCACCTGAAATTATGATGTACATCTGTTGGTGTGTTTGGTATAATACTGTTAATTATTGATAGTGATTAACATTAATAATGGTGAAGAGTATCAATAGTAGTGGGGGACTTCTGAAGGCAGAACGACGCCTTTCCCTTGTCTTTTGTTGCTCTCAACCACTACTCTGATCTAAACGCACAGAAGTCAAGATACCTAGGCTGGGAGATGGAATGATAGCTTCAATATCTCTTTTGCCCGTACTTATTTTAGGGGTCTTCACACTTACTTTGTCTTTTTGTCTCTTGCTTACACATGTGTCTCGCTTGCTAGACATGGGAGGTGGTTGATAGGTGATGGGGAGGGGACAAGAGGAATGTTCAGAGAACAGCTTCTGATAACCATCTGAAATGCCTATATATTTGCCTTGCGGTCTGGAATTCTGCTGAAATTTCACGAAATTGGTTTTATTTGAAGAGTCCCGTGCTGCTCTTGGTTAGGCACTTTCCTGGTTTTGCAGCTTACTGCGATGCTGGTTTCCACCGAAGCCGGTACAGCACAGGAAGTTTGGAAAGAATATTAAAATAGAATAAAACACAATGCAGCCTTTTTGTGAATCTCTCATCAGATTTTTGGCCTAAGATTTTTTTAATATTTTTTTTTAATCATTATTTTATCTGAACTGGTAAGCCCATCCCCTTTTATGAATAGAGTTTAAGCTAACTTTGAATTTCCTGTCTTCCTGTTTAATCCAGACCTTTATCATTGCTAGCAGGCGAGGAAAAATACTATTGTCTCCGTCTGGGATAACCAAAAGTCCGGTTTGGACACACTCAATTTAATGACTTCAGAGCAGCATTTTTCAAATGAATTTTTGTTTTCTTCTGTCCTTTTGTGTTTGGTATTTTTCCCTGCTCCCAACACAATCAGAATGTTGTCATTTTCCAAACAAAATGCCTTTTTCCCTTTCTCATGCATCCTCTTTTAAAGCCCTCTTGCTTTCCTCTCTTCCAGAAATACATTGCATTGCTGCAAACGTCACAGATTCATTGTTAAATCTCCATGCTTGGCATTTTAGTGATAGAAATCAAGCGGCAATGCCAGTTCTGGATTGCCTTGCACTGTTGAGCGATGGCAGGCAAACTAATCAGCGTGGAGAAGTCCACGCTAAGAGAGTACAACTTGTATTTCTTTGTTACCCGTGAGACTTCTGCCTCCTTGACTTTGTTTCTCCTCGGGTGAATGGGCAGTCAGAACAACTGATTTAAAGACATGGGGGTCAAGGCAGCGTGGTGTAAGGTCTCTGGTGGCTTCTTGTATTAGGTGTCTTGGGTGCTGCAATATCTTCTAGCACAGTTGGCTGGAGGCATCTCGGTCCTTGGATTCAAAAGGGTGGGGGTCAGACAAACCTTCCTCTCCTCTTAGGTTCACCAGAAAATGTCTTTTGGAAGGGATGGAGATCTAGGTAGAATGAGAAAAGTTCCTTTTGACATGAAAGATAGCAGAAAGGAGTCAGTGGTATTCGGGAAGCTCTCAATGAGCAAAAGGAACGAGGTGCCCACAAAAAAGTGGATTGTCTTTTTTTAGATATGGCTGTCCTGTAGTCAGTGAGGCATTGCCCTTTGCTGGAGGTGGAGAGAATCCACCTGAGGAGATGCAACTGGAAGCTCGCTGGTCTAGAGGAGGAGGCTGTTGGACCGCCTCGTGTGGCTGGAAAAGCCCAAGAGGCCGTGTAGCTGCTCTAAGCAGAGGCACCACGGATGAGTAACACAGGAGGAGGTGTGGCCCTCTCTTTGGGCAGCACAAAGGGAACTGGTCATTTTGGTAGCTCCAGCAGGAGCTTCCTAATGGAACAGGAATGCTCACTCTTGCAGCGCCATGTGTTATTTCTGGGGTGGGTGGATGGGTTTGGGTGGGATATCCCAGACCTCCTGGACAACCCCCAAATCTCAAAAACTTCAGTAGCCTTGTAAAAAAAGGTGAGTTTTATGACTGTTGGTGCTCCTTCCAACGTTGCAGAACTTTCACCTTTCTTATCTCACCTGACGTGAGAAGAGATGGGAAGAAAATGCTGCAAGTGGGAGGAGTGGGGCTGTCACAGCTGGAAACAGAGCATTGCAGACACCACTGCAATGTTTAACCCTGAATAACAGCTGCATAGAATTCATGAAGTCAGGTGAGAGCTGCTTTTTGGGCGAAATTTCCCTGAGAGTGGTAGTATTTCTCACTGCTTGGTTTTTGCTGGTTTTGGTGTCCACTTCTGTGAATTTGGTAACGTGCTTTGTGTGTAGAGCTGCTCAGCCGTGCTGAAATGATTCCGTATCATTTGTATTCATTGTTAATTTTAGTAACTGCACTGAGATTTGAATTACGCTAATCAACTTTTCTTGTAATTTGTATAATTTACATACTGTACACACACTGCAAATGCAGGACTCTGATGCAAAACAAAGTTTAATTAGTGTAACAGGGGTACATCAGCTTTCCAAGTGATTGATTTCTGAGCATGGAAGAGATCTGTAGCAATAGATCAGAGCAGTAAAACGTCCAGTGTTAGCATAGGCTCCCGATGGGTTTGCGCAAGTATAACCAGGACAATTATTCGTAACCAGCACCATTAATCCACCAGTTGACCCGCCTTCTCCAAATATTTGACTTGTGCACAAGGAAGCACTGAGAAGCTTATGGATGTCTTGGTTTCTCTGGTTGCTTACGTAGCCTTCCGTTGATAGGAGAAGGGGTTGGAGGATGCTTCTCCTTGAGCACGGTGTTCGTGCTCTGCTCCGGTCCTCCTGCCTGGCCTCCACCAGTGTATCCCACCTTACAGATGTTTCTCTTGCCCTGTGGAACCAAGTTCCCCTCCTGAAGACCTGGTGGCCATTGATGTTCAAGACCTGGCTGTGGTGAACAGAGTAGCGTTTTGGAGACAGAGTTTGAAATTTAGTAATTGTTAAAACACTGAGTTAGTTGTGGTTTCTGCCTTTTAGCCTCCCTTGGCACTTGTGATTTTTACTTTCTTAGTTTTAAAAGTCTGTTTGTTTCTCTGGTTGTCTTATGGAAAGACCTCTGCAGTGAAATGGAGTTGGGCTGGTTACGTAAAGGCAATGAAACTGTTAATTTGGCAAAATTTTGACATATCTAGAAAACAAAATACGTGGGGCAAGGACAAAATAATTTTGCCTTTCTTGGTTGAATGTGCTTCAGTTCTTGTGATCTTGGATGGCATCTGCAACAAATGAGAATCTGCTGAGCTTTACATTGCAGTCCAAAATATTTTTTTTTTTAAAGTGTATTAGCCCTCTAGAGCAAATAGGTTTTTTTCCTCAAAAAAAAGAAGTCCTTAGCTGAAGAATAATAATAAATCCAAGCAAATGCTTGAGGTGGGATGAGAATCACTGCCCGTTGATACCTGGCTCTTGCTCTCATTTCTGCAGTTGGTTTGTCGTAACTGGAAAGTCTCGTCTCTGTGCTTGCTTTAACTTTGCGCAATAGTTGTCCAGTTGAGCTCCATGAGATGATCTCCAGGTGTAAAGCCCGGCCTGCTCATAAATCTCTGTGGACCCGGGGCTTAATTCCGTACCTGCTCAGGCACTGTGGGTCTCCTCCTCAGGAACGCTCTCACCGTGTTGGTTATGGGAGCTCCACTCTGTCATCCTTTCACAGGGCTGTTAATAGCAGGGATAGGTTTTAATGTCAATTTTTTTTTTTTTTTTTTTTTTTTTTTTGGTAGGCATTATGTTAATACCATTGTTATCTAATTAGCATCCGTTGTACATTTGTATATGACATTGGATGGGCAAGTGCAAATGAAATGGACTCTGAACGTTTTATGAGGTGTTACTGTGAAACTACTTCACTCATCATTACTTAAAAGCCGGAGATTTGGCCTTAGGTATTACATCATGTGAAAACCAGTAGACAAAAATGGTGATCAATTTTTTATTATAATAAAGTTTTAATACGAGGCATTTTTAGATATGTCATGAATATGAGTCATGTATTTCACACCAAACCAAACCTATTATGATTATATTTCTACTTCAAGGGGTTTTCGGTATTTAAATACTAAATTTAATTCTATGGTTAAAAATGATTCATATTCGAATCTATTTTTATGCTTTATAATTAAATAAGAAAATATTGCTTGTACCTACACTTTTAGTATTCTGGGTCGTATTATAATTATTTTTTTAATTTGACCCATAAAAACAGTCCATTTCTTCATTAGTAAATTACAAGGATATCGCAACAGAAAAATGAGTTTTGAAGGTGTCTTACCATATCTAATGGGAATTTCAGTTTGGGATTTTCTCATTTCTTTCATTTGTTCCTTTTGTAAAACATGAAGATACTTTCTAGGTAAATTAATCCCTTCAAAGGAGCAAAATAACTTCCTTTTTGGAAAGGGTTATTAGAGACTTATTCTTTATAATCTTAAATACCACTTGTGTTAGGCTGAACAATGCATGAAAAAATTACGCTAGTTTAAAAAAAAAAAGGGGGGGGGGGGGAAAGAATTATTACCAACCAAAGCCAAGTATATTACAATTATGTGATCATGGAAAAGTGAGCTTTCTACTGGGAAAAACATGATCTAGATTCCCATGAAATTTCTAAGTTTAAGTATTTTTGTAAATTAGGTTGTTCCTAGTTAAACAGGTGGCTTTAAAGGCTGGTTTCACTGTTGTTTTAATCATAGTTTAGTTACCATGGAGAAATATGCAAGTTAGCATTTATACACAGAAGTGAAATTTATGCTGCATAGATAATAGCCTAAATTTAGCATGACTTAAGTTTACCACTTCCTTAAGAAAAAAGATATACATGTTTTATTATTATACTATCACACTATCAAGAAGTTAATTTCTTTAAAGTATTTTAAGATTTAAAAGTCAATTTTTTTTTTTGTCCTGAAATGAACACTGTTGCTGTTTTCTCGGTTTTTGAGCTCTAGCTTGAATTTTTTTTTATTTTCTTTTTTTTTCCTCCCATTTTTTGGTCGATCTCTCAATTTTGAGTTTTAGATGAACCCTGTGCATGGCGTAGAGCTGGTTTTAATTGCGCCACTGGCGCGCTGCAGTTCGGCGAGGGACTTTGCAGGAGGGAAATCTTTTGTTGTACGATTTATTGAGACGTGTCAGCTGTTTGACCCAGAGTTTATCAGAATGGAGATTTCTGTTACTGAACCGAAACAATACTGGGAGAGGGAAGAAAATGGCGAGAAATCATAACATCGTGTCTTAGAGAATAAAGCCTGGCCTGGCTTAGCTGAGCCTCGTGAGCGAGCGGAGATGCTGAGTGTCTTTGGCTGACCCGCAGAGCTTTTGCTTCTCACCCAGCCGCCCTTCCTATTTTAAGATTTTTTTAATGTATTTATTTATTTATTTATTTATTTTGCCCTGGGTTTTTAAGTTGAACAGCCCTGTCTGTAGGACCTCACGGCAGAGCTAAGTTTTCAAGGACAAATGTAGTAAGAGTAGCATTGATCCAACAGGAGGTCCCCCAGCACACCGAGTGCAGCAGATCCCTTTCAACACCAGCTGTTCTCACAGATATAGATTGCTGCAGTGAAATTTTCTTAATATAATTCAGGAAGCTCTAGAGAATTCTCCAAAACAACTGTGCCAACAAGGAAAATGTTGAATTTTTCATCAGCTGCCCAACGCTGAGAGTTAGTGGGCAATCCGTTCATTCATGACCAGATGTTCAGTGTAGTAACGCTCTGCAGTTAACTTGAACCTTGTGGCCTGTTTACCGCCGGTTGCAAGGACATTGGCAGCAGCCCGGCGCTGGAGGATTGCGGCCTGAGAAGGTGCGAGATCCGCCTGCGCGCCCGTGGCCGCCTGCTTTTCCACCAAGCGACCAGACAAGGTAGGGAGTGATGGAGGAGGGAGGCGACGCAGCACCCATCGCCTCAAGGGCCTGGCGAAGAAGCATCTTTATTTCGCAGCTCTGTAATCAGAGGAGAGCTGACAAATTTTTCCTCATTCCTTCTTCGAAAGGAAAACTAGCTTGTTCTTTCCGTGGGCGGGGGGCTAATGCGTTTAATGTTGTGTGGCGTAACTTTTTTTTTTTTTTAAAACCCTTTTTTTTGGTCACAAAATGCTAGGAAGGCAGGCGGCGGCTGCCTTTGCGCAGGTGTGTGCGTGCGCCGAGGTGGCGGTGGTGGTAACTCCACGTCGGCCCCGTCCTGAGCTCGGCTGAAGCGTGAGAGTTGACTCCTGAGTAGACTTGTCCGTTTGCTCAAGCTCATGGTTTCTTTCATAAAGATGCATTTATGCCTTATGCCATTTCAGTGTGTTGTGTTAGGCACTAGTACACAGAAAAAAATAGTATTGAGTAGGAGTTCTGGAATAAACAGTGTGATTTTCTACTTTGAAAAGGATTCTTCCTTTAAATGATTAACTGTGTTTGATTCTGGGTATGCCAGCTGGCTAGGAGAGGGAAGGCAGGATTTGATAATGTTTAGTTTTTTTTCTTAGATGTTACAAGAATCTTAATTCCTTCCTTCATTGTATTTCAAAATAATACAGCTATTGATTTCAAAGTGGAATCGGCGATGAAACCGCTATTATCTTACGCTGTCACAATAGCCGCACTTTCTCAGGTTTCTTTTATGAGCAAGGGGAAAAATCCCTTTTCTGTAAATGCAATAGTTCAGGCTTTTAACTTTCAGGCATACTCTCGAGGAGGAAAAATCTCTCGTATACATATTTTTGAAAATGATAGCGCTTCTAATACGGCGTGCGGCAGACGGGCCAGATGGGGATGCCGCTACCTGCACTTACTCCCAAGAAACAGTTGTTTCCCAGCTCTGCACGAGTACTCGTGTCAGTAAATGCACACCCGTCCTGCCTAACAGGAGCGTGACCGTCGCCGGCCGCGGTAGGACACCCTTCTCGCTGTCATCTGCCTTCGAGCTGAGCCCTCCCAGTAATTATGTTTGCTTTGGCACGGCTTTCTGGCTCTAATTTGTCAAGTTGCAGTGAAACCCTCCCTTTGCATTTCCTGCTCGGGGAGAGGAACCTCGTTGCATATTGTGTTCAGCCCTGGAAATTCATCTTTATTGTGCTCATGAAGTTGAGCTTGACCTGTCCTCTTAAAGGGCAGGGGAAAGTTTTGCAAACAAGCCCCGGGCTTGTCCACTTAGAAACAGCAACAAGAAAATAGCCTAAATCATAAGCTAGGGGATTAAACTGAGGGTAAATAAAAGTTCATTTCTCTCCCTCTCTCTCTCTCTTTTTGTTTTTTTTTTAAAGGAAGGATGGCAGAATAATAGTCTTGTTTCCATTGATGATAACTTGCTGATAGAAAAATGAGAACAAGTTTACAGTAGCTTTGACATTAGTTACCTTTATTCAGCGTGCTCCAGCTGCATTGAGCCCTCAGGAAGCCTTCACCATGCACACAGTTTGTTCTTGGGTGTGAAAGCAAACAGTATTTGAGTTGGCAGTAACTTCCCTTTTAGAGAAGTTTGCTGCCTCGGCAAGAAACCGCAGCGTGAGCTTTCTGCTGTTGAATGTTTCCACTGGCAGGATGGCCTTTTTCCACATTTCCTTGGTTTAAGGAAACAGATTTTGAACTTTTTTTTTTTTTTTAAGACAAAATGCCAACATTTAACAGCTGGAGTTAGCATGTAATTTATGGTTTTCACTTTTCTGCTTGTTCGGATATATAAAAATTAAAAATCTGCAATTGTTCTGGAGCTATGCGAGTTATTGAAAAAGAGGGATTAAAAAGTCGAACCTCTGTTACGAGGATTTCAGGAAAGTCGTCGTTATCTAAACAGTTATTCTTAATTACTCTCTTTAACAACTTTTAATTGTTATAATTGACTTACGTTATTACACTTCCCATATAGGTGATATTTAAGAAGTCCTTTGTTTCCCCCTTTGATTAGCAAGGAGGAGTTTGTGCAGTTGAAGCACTCATATTTTTTTTTTTTTATATATATATATCTATATATAAAATTTTTTAAATTATTCTTGCATGCGAGCTTGTTAACCTTCCCTCTCTTGTGGGAGTCTTCCCACTGTGGCAGCTCCTTTTGGAAAATTGATGCCGGTACAGCAGAGGCTTTAAAACTGCGCGTTGCCAAGTTGCTACTCGCTAGCGAGAAGGGCTCTTAAATCTGGCAGTAAAGATATCCAGATGCTTAACGGACCCGGATTCACCTCCCTTTGCTCCCTTTTGGGATGGCCTCTTTTCTTCTGAGCTGAAATGCAGCCTGCGTTGCTGAAACTTTTAAAACGCCCCGTATTGGCTACAAATTTCAGATCCCAACCTCAGCAGCTAGAATTAGAAACAGATCAGATGCAGGAAATTAATGTAGTCAGCCAATAAATTACGGAGCAACAGTCGCCATAAGTACTGTGGTATTTGTGTTCTGTCAGTTCGGGGATACTCGTGTTTTGCTGAACATCACTCAGCTAACATCTGTATAAACACCGAGGATGCAGCACGGATCTTTAAAGAGCAGAGCAGCCCAAAGGAGGCTTCGCTGAAGGAGTTCCCCTGGTTTCGCAAGCTAGAAAAGAGTGGGGGGGAGGGGGGGGAAGGAGAGGGGAAATGAGAAAGTAAATATATTATGTACAATGCTGCTCGTATTAAAATCACTTAATTTGTATTTTAGATTTAGGGGCAAAAATACGTTGTAATGATGAAGAGCAGCGTTTGAGAAATGTGTATTTTTTATTTTCAGAGACAGTAGCTGTTTGTCATTTTTATCTGTGCGACTTGTAGACTTGATTGGATTTATTATGTATGCTGCATGTTTATGGCGTTTTTATTGTATGCTGTTAATTTGTTGTAACTGCTGCCACTTTCTTGCCAAGGACCCCTTGAAAGCAAGTATGTGTCAACAGTTACCTTCCAGCTTAATAAACTTAATGCTACTTCTCTTAAGTTTGGTAGAGGCCCTGGGTGCCCCGTGTTCACGGTGAGCTTTTTAACTCTGTGGTAGCTGAAGAAAGTTGCAGAGACTCAGGCCCAGCCCTGCCGCGTGCGTGTCTGAAGTTAAAACACTGTCTCTTCATTACCTTGGTTTTAAACTAATAAAGCACCAGTAGCCTACTGGTACGGTTACTGCAGCTTATGGCAAAGAAAGAAAAAGGGGGGAAAAAAAGAAAAATCTCAAGCTTAAGCAAGCAGATCGATCGGCTTTTAAAATCAAATATAAAATTACTTTTAACTATGATACTGGTAATGAAAAAATAGGTGATACCTTTTTATGGTTTTGAAACCCAGAAACATTGATGGATTATCCAAACAGGATCAGAGTGTAGTTGTTGGTAATAAACCCAAATGTATTTATAAGATGAGCATTAAGCAAGATGAGACTTAATTTTCTGGGAAAGATGCAAAGGCAAAAATAATCCCGAGGTAAAAAATAATGTGCTGTGGATATATATTTAGGGCACAACTGGAGGTAGAATTAAAACAGTGGATTAAAGGTGCTTTGTGGTAAAATAATGGGTAAAGTTGATACATTTAATTTTCATTCTGTTTAATTTATTCGACGTTATTACTGCCTGCTGACGAATCTCACCGATGATGCCGATTCCGTGAGGTCAGCTGCGTTACTAACTTTCTCAGTAACGAGGTGGAAGCGTGCTCCGGAGAATGAGCAAGGGTTCTTCAAATGGATGGAAATGGCAATATGCTTTTTTTGTTTGTTTGGGTTTTTTTGTTTTTTGTTGTGACCATGGGAGCGTAGTTCCCAAGGCGGTGGTACAGAGCGGAGGGTGGTGTGTGCCCCTCTGGAAGGCGTGATCTTGGTAAGGCAGGAGGCGCTTCTCTCCATGAGCGTCCTTGGTGTTGAGCGTTGTGATCCGGTGGGACCAGGTTTGTAAGACGGCTGAATTTTAACGTCTGTAGAAAATGTCATAAACCAGAATAAGTCACACTGGAAGGCAGTGCAGTCTTAGGGACATTGCAGCCATGCACACTTCAAATCTGCAGATCGTATCTTGTCCCGCAAGAGCCCTGTATTGAAATCTTCTCTCCTAGAAAGGTCATGCAAATTTTGCTTTTGGCCTTGATGAAACCTGCCTGTTTTCAATCTTCACATCTAAAATCTGGTTTGCTCAACAGTGCCATACAAGGCAAACTGAGATTGTGTTAAACTCATTTCATGTGTGGCACAAATTGGGTTTTGTTAGCCCTGCCCGTGTTTTGTCTCAGAGTTATGGTATTCACCTCCCGTTCCACCTTGCCCATCACCGTGTGCATATTTCATATTGTAATGGTTGCCCATATGCGTACTTGGAAATAGCACCTGCTTGTTCCAGAGTCACAGCACTACCGAGGGAGATACCTGATTTGTAATCCTGGTTATATTAAAAGCTGATGGAATGCTGATGGGCCATATAGTGCGGGTGCAGAAAGAGAAAACCCCCTGATGGAGTGATTTTGATATGCATTAAAAATAGCCCATATTGCTACTATGTGCATTTGCACTAGCGTGTGCGTGCACGCGTGCCCTCTGCCGTACTTTGTCTAAGTTTTCTGCACTCACATACGAAGGGTGGAATTTTACCTGTGATGATGTAGAAAACTGACTTCTTTTCTTTCTTGCGTTTTTGTCTACTTCCTTTAGCAATAGTCGTAGTTGCGATAATTACAGGCGCTCTTCTTGGGCACTGTTTAATAAAAGATGTGTTCTGCATTTATAGGATGGGCAGAGAGACTTCGGCGTGCAGGCAGAAACACAATTTGTTCACTAAATAGAATACAAGAGAGAGTTGTAGCTGAAGAGGGGGTGTTCCTGGTGGGATGAGAGGACCTGAATCTGTGCTCAGCTTTAAAACATCGGGCTGTAACGTCTCCCTCTCTGCCCTGGTATGTACAGAGGTAGGGCCTGACTTTGTACTTCTCTGGTTTGTATTGCAGTAGAAAAAAATACTTGTACGGTTCTGTGATTGCTTCCCCAATTAAGTATATTTTATGTGTAGGTGACTTGTTACATAGCTGGCTGCTTCTCCATTTAATTCCATGATTTATGTTGGCAGGAACGTACCTTTTGAGTCTTCAGAAACACCAAGTTGCATAGGGTCCAATCTGGAGCCCATCAGATGGAGGGAGTTAAAGCACCACCTTGCACTCGGCGGGCTGCTGATCAAGCTGGCGCGGTTTAAGATGGTTTCTTGCTCTTGGGTTCATCCTGTGAATCCATGAAGGGATGATTCCTCCTCCTGAGGTCCGTCTGGGTGTCTGCAGCAGGGTCCCTGTGCCGCCCTGGCGCGGGTGCTTCCCTCCATTTCCTGGGTGCCAGACCCTACCCGGAGCTAATTCTTTGCTTCGTGAGATGTTACCCCACCGAATCAAACCCGGGACAGATAAACTGAGAAAATAGGTCTCACGTAAAGCATACAACCAACAAACATTGTTTGTTTAGTGCTTCCCCGCCCTCATGTTTAATTGTATAAATTAAATGTCGCGTCAGTCTGCCTGAGGTGTTGGCATCCTATTCAAATTTCAATTACCACCATTAAAGTGTATTTACGCAGCGCAGGAATATAGGGAGAACGTATTTATAGCAATCTTTTATTGCTAGTTACGTCCTAGAAGAATAACACCAAAGTGCTGAATCGCTAAGTTTAAGCAAGTTTTGAGTTGAAGGAAAATTTCTTTTCTCAGGCGGTACAAGTCCTAGGCGGAACGAAACAGCAATGAATTGTATCACCGCTCAGCTCATGTCTGTGTGACTGTACAGCAGTAATAATATATTGTTACTGGAACGACCTAAATAATTAATTGTAAGAAAACAACATAGTTAAGGCTCAGGAGGGGAGCAAAGGGGAGAGGTGCAAGACTGAATTTTCTCACTGCCTGAAAACACCATTTGCAATGATTTAGCAAAACTCTCTTTAGCTACTGCTAGGAAGAATATAATTGAACGGAGGCTGAAATTATACTTCTGAAAGAATAAGCTTTTCTGTGTATCAAACATTTTGTACAGTAAAACAATGCTACACCTGATGAATAATTAAGGGGGGAAAAAAAAAAAAAGACGTACAACTTAATTATATGTGTGAAGCATTTTTACCCTTATGAAAAGATGTAAAGGAATGACTTTTTTGTTTTCGTCTCCATTTATTATAAGAGAGGTTGTTTCTGTAAAATACAAAGTGTTGTGGAGCTCCGTGAACTTCTCGGTGGCTTTCCGGGATTGTCCTGCATGACCCTTAAAGTATTGGTAATAGATTCAAGTGTGGTGGTGAGGGGTTTTTTGGTTTGTTGGGGTTTTTTTTTGTTTGTTTTTTTTTTTTGGACTAAAGCAATGAGTAAAAATACTTAAGAGGAGGAGAGAGCACAAATGGTCATACTGCTTCCTTGCGTATACAAGACGGGGTTTGTGAGAGAGGATTAGAAGATTTCAGTATTTCATATAATGAGAGAATAGTGTTAACTTTTAGATTTATGTGAGTGTATAGGAACTTTTAGATAAAGTTGCAGCTGCTCTAAAATACTAGTTTCTTCCTTACTCTCTTATGTGTATGTGTTTTAATTAAGTCTTTCGAAATCTTACTAAGATGGAAGCTTTTCCAACTTTCCTCTTGAAGCCACGTTGGACCCACCACCCAACAAGCTCACGATGTTCTTGAGGCTCTTGCACCGGCAGTGCAAGTGCATCTGGACCAGAGGGAGGTACTGAGTTATCTCCAGCGCCTAGGACTTGTGGTTGCTCTAAGTGACTGGTGCGTTTGTGTTGGGGAGCTGTGGGGAGCTCTGATTCACCAGTGTCGTGGTGGTTTTGCAGGTGTCCTGCAGTTATCGGGTGTTTCTTTCTCTTGCAGCAGGAGCATGGGCTGGGAAGGGTCTTTGGACTCATCTGATCCCAGCCCCTCATGTTCCTGTCCCCAGCGCTGCTGCACCTGGATGGCTTTCCCTGTCCAAGTGAGAGGTTGGCAGCTGCTCTACTCAACCAAGAGCCAAGACTTTTTTAGCCTCTTGAGTCATTCAAATGCGTCTCTCACAGAAAGCACTCTCTTTCCTTTTTCCTCCCCCCCCTCCCCAGTTCAGTCAAACGTTGGGTTTTGTTTCTCACTGCCACATAATAAAATCAAAACTATTAGTAATAGAAGAACCTGTAGAAAGGAGAGCTTTTTCTCCCATCTGCCACTTCATGCCTGGGTGTGAAAGGAGCTGGGACCACGTTTCTCCTGGCAGGTGCCTCGCCGGGGTCCTGGGCGCAGGGAGCGTGGAAGGGGAGGGTGCGCGTGGGCGAGGGGGGCACCCTGCGTGCGGCTCAGTCGCGCCAGTGAACCCCGTGATGTTGCCTGCCAGTTCGTTGGGCAGGGGGGTGCGTTGGTGTCACTCACAGCACCTGGGACCTGGGTAATGTGCCCCACTGCTATGTCTAAGGATGCTCTGAACAAGCACTCTCTTGTGAAATGGGTAAGGAAACCGCTGGCAAAACGTCCTTCTGGAATTTTGCGGCCCATCCTCTCACGAGTGTGTGTGCGCCGATGTGAGTGTTGTCCTCTCTGCAGCAGAGCAATGAGTGCTATGAAGTGGGTTGCATCTGGTTAAGAAGAAATAGGTTAATGTTCTTCTAAGGGTTTCTTTGGGGGTCGTCTTCCTCTGGAAGTACTTTTCTAAATTTCTTTGACTTAAGGGTGGGAGATTTGGTTAGCTTTGATACTCCTTGGTACTCATCCCACAAGCCTTCATTTTTGGGAGGATTTAAGAGGTTTTTTTCTGGTGTACGTAGTGGTCACTGCAATGGAATTACCTCTAGTGCAGAGGCAGAGCTATTTAAAAATACTGCCAGCCAGCAGGTCTTTGCTGCATTTCCAAGGGTTCCTTTTCCATGGGTTCCTTTGGCAATGATGATGATTTCAGAATAGTGTCTGGGTTTTCTTGTTAAAAGGTTCCTGAGGATCCGGTCCATAAAAATAAAGATAGGAAACTTTTTAAGTATGGCATTATAGATTGGAAACCTTTTGCTTCTAAATCACTTGGGTTTGGTACGTGGATGCTTGTGTTGTTTTCTTACTCTTTGCTATTCTCGCTGCGCAAACAGATTTACGTTGTATTCGGGATTATTTCAAGCCATAAACTCCTTTGGACGTTCTAATGTGAAAACAGCAGTAGTAGAAATCCTGGCTGGAAGCAGGTATTAATCCTCCTGAGTGATAACTCGGGCAAGGTCTTTGTATAACCACTGAGGGTTTCTGGTTTGGGTTTGGGCACTTCAGTTGAGAATGTGTTTTTATTTTCCATAGGCCCCAGTAACATGGTCTGAACGTATTCTGTACTTCGATAATATTGTGCTAAACAAGTAAGAATATTCTTACAATATTTACTTTGTTCCTGTTAGTTTGTATTTAGCTTTGCACATGGGTCCTTGACTTCTTTACGTCATTGCATGCTCAGGTGGTTTAATCTAGAGACAAAGTCATCAGAGCATTTAAAGGGATTGAAAATTTTCTAACATCATCTCAGTGAAGTTACTGGTTTCACTTTTCAAGAGCAATGCAGCCCTTCATTCCAGCTTGATATCTGACACATTGGAGGGGAATTCCGTAAAAATAAAACCGTTTTCAAGGATATTTTATTCTTCAACATTGACATCAAAGTCTCAGGCTTTTTTAGCTGAGGTGTTAGAGATCTCTACAAAGTTCTGTACCACTCCTGGAAGATGTTGCTCATTTTCTTTTATTAGTTTTTAGAGTTCTCTGGTCCTGCTAGAGAACATCCATTGGGGCAGGAGTGTGGCTGAAGCTGGAGGTCGGTCCATAGACTTCCTAGATGCCAGAATATGCACAGCTGGGAGTTTTCCATCCCTTTTTTTATGAGCAGAACAGTTTGCTAAGCAGACATGTTTTAATGATAGCAAACTAAATTTACACATTGTACAGTGGTATTTTGCTACATTAATTACCTTGTCAAATGTAATAGGTAATTACCACATCAAATCACCTTCGTATGTTACATGGAGGCATAACTTGCTAAATTATTTAAAAAAACAAACAAACAAAATCCCAGAAGCCCAAGGGCAACATCACCACAAACCTGTCTCTTTCTCTTCTAAAATAAAACACTTTTGTATGTGAAGGCAGGAGCTTTGCTAGCCTCAGCCAGCATCTGCTCTGGGTTATGGCAAAGGCTCCCGCATCCCCCCGGCGCGGCGTTTGGCCTGGGGCTGGTCACAGGTACCCCGTGCCCCTCGCCCTTGGGCTGTAGCCTGCCCGCTCTCTGCCTTGGGGCAAACTAAAAAGCGGAGGAGTTTTGTCAGGGAGGGGAGACCCTCATATAAAACTCCTGATCCTCTTGAAGAATTGATATTTTGACTCTTCCAATGTGTTTTGTGTCTTTTGTCTGGTGGTGACTGAAGAAGGACGAGCAGAGGTGGCAAGTGGAGGTGATGCCTTTTGAAGAGGCATCAAGAAGATGATTCTTTTACCGATACCTCTTTCTCTTAACACATATATACACTTTCATCCTTTTTCTTCAGGGTATCTCTGTGAGATTTCACAGGACCAGTAATCACCAGTTCCCTTCATCACAGCTTGCCTGTTCAGATAAAGCAAACCTTCCTGCTCTTTATCTAGTTGCCATCTTGCAGTTGTACTTTGTCTCCTTCACCAGACTGTGGTCCGGCAGTCGGTGCCTGGAAGGACAGGCGGAGGGTTGTGAGTGATTGCTGATGGTTTGGATCAGGGCGGTGAAACAGTTGCTTATTTTATTTTACCTAGCGATTTATGCCTAGCCTGAAGGCAGTCTTTTGAGTGATTTTGTACATAGATTTTTGGGTTTTGCCCAGTCTAGGCCATGCTGAAAGGAGCAGTTCTTCCACGTGACCAGCCGTAGTATGACAGAAGGAAGAAAAACAGTAAGCTTTGGTTATTGTTTCTTATCCAAGAGCTAGCTAAATGGCATTTCTGATAAAACTCCACAATACGTTTGTGACACTAGTTTAGTGCTTTAAGGTGCAGAGAGCATCTGCCATGGGAAGGTGCCCACAGGGACCAGAAGCTGAGTGACGCCAGGCTTTGTCTCTTCTTGCCATAGCAGAAAAGGGAGATGGGGGCAAGGAGGGGGAAAGGCCGCTTTAAAGCGTGGTTATGAGCGAGTGGAGAGACATTGGGGGGCTGAACTAGTGGGGCCTGAGAGGAGCTCCCTCAAACCACGTGTTTGCTTCGATCCTGATGAACTAGGTCCTGACACTGCTTTTACCAACCCGTATGTCCCAGTCTGTTCCCGTGTGTTTCATAGAGTTCAGTTAGCAATGCTTGAGATCCTCCTCACTTTGCCTTCTTTGAGACCTAAAGAGGGTCTTTGAGGTGGCTTGGTGGGGCGAGCTGGTCACGGAGAGCCCGTGCCCTGGGAGCCACGCTGTGATCCAGCCATCTCATGTGGAAGCCTTGGCAGAGCATGAGGATCGGGGAGGTCTGTGACCTGAATCCACCTGGAGAGCCGCTCCTCGTCCTGGCAGAGGGCGAGCCTCTCCTCCGTTGGTGCTCTCGGAGGGAACGGCATCCTTCGTGCCTCACCTCCCTCTGAGTCACCGTCAGCAGCAGAGAGAGATGGCAGGGGAAGGAGGGGACTTTCTCGCCAGTGCTGCTGGCCGCCCAGGCTGGCCTGGCACCCTCGCCACCGCTTCTCTCTAGCCTCGGGGCAGATCCCCGTCTGCAGCGGGACCCGTCCGGATCGCAGGGCTGCTGCCATCCTCCAGCTGCAAACCCAGCGGGGGTGGGGGGGGGGACAGCAGGAGGGCTCCTGCCTCCTTTTCTGAAATTCTGGGTGAGATTTTTTTTTTTTTAATTCTTTGGTGGTTGCTGCTTCCTCTTGCCCAAGATTTCTTAGCCAGCGCTCAGGGAGAACTTGCCTTAAACGGGAAGTGTAACCGAATCCATTGCAAATTAGCAGTTAAACTGACAGAAGGACGTTGGAGTTTTTAGTTGTTGCGTTTTAAAGTTGGCCAAGTCATGCTGTGGATATAAAAGGATTGTTCTTCACACTCCGGCATGCTGGGCGAGGAGGCTACCGCGGCGTGTCCACACAACGTGGCTGAACGTGGCATAATCTGGCTTGAAATAAACTTGACGACTCTCTTCTCCTCCTCTATCTGAATTAATACCGGGGGTTTATGAGAACAGAGTGCAAAATGCATCGTGTCTTCATTTTTCCAACAGCTGGCACACAGAGATGCTGTTGTTTAGGAGAAGGCCACTCACCAATCCATCCCCAGCCATGTGGAAAATGTTAGCGGTGCCGTATCTTGGATACAGTACCTCTATTTTTCCAAAGAGATGAACGCTGTTAAGTGTATCTTTCTGTGGGAGCTGAGCCTCCGTTTATGATTCTGGGATCTTTTTTTTTTTGATTTTTTTTTTTTTTTTCTTTTCCTGCTGGGTGCTGACTGAGGTATTTCTGGGGTAGGTGCCAGGGTTGTTCTCTCGCTAATGATTCATGTGCCCTTCGCGTGTTGCGCTGCAAAAATGACATGTAACAGCGTGTACCGAGTATTTACGTTGCGTTGGTTTGGCTCTCCAAATGCGTACTTTCGCTTTCATCTCGGAAGTTGTGCCACACTCTGTAATAGATTTGTGGCGCTGCAGTTGGTTAAAAGTTATTCGAAGATTAATTTCTGGAATATTTGGGGCCACGAGCAAAGTGCCCGGTGCTCTGCTGTGTCATGGTTTCTAAAGGGAGCTGCTGGGGGATCTGCAGGGCTTTGCGAAGGGACCCCGGTGCCGGGCAGAGGGGATGCTCGGGTGCTTGGCTCTGGGTGCCATGGGCACGACCTGCTGCTCTCTGATGCTACCCAGTAGCCCCTTTGCTATTCTCCCCCCCCCCCGCCTTGAAAAAGGGGTGATGAACCATAAGACCATGAGAACTGTAGGCATCAGACTCCATGTAAATGAAGCCCCTCCTAAATAGAGATAGCTATCTGTGCGAGTCAGCGATAAGCACGCTGATGAGCAGCCAGGAGGGAGGAGGCAGAGCCCCGGCCCCGTGCGGTGGGGCTGGGGTTCAGCCCTGAGCCTGCTCAGCCCTGTGTCGCGGGATCCCCCAGCTGTAGGTTGCCAATATGTTCCTGATGTTGTTGTGGCTTTTCCAGCGCAGATAGAGCGTGCGAGGGGAGACCACTGATTGAATTCCTGTAGACCACTAGAGAGCTATTAACCGGTAATGGCTTTCAAACTGTCCTGGGGTGGTGGTGGAGCGCGTGTCTCCTTCACCTTTGTGTATAACACTTTCGAGTTTATTACGTTTTTCTAAATGACTCAGTGGCATGTGCTAGGCTTTGGGTGGCCCACTTGAAACGCTCTTAGAAGGGTTTGCTTTTCAGAAAGAGCTAAGTGTTATCCTTAGAAATTCAGGCTCTTTTACAGGGCAGTAATGTATCTGCAGTCTGTCTATTTAACACACGACGTACGCCGGTAGGTCCGTGGCCCTCTTTGTGGATTGCAATTCTCCATTGCTGCAGAGGCTTTTGAGAATTACAGAACTGTAAATACAGGTACAAAGCTGAAGTACACTCTGTAGTCTATGCTGGATCAGGACCTAAAGTGAGGAATAAATGTAGATTCTGGAAAGCACCGCTCAACTTTTCTTACTCTTTTTTTGTTTGTTTGTTTTTTTCCCCTCCTATTTCTATGTCCAGGTGGATTCAGCAATACGTCAAGTTCTTGTGAACTCTTTCAAAGTTCATCTTGAGGAATCGGTTCTAACAATATAATCTAGAAAGAGCAGAGAACACAGTTTTTTTACAACCTGTGATTTGTCCGGTACAAGTTTCTGTTCTAGAAAATGTCATTTCTCCTAAGAGAAAGAAAAGGAAATACCTTCTGAGCCACCCTCCGTCCACAGAATTTATGTCCTGACTGATGCAGACAGTAAAACCCCATGAAGATGTATATGTTGTTTAAGAAGTACTATTAAAAATTAATCCAATTTTCTATTCTTCTGGTGTAAATAAATGAAAAAAAAAAACAGCTTGAAACCAAAATGGCCACTTTCTGAGTTTTATGCAGAATAAAAGGCTGTTTATCCTTTCTGCTTTATTTTAAGCTGGGGTTTTACTATTCAAGAAACAAATTCTAATCAGCCACCATATCAGACAAATGGGAGCTTTAGTGAGCGGTTCGTATGTTGGAAGGGAGCGCTAAGATTCTCATTATAGTGCATGTCTGAATAATTAGTAGGACCACTCTGCACTCTTTTTTGGCAATAAGAAGAAACTTGCTTTTCACGGCAGCGACAGGCTGACAGGAGCATCTCGCGGTTCGGTCATTAGCGTGCGCCTGCCATCGATGTCATGTTACGGTGTCAAATTAGTTAGTGCCCCCTCCGGACCCAGGCTGGACCTGCAAATTATCCTCCTACGTCCCAGGAAACCGTGTTTGCTAAACCTCCGATCAAATGGGAACAAATGATTAACATGGCTCATAAATTAACTAGTTTACAGGCTTATAACTTTTTACAAGTAGATAATAAAGACAGAAGTTTTAGGACTGTGTTATTATGCTTAGCTCAAAGCCGTGATGCTTTTGGTTTTCTTTCTCTCTGCTTATTT
>NW_009260758.1:3759989-3773477 GCF_000687185.1 Egretta garzetta
TTGTGGGGGGGGGGGGGGGGGGAGGAGGGAAATTTGTATACAGCTGAGGAAATAATGTTTAGAAAATCTAGCATCCTAAAGGAAGCAAATGTAAATCCACTGAAAACAATATAATTAAGTTTGTTATCTCATTGCCCGATAAGTCGCTGACAATAGTCTTTCTTCTTGTAGTGGCAGTTGTTCGTTAATGAGTTCACCAATTAAGTTTGAAAGATTACAGCCTTTGCCAAGAGGATTTATCTGTTAAAAGCATTATATTTTTTGTGATACATTCTTACCATATTGTAAGCCTCTTTGTTAAAGAGGTATAAGACTACCTCTTAAACACATTAAATCCTATTATAGGCCCAAAAATAATTTTACAATCTGTTTACACATTAGCATCTACAAAACTGTAACAAATCTGTCCAGAGATGTCTGTTTTGAGAATAGGATGCTAACAGATAGTGCACTCTCTTGAAGCTGGATTGCCCTTGTGAAACGAGTGCTTTTTTGCTGCAGAATAATTGTTTTATAATGATTTATGACTATGCAAATAATATTCTTTTTATATCTCCCCCTTTTTAAATCTCTCCTCAGCTGAGTTTTTCAACCAATGCAGAAATAGTACAGAATTTTTAGTGCTCTTCTACAGCTTTTGAATCTAAAATAAGCTAAAAAGAGTAAGTCCTGTGCTTTCTATATATTAAAGTCTCATTCACCCACATGCAAGCTCCTGCTACCTTTCTTTTGTATCTTCAAGTGGGTGAGTAAGCCTTGATATCAGAGATCAAATCAGCATTTTGGAAAGGGCCTAGCATGCAAAAACATGCAAAATATATCTATTCATAAGAAAACGTCTGAAAATGCCAGAGGTTATGCTCAGTTTATCTGTCAGCAAATTTAACTTAAAGTAGGTGGTAGTCAATTTAGTAAATACTTTACTAATATTGTAACTATAAAGAATCATGAATGCAGCCTCAGCATCCTGACCCGTGCACGTTTTAATGACTTTGCTAGGGAAACACACGCTGAATTGCAGATTAGCAATAACGTTTAAAATGCAAGTAATTTCTGCAAGAAAGTTTGCTTGTACACAGTCATACTGAAAAAAGGCGAGAAAATTGCGCTCTTTAGTTAATCCTGGGAAAGAAAACTTTTTTGTTGTTGATTGATATATCCAGTGCATTTGGGCAAATCCTGTTCTGAGTAATACTTGCGTAAATCTGTTAACATTATCAGGGATAATGCTGTGACATGGATTTTTCTGAAGTTTCGGTGCCTCTTTGCTGTGTCCTCCCCTTCACCATCCAGCGTGCTCGTTACAGTCTTTCAGGTACAACTGAGGAGAGGGGCAAGAGTGATTTCGTACATCAGAGTTGCCTTAAAGTTCGTTAATCTGAATTCCCTGTTGCCACACGCCTGCAGACCCGCTCCTACCACAGAGCCCTCTCCCCCCGGCCTTGCTGATTCCCTGCGGATGCCCCAGCTTCCAGAAGCAGCAGTGGTGGAGCAGAGCAGCAACACTTTTTTTTTTCTTTTTTTTTTTTTTTTTTTTGCCTTGCTCTGAAGTTGGGGCCCTAGGTGACACATTCCCCCTGGACGGTTTCCCAACCCCTCTTAGGAAATGGCGAGGCCAAGGCAAGGATATTTGCTAATACGATTAACCAAACGCGTTCTTTGCATCCCCGGTTCAATCCTGCCTTAACGATTCTCATCACTTGCTTAAATATAAAGTGCCTGCCATGAGCTGGTAGCGCATAGCCGAGCAGTTAATAAGTGTAGTCCACCGCCAAAGCATCGCCCCAAATGCCCAGCAGCTCTAAATCAGTGGGGCTGCCCCAGATCTGGTAGCAGGGGCTCTGGTCCACATCACTTTGGAAAACTTAAAACCTCTGGGGTTCCAGAAGCAGAGTTCAAGTTGGGACTTTGTATTTAACCAGCCACCTTACTGTGGTTTAGGTATTCCAGCGTTGGAAGTAAGACCACCCACTGCCTCACACATGCTGTGTATGCTGCTGCCCTGCACGTGGCATTTAGAGAAATAATGAAATTATACCTGTGGGATAGTGCTACTCGGTGCCTGTTTAACAAGACAGAATTACACACTCGGTTGTGAAAAAAAAGTGTGAATTGAGTATGCTATGAATTGCTTAATTGTTCAGAAAAATGTACAGGGTTTTGTCACAGCTTTGGCCATTGTCAGAATCAAGCTTATGGTACTTCTCAAAAAAATGTAGTGCTTTCTTTTCTCCCCCCTTAGCGCAGTTGGTACGTGTGAGAAGCGTTGCTGGGTATTTCTGTACCTTTTTGCTAACTGGAGGCTGATCTGGAGCACCGTGGGGTTTTGCCCATCACATCGGTGGCTGTTGCGTCCCAAGCAGCCCTCTTCAGTTTGCAATTTCTGAGGATGCTGCTGTAGTCCCAAATCAGATTTTCCCTTCAGTTCCAAAACCCCGTAACTTCTGTCTTTGCTCCCTTCCTTACCTTCACCCAACCACATAATTGCTTTCTATTACTTTAACACGCCAATCTGTGAAACTGCTCCATTTTCTCGGTTATTGGGCTATTTTCCTTGTTCTTTTGCGATAGAAATCCTTAGAGATTGTGCCTTTTGCACAATAGCAGATTTATGTTTAAGGAGACTGGCAGTCCTTGGAGAACGGGAAGTCTCATGCCTTTACCCTCAGCTGAGGATACTGAAGAGAGGATTTCTAGTACAGGGAGGCTTGGATGTAGGCATGTAAAAATGATGCCAAAAGCCTATTTGATCTAAATATATGTATTCACAAGTGGGGAGGGGAAAAAACCCGCTGATTCTGATATCGAGCACTGCAGTCTGCTTTGCGTTCTAACCTGAGCGTAGCAAGCTGGCTTAAACCATCAAACATTTTTGAACTCTGCACGGAGGAGGATGTTGTCGTACGGAGTGAAGGGAAAGCTGACATGTACTGGCGTGCTCCGAGCAGACTGTGTAGCACTGAATAAGGATCACATCGTATTGAAATCACAACAGGACAAACCACCCAACCTTGCCTGCCCTTGGGAGTGGGGAACACCCCTGGCACTTCCTTTTGGGGTGGGAAAGCTCCCTTCCAGATTCGTCCCAGGTACTGATAAGGAACTTGGAAGCTGTAGTTAAACGGAGTTAGTCAGGTTTGTTTTCATTCTTACAGTACATGTTGATGTGTTTGCAGTGACACCCTCTACTATTTTTTTCTTTCCGTGCTGTTTGAAAAGAAAACCCAAGAAAACAATGTCCTGTTTGCAGTGAACAGGAGCTTTAGGGTACAGCATGGAAAATGAGTTAGAATTTGTGTCTCGAGGAAAAACATACAAATTTTGTGCTGTGATTTTTGATATTGAATGGTTGGGTTCCGTTCTTATTAAAGCAAAATACATACATTGCACAAGAGTGTTATATTTATAAACACTTCCCTGGCTCTGTGAGCTCTTGTTCACCTTACAAAAACCCCTGTTCATGCTGCAATAAAGATACATACATCTAATTCTGAAGCAGCAAGTTTGTGCATTTTGCTCTTAATTCGCAAAGAAAGTTTGGCTCAACAGAAGCCTGCGGTTCCTTTCAAGGCAGCTGCATGAATTTATGTAGAAAATACAAACAGGCACGAGGAATAAACTCCTTAAGCCTCGAAAGGAGTTTGCTCGGGATCCCTATGCAGGGATACCTCGTCCAGAGATGCTACAGTGTGAGCACTTGTGCATTTTCTTGGGCTGTCTTTTGAGCTTGCTTGGACCAGTTTTAACTCTGCTTTTGGGGAGTTAAAGATGCAGCAAACGTGTCAGGAGCTCTTCTGAGGGGAATGATGCTCTATCCAGGTTTGAGACTGCAGGCAGGCATGGCTGCTAGTCACATCGGGGATAATTAATCCACTTGTTTGAAAATAATGATTTCTATGTGAACACCCATGGGAAGGGTTTTAAGGGAAATTCAGTAATGTTTCAGGTTTGATGGCTTCCGTGCTGGTGTGGGCTGGGGAGCCCTGTGCAGAAGGCTCTGTTGCCGCTGGTGTTGATGCAGCTCCTGCAGGTCAGGATCAGGGTTGGCTGGGACCCAGCTGCTATTTCAAGGGTCGAGTGAGGGAAAGACACGTTCTGGACTGAACCCTCTTCCCCTGTGCTCTCCAGCTGTGTTTGGGTAGGGTGACAGCAAGGCTGCAGGTGGTCATGAAGGGGGTGCTTTGTGCCACTGGGAAGCGGTGTGGTGTCCCCAGGCAGTGGGTGGGATCCAAGGTGGCCAAGCAGCCCCAGCCCAGATTCCTGTGCTGATGGTTAAGCATTTTCCAAAGAGCTGGTGGCAAACCTTCAGCTGCTGGCAAGCTTGTGTGCTGCCTTCACCACTAGCTTTGGTCTGACCACAGGCATGAAGAAAATGGAGGTCGGGGATGAGCCAACGGCTGGAGAAACCTTGGGTAATCCTTCTGTAACCATGGGCAGGAGCGTGCTGCCCATGATTTGTGAATTCCTCTGCTTCGAAAACATCCTGAATGTGACTGTACCTATATTAACGCGGGGATGTGCTTTCCAAGCCAGAGGGTTAGAGTGGCCTTTGATGGGCTCAACCTAATGAGTACAGAGAATGAGAAGCAGCAAACCCTTTGCTCAACTTGAATGATCCTTCAGTGGGCATGCAGGACTTGGACAGCCAGCAGCAAGGGAGCCTGTACCAAAAATTTCAGGCTAACTTACTTTGGGTTAACTGGTATGACAAAATGATGAATGCTGAGGTTTTGTGATGCAGCAATTGCGCGAATGTTGAAATGTTAATTGTGTGGGCTCAGCTGCCTTGGGCTGGATGTGCCGTCCCTCCTGTGCGGCTGCCCCAGCAGCTGCCGACCGAGGAACAGGAGCTTGGCAAAGGCAGCGTGGCTGCTGGGGAGGGGCTGAAATATGTGCTGAAGGCCATGTTGCCCCCTGGTAAAAAATGGTTCCTAGCTTTCTTTTCTGTTCTTAGCGTGCTGACGTACCCCGGGGCGATCTCTCGTTGTCCTACTCCTTTGTGGGCACGATGCTCTGCCATCGCGTGTGCAACGTGAATGTGGAGGAGCAGGGTTTTGTAGTCCCATGTGTTTTGACCTAAGTGCCTTGACTTTGCAGATGAACACACAGGGCCGTGCGGGGGGCGAGGGCTTGCCTTGCCCCATCTCGGTGCGGGGGGCGAGGGCTTGCCTTGCCCCAGCTCTGTGGCGTTTGAGCAGAGGTCAGGGGCCAGCTGTGTAAAAGGCACAAAGTGCAATTCAGTAAGCCAGTTACATGGGATAGCGTTACATGCACTTTTCCATAGGCTACCAATGATTTCCAGTTTTGAAAATCAAGTCCTGCATAATTTACCCAAAGAGATGGAGGGGTGAAAGCAGACCTCGAGCCTCCTGATTTCTCTGCGTTTACTTCAACCACAAGATCATGTTTCCCACCAGTTTCACACATATGAATACGTGGATTTGCGCACACAAAGTTGTAGACACAAATTTAGATGCTGTCTTGAGGCACCTTTGGTCCTTTCTTCTGTTGTTGCCCACAATTGGGGCCTTAGGGGGAGGTATGATGAGATCTGATTAGCAGTAAGTCTGTTAATTATAACTCCTAAATTAGAGCATCAGTGCAGAAGCATCACTTTCTGATTTGGATTAAAAAGCCCTTCATCTCAACAAAGCACAGTCAGTGCAGATGATAGCGGAGTGCACTGAAATACATTAGATCAAAGTGATGCATTTCATGTGTGATGCCAAAATGGCTAATGAATTACTTTAGCCTAAGATTTATTACCCACGGCTTGCTTAACGCTCTTGTAACTTACTACCCAAAGCTATGAATTTATATGTAAACTCACCTGCTATTTTATCTTTTGTGTTCCACCAAGAGGCTGCCTGTATGAAGTCTCTAACATTAAATTTAGTCCAGCCAGGTGTGGTCCTTCCTTGAACTTGGTAGAAGTTCATTCTCAGGGGCTGAACTGAACTTGGGGGCTTCGACCCAGAGCGTTCATGGTTCCCTGGCTGGGTCCCGTCCTGTCATCCTCACGTGCATTTGCAGAGGAGGGTAAAAGTGTCTCGCTCTCACCTCTCCTTTCTTCTCCCCCTGCTCTGCCCTCCTTCAGCCACTCTCCCTCTTGGCTCCTCATATCAGAGACCTCTTCCAAATACCTCGGGTTCATTTTTGCTTGTCAGAAGGTCTCCATGTGTCCCCAGGATAATGGAGACCCCAGGAGTATTGCACAGAACTTGCTGAACAACTTCTGAGTCTCTGCTTTTTGACAAGAGGTTTTGGGGGGCTGCAGGCCCATGATATGCATTAAGCTGCAGACAGGATGGTTTTTGTTGCTCCTGTGCCTAGGTTAGATTGTGCATGAACAAATCCAGGCTTCTGGAAAATGTTTAGGCTGTAGATTGAAGGGCTGGAGATGTTGAGAGAATCCACCTGGTTTGTCACAAAGCCATGAGAAATAGGAGGGCCACCTGAGAACTGAGTTATCAGGACTTCCTCTCATGTCCAAATTTCTTTATACCAGGTCTCCAGTTGGTGGCTGGTCATGAGTGGTGTTCACCAGGGCTCAGTATTGGGGCCAGTTCTGTTTAGTATCTTTATCAGTGATCTGGATGAGGGAACCGAGGGCACCCTCAGTAAGATTGCAGATGACACCAAGTTGGGTGGGAGTGTGGATCTGCTGGAGGGGAGGAGGGCTCTGCAGAGGGACCTGGCCAGGCTGGATTTATGGGCTGAGGCCATTTGGGTGAGGTTCAACAAGGCCAAGGGCCGGGTCCTCTACTTGAGTAACAACAACCCCATGCAACACTACAGGCATGGGGAAGAGTGGTTGGAAAGCTGCATGGTGGAAAAGGACCTGGGGGTGCTGGTTGACAGGCGGCTAAATATGAGCCAGCAGGGTGCCCAGGTGGCCAAGAGGGCCAACAGCATCCTGGCTTGTATCAGGACTGGTGTGGCCAGCAGGAGCAGAGCAGTGACTGTGCCCCTGTGCTGGGCACTGGGGAGGCCGCCCCTCGAATGCTGGGGTCAGGGTTGGGCCCCTCCCTCCCCGAAGGACCTGGAGAGCCAGGGGGGTCAGGCTCTGCTCCCAGGGAACGGGTGATGGGACGAGGGGAAACGGCCTCAAGTTGTGCCAGGGCAGGGTTAGGTTGGACATTGGGAACAATTCCTTCCCTGAAAGGGTTGTCAAGCACTGGATATTCAACCCCTTCCCTGGGGTATTTAAAAGCCAGGCAGACAAGGTGCTTAGGGACATGGCTTACTGGTGGAATGGCAGGATTAGGTTAACGGTTGGACTTGATGATCTTAAAGGTCTTTTCTCAACCTAAATGATTGTGTGACTCGCTAGCCAGTGTTACGGCTTTGTGCATAACACAGGCTTCCACAGTTGGTTTTGGTGGCAAATTGTCTTACCCTATTAAAAATAGGGTAAATAAATGAAATAAAATAAAATAGGGTAAGACAAAGCACCTATGCCTGCTGGGGTGGAGGTCTGACACAAGTAGGTGAAATGGCCTGGCTGTATACAAAGGTACAGGAACAACTATTTTTGCCTTTGAGATTTGTTGGGCAGAAAATAACTCTGTCCTACCAAAGCTAGGACATCTGGTGCATAAAAGTGTGTAGTGTTTTGTAATGAATTGGAAATGGCATTACTGCAATATATATAATAACATGGAGATAGTGCAGTATGGTGTGAGGAACTTGTGTAGAATATATAAAATGTCATGGTTTTCACATACATTGTGGAAAAGAGAAAATAACTTCAAGTGTAAAGGATATGGAAATTTGGTGAATAAACATCAGTGCATTCGAGGATTTTTCATGCAACAAGCTAGATTTATCTTTCACAGAAAAGAAATCTATAAACATCAATGACTGCAGTTACATGAGAAAGTCTTGGGTGTGCAAGAAAACCTACTTTTCAATAGATCTCCATTTCCTTAAATTTAAACAATCGAACATTAGAAGATCTAAGATCTGATTCATTTCTCATTTGTATCGGTTTCATCCAGGACACCTCCTGAGATTTGAAAAAAGCTGTGCTGTTTAACACCTGAGTAAGCGAAAACCAGGCTCATTTTCCTGTTTGAGATCAACAACGTTTCAACAGCGTGTTTCTTAACAGGCAAAATGAACTAGGACTATTGAAACACTTGGTTCACTTGGGCAATAATTCACCAGGGCTGTGCAACTTGTAAACACGTTTAGAAATTGCTCTTCCAGATCTAACTGGGGGCGGGTTGGAAGTGCGAAGGAAATCCAACGTTTCTTGAAAAGCTAGGATTTCTCTTCCTCCTTTTCAAGCAAAAAGGCTCTTGTGAAACGCAGGTCGAGCTCTAACTTACATCTAGGCAACGAATGACTCAACGAAGGATATTATTTCCTAGTTCAGAAACAGATGTGATGCTCTTACCTATCCCATTGCGTGGGAGAAGGCTTGGAAACCTGGAAGTGCAGGACCACCTTCATCGAATACCCCATATTCCAGTATTTTTGTTAGCGCATGTGTTCACAAACTACGTCCACATGGTATAATACCCCAGAGACATATAGCATAACACGATGCAGTTTACTTCTAAGTCAGGGCCCTGTTGTATGGCCTGAAAGCTTTGTAAGAATTCAGCAGCAATATCAAGAAAAACCAATATAAGTGGTCCATTAATGAATAGGTCCTTGAGTGTCAGGAAGCAGACGTTGCTGGAAACTTGGGTAATATTACTGTTGGGTTTTATTAATTAAATATAGCTATTAATATGACCTTGGATTTAAACACAATGACCTCTTTTGTGAGTATGATTAGCAGATGTTTACCATAATTCTTCACTCTGTGAAAAATGCTTGTTGCACCCAATAAAAACAACCATATTTACTTTGCTAAATCAAATATTTGGAACTTGGGTCTTACTTTATATATCATGGCTCCAGTGTCTTAGACTTTCCAAGTTTAAGGTTGAGAGCCCTTGGAGTAACATATGTGGTAGATCTTGGAGCACAATGTCCTATTGTATTAGTGAGCGCTTTTTCTCCCCACCCCGCTTTGGCATTGTATCTTCTACAGTGAAACCAGTGTGCTCCACCAGCCTCTGGATTTTATTTTTACAGAAGTGTGGGGAGAATATTTTTGAATCCACAAGGTTTTCTGTATTTTATCCGTTACTTGCGGGCAACTTCCTTTCCAGAAGAACTGCAGCAATGGAAGCAGGAAACACAATTCCAGGTCTTAAGAGTAACGCTGGTAGTTATTTTCCTTTTCCATTAATTTTAGATTTTAAACAGTCCGTTTCCTGATAATTTTCCTTTTCTCCTACCAGATCCAGCATTTAGAAGCGGTAAGTCCCATTACCAATCCAGGTCATCCCCCCAAAATTGCCACCTGCTGCCCTCAAACTGCAGCAGGTATGTTCTGCATCAGCGTTGTTTCCGAGCTGCTGGGGTCAGTTTTAGTAGCGGGTCTGCTGCCTGCTTGCCTGCAGTGCCAAAAGGAAATAGCAAGGGAACAAAACTATGCTTTTCTTGGGAAACCACTCCCTTTGGAATGGAGAGATATGGCTCGCCACTTTTATTTTGTTTCCCCCTCCAAAGTAAGCAACAACATTGCAAGGATCAGGGCCAGCGAAAAAAGAATATTATTTAAAAGGCGTCATCTATCTCGCCAGTGCGTTTCAGGAAAAGGAGTCTCCTGCTTCATATTTTAAGGAGTGTAATAAAAATAGCAATCGGTTTAAGAAAGGGGCTGATGGACCGGAGAAAGTGACAGCAGCAGCGCAGGGAAATAGTACTCCATTTATCTGCGCAAGCTAGCACATTGATAACGCTCCTCTCCACAGTAGGTGCTATCAAATCAGAGACAATTTGTATCCCCAGTGTGGCAGGTTACTTACGTGGTAACAAGTCTCCCCGACATTATTGCAGATCATCATTAACTAGCTACTGCTGTTTGTTTGCCGTTACCTGCTAGACGACGTGTGTGTCATGTCATATCATTTATATATCTCGCCCAGTTTAGGGACCCACTGCTGCTGAGCAGATGCTCAGCCTGGGATCTCTTCCCTTGCTTCGTTTTACATGGGGGAAAAAGCAAGGGAAGAAAAAAAATTACTGGTTGCAGCTTCCCTCTTGCTTTAATGTAAGTAAAATGAAGGTTTTGTAGCCTATGTTTAAGGGGCTGTGATGAGGAGCACCAGTGGGCATACGCAAGAGAAAGGGACAGAAGTACTAAGGAAGAAGGTTGGGCTCATCTCGATCCTCAGATCTGATGTTGGCAGGGGTGTGGGTGTCTAAGGATCCAGATAAGGATTAACGGCTCTAGGTGGGATATCCTGCTTTCTGAAGATCTTTAATCAGTTGGACTGGCATCCTATAAGCACGTTTCTTTCTTGATTATCTTTCTCGGCGTGTTTCGGTTTCCTTTTCCTTTGTTCAGTAATATTTGTAATTACTGTCTGTTTATTAAAATCTAAGATCCTTTTCAGCTCGCACCCTGAAGGCTCCTTTTTATTTTTGCAAGTTTTTTAAAGTTCTGTTTGGCTTTTTTTTTTTTTTTTCCCCAGCCTGATTTGTTTTCTTTCAATACCCCATTTCAGCCCTTTACTGAAAATACAGGGTCAGATCGTCACTTTACAAGTCTTTGGAAGCCAACTGCAAAATCTCCGCTGAAGCCGGCGCATCTCTTGATTTGTAGTTGACAGTATGCCCCGTTGTATCTATCCTAAATAGTTGCAGGTTGGGTCACTCAGGAGGGAAGGCTATAATTTTGTGTGAAAGCAGTTTGGTGAAACGATGATATCAGCACAACCATTATAAAACATGAAGTGCTTTGTCTTCTCCCTTATAAAATGTGTAATTTCTACCCATTATCAGTATTATTACAAGAGTCCTTGCAGTAAACTTGTCTTTTGATAGGCAGAAACTTGTCTTCGCTAGGCACGAATACAGTGAAGTGTAACTTCTCTTTTAAAGGAGAATAAATAAAACGAGTGAGGTTTACTAGAACACAATAAAGCCGTTTCCAGGAAAGCTGCTGCAGAGGCAGGTAGGACACGCTGAAGATTTATACTTGGGGTGAACACGTGCAAGTACCATAATGATGCTGTAGAGAACATTGGAGTGAAATATTTGATCAACAGATATGTCCAAAGATGATACATGGTTTGGTTTTCTTACTAGCTTTCAGATTACAGTAAGACAGTTAAATGAAGGGTCCTTTAAACCTATGCCTGAGTAAATCATTGTGGCTGGGAGGAGGTCAGATCTAGCGTGGTTGCCTCTCTCCTAGACAGAGCAGATTCTGACTGCCCACCAATCCACCAGATGGTTCGGTTTGTGGATTCAGGGACAAGCACCAGGAGAAGGGAGAAGCTGAGAAATGAAAGGTTGGTCTCCAAAACATGGTACAGCTCACTGTGCAGCTGCCACCACGAGAAGGGTAAGCATTGGCTTATCCTGGCTGGGTGTGCAATTGTTTTGAACTAATTCAATCAAGATTCGGAAGATTATAGTGAAATAAAGCAAACAAAAAAGAAAGGAAAAAGATCAATAAAAAGGGTGGCGTAGCTGCTGTGATTAAGAAAAAAGATTACTGTTGATTTATTGATTCGGTCTTCAGCTTGCCATCTCAATCAGGGTTGGTTTTTTTTTTTGTTAATGTTATTAATATTTATACTTTAGTACGGTGTGCCAATTAGAGTAGAATGTAATTAAGTCTCAAGGCCTGAAAATATTAGGCCCCACTTAGCACAAAACCTTTGCATCGCATGTTACTGGAAAGAGAAACTTAAGTCTGAAAATCTGGTGCAGAGCACAGAAAAAGGCCTGTTCACTTTTCAGTGCACGAAGCAGTTTTTGTGGTTGCCCTTCCTGGGATCGTCAGAGAAAGATGGTTGCAGAAGCCTGTTGCTAAGCTTTTGAGTTTTGAGGGAAGTCACCCTCGCCAAGCTCGTCTTCTCCTGCATCTGGTGAGAAATGTTCCTCGAGCTCCCATTGAAGCTCTCCTTTTCGCTGTGAAAAACTCCATTTTGGGGCTGGTTTGTCTTCAGGCAGTGTTTTGGTGGTGCTGGTGTCTGTTCGCTGGGCCTGGGCTCTCCGTTAGCACGACATCTTGGTGGGGGGGGTCTTACTTGGCAACGAGTAGCATGAATTATAGGAGCTCTCAAGGTCTTCCCTTCATCGTGAGCTGGGAACGGGATAGTTGAAGACTTATTTTTTTTCTTCTGTGTAGAGGGAAACATGAGAACTCATTGTTGTGAAGCGGCAGAACTGAGTCACCGAGGGTTTAGTCAAAGAAGAAACACATCTCATCAGTGCAAACCAGAATAAAAAACGTGCTTTCTTCATTACTCATTATACCACAACGAGAATCAAAATCACTCAAAAATTGTTGTAACAGCTATATGTTGCTTTAGATAAAATAGTCTGGAAAGGATCGATTTTGTGGGAATCGCTTCTGTTTTATGCAGTGCAATATGCGAAGCCAACTTGCTGTGATTTTTTTCCGGTTATGTGCAATTATGTTAGATTTAATCAAAGAACTTTGAATTACTTAGACCATTCCATAGCGCTTGCATGGTACCTCTGGGTGTCACTGAATGAGTTGTGGCCATTTAAGTGTACTGCTCTTGCACACAACACAGTGGGAAAATTAATTTAAAAATTCCTTGTATATCTGGATGCTTATTTTTTAGAGCTGCGCTATGTTCTGAGCTGTTTTGCTGTATTTTAAGCGTAAATCCTGTTTTTTTTAAGGCAAACAGTAAGCAATTCTGTTTCGCTTTTACAGCGTAGAAAGATTTACCGTATGGTTTGCTGGGGGTGGGGGGCTGAGTTTAACCTTGCGTGTCAAACCTGCTCCTTCAACTTCCTTTCCTGCTTCCATATGGGTAGCCAGTGTGGTTGAGATTTGGTCTTGAAATCAGTGTGGTACAACGCACCGCAGCACATATTACCCTCCTTCAAAAAACGTGCTGTGCTGCCCTGCCCACCAGCCTGGGGGACCGCGTCACCCTTATGGTCCACAGGTGATGGAGCCACCAAACCGGGGCTGGTTGGGATCACGGGGACGACTGGATGTGCGCGTGGGCTGTCAGCTCGGGAGAGCAGCTGCGGCTTTGAGGCCAGGCGTGAGCACACGTGCGTGGTTTGGTAGCCACGTCGCCGTGAACCCCCACCTGGCCGGCCTCTGCGATGGGCTCTTTTGCCCATGGAGCTACACCAAGTGTGTCTTCTCTGTTCAGTCACTCATAAGCTGCACTTTAGCACTATTAGAGGGAGGAATTTATTAGTTTTTCCTATGTAAGAAGGCTTAATTGGTTCCTGTAATATTTCACATTTTAAGTACAGGAAAAGCACAAAATGGCTCCTGGGGAAAATGGAGCCAGCTTGAAGGCAGAAGCCCTTCTCCATGCCATGAGAAGCCCTTTTAAAAGCAAAAAAAGAAGACAGAGAAGTCTTCTCAGTTCTCAGTGCCTACCTGAACATTTTTTTTTTTTTTTTTTTTTTTTTTTT
>NW_009260758.1:3773496-3781934 GCF_000687185.1 Egretta garzetta
TTTTTGCATATAATGACTACCTCGCAGCAGTTGGAGTTGTGTAGGAATTTCCCTGGTGTGAACCCATGGGTAGGGCAACAAATATAACATGACAAGATCTTGGCCAGTTCTTTCTGCAAGAGGCAAAACCATGTTGCCTGCGTAGGTTTGTGCTGGGGCCGGTACTGGCAAGCCCTCTGCCCTCGTGTTGGTACGATGGACAAAGCGCTCTTAGGAGGCTGAACGTCGGGGGCTTGGGAAGCTTTGCAGCCCCTGAGTAGCCAAATAATAGAAATACTTTTTGTACCGTTTTTCAGAAAGACCCTAACTTTGTGCACTATCAATTAAACACATTTGGACTACAGATTTAGTCAATCTTGTGATGGTTGTGAAGGAAATGTACTTTATTTAGTAAATCTGTGTCCTAGGAAAGACAATAATTGATGTTTAACCATCTAAAATAAATAGGTTTATAAAAATGAGCTTCACCCTCCTCTCCCCCCAGGAAAAGCAATAGAACCTACAAAACTTACTATTTTTGGTAATCATGCAGCTGCTGGAAAAGTGGCTTCACATTCGCAGAGCTCGGTGCACAAATAGAGGAGTAAATAAAATGATTTGACGCAGGCATTGCGAGGTACGCGCAACACGTGAGTGGAAAACTGGTCGGATTGGCGAACGAAGGGATGTACCTTCTTGAGTGTCCCGGGCAAACCTTAGGAGGGAAAGCAGTAATGATTTTTTTTTTTTTTTCCCTTTTTTAGTGTGAGTGTTTTTAAAACATTGCCAACTGGTAGTGTCAACAAAGAAGTACAGAGGAAGAAAAGCAGGAACGAATGCGTGACTGGAAAGGTGCATCAAAATACAGTAATTACATAAGCTTTATTTTTGTTGCCTTTGATGCCAGCGTAAGTACGTGAAAACTAATGCACTGCAAGAGGACAGGTTTGTGGTTGAAATACACTTGATAGATTTTGACAAATTAAACAGTTGTAAAGATGTTTGGAAGTTTTCCAGATCTTTACTGTTATTTATGTCACTGAACTAAAAAATCAGTGGTTAATTTGCAGTTCTTATAATTTTTATGATACTTATGTTGTTGTAAATTTAGCAGCGTGCGGCATCAACTCAGCGGGATACACTTTATGTTGTCAGCTACCTTTTGACATCATAATAGATTTCAGTTGCCAAAGCTTCGGGGAAAGAGAGAGAATAAAATGTAAGAGCGCGCTGCGTGAGCGCTTGGATCAAACCCAGGTAGGAGAGGAGCCAGTCTGCAGGGCGGCCGCTGAAGCCAGGCTTGGCCCTTTGGGGATGGTGGGGATGCTCCGGAGTCCTCGTGCACGTGGTGATAAATGTGTTTTAAGTGGTAAGGGTGGATAACATGCTGATAGGATTGGGCCCTGCAGTGTCGTTGGCAGGCCTTTGAAGTCTGGGCGGCTGCTTAAGGCAGTGCAGGCCTTTGAAGTCTGGGCGGCTGCTTAAGGCTGATAACGGGGGCAGTGCTGAGCATCTCGGGTCTTGTCCCACCATGTGGAACTTCTCCTGACCCTGTGTTCTGACAGTGCCCGGCGCGGGCTGTGGCAAAAGGGTGGCAGGTCGAGGTTTGGTTCTTCCAGCAGTTGTCAAGCTCATGTCTGTCTCACCGTGTAACCCAGTTTTGGGGGGCCATCCACCCCCAAATTATCTCTGCTAACGCCTTTCTCTACACGTGGTGGTCCATGGTTTGTTTCCTGGGTAAGTAAGTACAAGAAAGAGAGGCCAAGTAAATCACCACTGTGCCGCAGTCAGACGTGGGATTAGCTTTTGTCCCGTGGGATGGCATTGGTCAAAAAAAGAAGGCCCAAACAGGAGTTTTGCAGAGTGCCTCTGATACCTAATTCATACATTTTGCAAGCTTTTTCACAGAGACTTTTTGCAATATTTTTCTTTCTAGAGAGTCTCTCTATTTCTGGAGACTTTTCTTCTATCGTCTCCTATCCTGGAAGAGGGAGAGACATCTTAAGTTTAGGTGGCTTAAAGAAGAGATGTAGTCGTTCCCCTCTTGGAAGGCTTATTTTAGTGGGTTAAAACCAATGTTTTTAATCCAAGCGGTGAGACCTGCCTCGGGAATGCGTGACACGTGAAATGGACTTCTTAAAAAGCATAGCCATGCCCTTCCCATCTTCCACTTCTTTCAACATTTGCCCTTTGCCTCCTAAGCCTGAAAATGGAAGACTTTATTAACGGTTGTTTCCTCAGTGTTTGTGGCATTAGCCACGTTTCTCAAGGGCGTTTCACATGCTCTTTCCACTCTAATGGGATTGTCCATTGAGTTCGGCTCCGGCACGTTGGGGATCCATTCGCACAGATAGCTGATTAAGCTGAACCTTCCTCATCCGTAGGTAATCCCAAAATACGCAAATTGTTAGCGTGAGATTGGTTTTCTAACATTTTGGGGTTTATAATTAAGCGCTTTGTAGTTGTCCTCCCTCTCTACCTCCCTCCTCATCAGAGTCTTTAGCTGTGCTGACTTCAGCTCTCCCATTCCCTTTCCCTTTTTCTTTCCTGGTCATCTTCTTTTCTTTTCCCTGGAGGTAGCTTCGTGTCTGACTCTTTCTCTGGGTACCGCTTCAAAGCTGCAGGACTTGCAGTAGATTTGGGGCGTGAAGAAAATCCATGAAAAGAGCATCTCGCTTCTGCTTGGATTTTGCTAGGTCTTGCTCACCAAGATCAGTGTCCAACGCTGGAGGGAGCGTGGATGCAGCTTTGGGGAAAAGGCACACGTTTACTCTTGACTTATTTTTAGGACTCCCATCTTTTGGCGAAGGCGAGACTGGAGAGGGGACAACTGAGGGGGCTGCATTTGCAAATCAGATGATTAGGTGTTGGTGTGAGCACCGAGGAGCCGAGCAGGAGCATGGGGTTTGCTCGGGCAGCAACGGCCCCGTGCAGCCGCCTGCACCATGTTCCTTTGGTGCTCTTCAGGTGGAAGATGCTCCTCTTGTGCGTTGGAAGAGCACGATCAAATTTCCATTTTTCTTCGCAGCAGCAGACTAGTATGTTAGTCTGGCTAGACTTATTCTGGCTAATGTTTGCCAGATTCTTCTATTACATATTAAAATAAGATCTTATGAGTGGGTTTTATTTTTTGTGCGTGTTTCAAAAAAACTAGGCCAGCCCTAACAAGCACATTTTCGTGTTTTTGTTTTTGCATTTTGTCATTTTACATATTGAAAAATGGAATGCAAGAAAAAAAAAAGCCTGCTAACATCAAAAAGGAATAAAGCTTTGCATTATTCTGCATAAGTGTTAAAATCTGACTGATAGTTTGTATATACAGACTTTGGATTTTTTTTTTTTATGGTGTTTCCTTTCCCCACCCAAAGATCTGAGATGCTACGGTAAAAATTAATGCCCTTTTAGTAAATGCTTTTCTTTTCTGAACTTGGCCCGAAGAGGGTCACGCAGTGCTTTTGTTTCTAATAAATGTGGCAAGATTTAGGTACAAATAATAGGCAGACATTAATTTGTCGGGGCAGGAACTTCTAAAAGGAAATGCAGAGCATTTCTCCCTCCTTAAATCCAGCTATTTCAATATCATAAAGTTTTTATTTTAACCATCAGGAGAGCAGCCCTGTTTGAAGAATTCAGCTTTAAAAAATGTCTTTGTAAATTGAGATTTTAGGACTACCTATTTGGAGGACGTTCCGTATGATAAATGACCCTTATAAGACCAAAAAAAAAAGTAATTTTGCATGTCTGCTTCCTAGGATGTGTGATAATAATAAATGAACATTTTATATATCATTATATATATATCATGGCAGAACAAAAATCAGAAGATATATTATTCATTATTCCTGTTACTTTATATTTAAAAGGCAAAGGTTTTTGCTTCTTTGCCAAAACAACGGCTACAGAATGTATTTGTAATAATCCCTGCAAATATGAAGGGTGGAGAGATCTTCCAGGTCGTTAGCACTGGAGAAGAGAGAGATGCCTTTAATTGTATTCATTTGAACATTAATACATTAATGCTGAGATTTAAGTACTGCTACTATTAAAAATTAAACTGGAGGGGCAGTGTGCAGATCGTGTGCTTCAGTGTAAGTTGTCAGGTGCAGTGTTTGCATCTTTAGCCTGCCATTCCAACACTAAAATGGATGTTTGAGACCGGATTTGGCTATCCGAGGGACGCTTTTTTTACACCACCCCTCCGGTTCCATTTCTGGCAGTAGCATTTCTTTTCATGGATGCGTTTGTACTGCTGGAGCAAAAGTTGCGCTGATTAAAATCAGAGGAAGCTAAGGAGTAACTTGTTTGCTGTCCTGAAGTCCTCTTGTTCTTCTCCCCGTCCTCCCCCCCGCCGTGTCCGCAGCTATTTTGCAATATGCAGCCCCCTCCGAGCACCGCCTGCGGAACTGGAGTAGCTCTGGCGTGTAGATTTCCCAGTGGGAGAACTTGTGTGGATGGTAATTTTAATGAGACCTGATTTAAGCAGTAGAATAGATCCATAAAACTAATCCAAACAGACTTTCAAGAGCTCTACTATTTGTCAGGGCAGTGAATTTTAGAGGTGCATCCATTGGCTTGGTAAAGAATATTACAGTCTCGAAAACCTAACCTGTGTTAATTCAGATTGTTTCTATGCAAAGTACTATAGAGAACTTCTCGAATCCAGGGCAGGCCAAATATAGACTTACTTATTTCTGAGGCTCAACTTTCAGGTCCTGTGGTTCCAGCATGATTTTTTGGATGAAAGCTGTGTTCTAGATGAATGAATGCGAAGTCTGTACGCGTGCACACAACTGTGCCTCTAAACCGTGACAAACCCTTAGCTTTGCTTTCTTCCCCCCTTCATTCAAGGCCACCGCTTGGCCCATAGGTATTTCAACCTCTCCCGCGTTGTCACACCTAGTTATATATGGCAGTAACACGGTTTTCTTCTGTCCTGAGGATACAGGCGTTACACCCATGCCAGAACCTGAATCCCACGCTTGGTCTGTGGCTTTTATTTTTCATCCTGGTGCTCAGGAGCGTTTCTTGCTGTTGTTGGAAATCGTGTAGTTCTGCTTGGCCTTATCAGACTGCTTCCTTTTGTTCTCCTCCCTAGCCCCGTCCCCCTGTCCTGTTTTTTTTTTGTTGTTTTATTTTTGGTTTGATTTTGTTGTTTTTTCTCCAACTAGCTTTCTATCTGAAATGGCAGTGAGAAAGAGAGCAGGTGGGGGAAATTCAGGACAAGAAGCTCAAGGTGGGAATGAGAAAAGCTGGAACATGTTGATGGAGGCTGGGGAGACCCAGAAAGCAGCAGAGAACAAGGGGGAAAGAGGGTGGAAGAGCATCGCGGTGGAGGGGAAAGGGGAAATAGCTTGGAGGGAGGGATGGAGGCAGAGGGCAAGGAGAGGGGAGAGCAGGGATTCAGTGTGCAGGTGAGCAGAGGGATGCTCTGCGCTGCGGGAGGGGGACCCTGGCTCTCCCACCCCCTTCCAGGGCTGGGGCATCCCACCCGCTGCCCAGAGGCAGGCAGAGAGGAGGCGGCCGCTGCCAGAGCCGGCGGTAGCAGTGACGTGCATTTAAACGGGGAAAAAGTTTATTTGCTTTTTCTCGCAGGATATGCTAAGTGATTTTGCAGTTTGAGTGGAGTGGCATTATTGCACTTAGCTCTGCATTTATTAAATAAATTTGTTCTCCAACTCAAGTGTTAAGTGTGTATTATGAAACCTCAGAGCCAATCTTAGTGGTTGCAGTGTGCAAATATTTTTAAAATTATGTAATTAAACAGGGCTTGGGCTGCAATGTCCACCGAAGTGATTTATTAATTGAATGGTTTGATTAAATTTAATGTTATTTTAGTTTATACAGAAAGGGTTGGTATCTGTTTCACAGATAGGGACATCTTGCGGGGCTGTCAGTGATGGTTCAGAGGTCTTTAGGAGGAATCTTTAGCACCCAATTAAATATTAACCAAGAAGATGTGACTCGTTCTTCCTCTGTCCCTGAAACTCTGTTTTGACATCTAAGGCTAGCGATAAAAATTTGCTCGGCAGAATCACTTGCAATGCACTCTATTTATCACTAGATTATTTCTAAATTAATCACGCTAAAAATCTTTCTGTTATAATTGTGCTGGGGCTCAGTGCTGTATGATGTGTGTAAATAAAAAATGCCCTTTTAATTTCACGTTAACCGTATCTAGCCGCTGTTGCAGCCAAACTGTATCTGTTTCGGTAGAATGTCATTTTAAAGGTATTGTGGTTACTGAGCGGCAGCTGTGATTGAAAAGTATGTAAACTAATCTTTAGTTGCTCGTGTCATTTTTATATTCTTATGTCAGAACACAAGAAGGCTGCTTTAAATTTGTCTTTCACTGTGTATTAATTTTCAAGTCTAATTTTTCTTGGGTTAAAGCGTATACTGCATTCTCTACTACGCATTACCATTCAGTGCCAAAGTAAATGGCTACTCGTGAAAAAGTACAAAATTAGTTCCTGCTTGATTACTGTAAAATACATATTTATTTTCATAGGGAGAGTTTTTATTACCAGTGCATAAAGCACAATTATCCTGCATGGTATCAGTGACTTAGAAGACGAAGTAATAAAGCGCCATGTATTTATTACTGTGAAGAGCAGTAAGTTTTAGGGCTGTGCATTGCTTGCCCAAAACCAAGGAGGAAGGTGCAAGGTGTTTTGGTTTTTGTGTTGGTTTTTCTTTTTCTCCTAGGTTTGCATGATGCGTTGTTCCTGCTCTTTTAAATGCAGACCATTTAAAATTAAATCCTCGGTTAATATGTCTGCATAAGAACTTCTTTGTCTCTTGATGCCCAACCATTGAAAATTAAATGTGGTTGCGGATAAGTATTTATTCATACCATACCTCACACCTGATCTTGTGTCAGTATGACATCATCTTTGCCACAAAGATTTCTAGTGGTTTAAAAATGTTCCGTTGTGAAATAACTGGGAGAGGTAGAAAAGGGGCAAGGAAGGCAACAAAAATAAACTACTAGTGGGATTTGATGTTTTGCCAATTAAAAAATATTAAAAAAAAAAAAATCATATTCTGAGGTCCACATGCTGCCTTTGATCCGTACACAGGACTTCCATTTGTGCCGGTGGCTGTTCAGCCTGTGGAGGGAAGGCTGTATATGACTTAATTGTATGTTGTGGGAAGTACATTTTCCTAGCATGTGGTCTAGCTTACTTGAAGAATCTGAAATGCATTATAAATGTAAATGCTGTGTTTAAGTAAAACTTCATTATGTTTTGGTGGTTTCCAAAAATGCACAGGATTTGACCTTAAAGTGTTATTTCAAGGTGTTATGATGTATGAGCTAGACTTTGTAGTCTTCTAAATTAAATCTTTGAACATGTTATTATTGTATTTTGGCATCGGCAAGATGTAGTTCTCAGCTATTTTCTGTCACAGCCTTCATTTTTCTAACAAGAGTAACGAGACAGGGCCAGATTCTTCTGTAAGAGGCGTGCGCGGGATGGGGATTACCCTGCGTTAAGCGTGGTGTAACCGGGGACGGGTCTGCCATTCGCATCCAAGCCCAAGGTCACGACTCCTCGTCCACAGCTCGCCATCGCGATGGGGCCGGTGCTCCCCCAGCAAGGTGGGCGCAGCCACCACCCACCGCCACTCCCCTTGACCGTTGTGGAGCCCCACGTAGGATGTGGTGAAGGGTTTAGCCTTTGGATCCAAATCTGGTTCATATATAAAAGGCGTTGTGTTTCTATTTGGAAAGTATGAGCCCTTTTTACGTAGCCCAGGTGTGGATTAGCTCTCTAAACCATTTGCCCATGCCTGTGTTTGTGGGAGACTTTTCAGTTCTTACAAAGAGGCCGTACAAGTCAAGCCGTAGAAACAGCAGAAGCAATCCAAGAATGGATTGGAAAAAAAAAAAAAAAAAAAAAATTAAAAAAGTGGGTGTTTGTGATCTCCGGTTGATCGTCTGGAGGTAGGAGCAGACATAACCACTGTATGTACGCTTATTTCCAAAGAAAATAGTTGCAAAACATTTCCACCTATGCCGTGGGTGCTCAGGGCTTATATTTCTCCTTCCTTCTGTAACAACCGTATGTCCGTGCCACAGGAGGGCAAGAAGCACTGCCGGCCTCAGGGCACCATCCACGCCATGGCACGGGGAGGGTGCAGCCAGCCAGACGCGGCCATGGGGAGAGGCAGGGTTTGGGCCTGGGGTATGTTGTTGCAGAAAAGTCGATTAAGAATAAGAGCTCTGAGTCAGCGCCCGGGGCTGTAGCTGTCGGTCGCTGAAGCGCCGGAGAGAGACTGTCTTTGAAGTGTTGTTTTTGGTACCGGTTTCACGTTGCGCGCTCGCGGTATGAATCACGATGGTTACGCGGGTGATTTTCCCTCAAGAACGAAGCCAACCCCAAACAATCGTGGGGCTGCCCTTTTGGTCACTTTGCATGGCTGGCTGTCCGTCTGTCCATCCTGGGGTGGTCTGCCAC
>NW_009260758.1:3781960-3788095 GCF_000687185.1 Egretta garzetta
GCAGCCAACTCATGTTGGAGGCTCATCCTTCATCCCCAGCCAGGAGCTACCCGTTCTCCTCCTCCTTCATGAGCAGGCTGGCTCCTGGATGGGGATAGCCTGAAATAATTGGTGCAAATACTTGAAATGCTAGGTGGAAAAGACACATAGGATATCCCGCTTCCGCTCTGTAATTCCTCCCCTGCGTCCCGAGCAGGGCGATGCTTAGAAACGCGTCCAACCTTGAGTTCAGAACGGATCGCTTACCCGTGTTTCTTGAACAGCTAATTTTGCTGGCACATTATTATTCACCCTCTGCTATTTTCACACTGTGACACAAAACTAGAGAGAAGAAGAGATTGAAATTTTGACCGGTACGTTATCCTGATACCTGGGGCGCTGTGTCGATATGAGAGTATCTTTACCGCAAGGACTTTCTTGGTGGTTTTAGAGATCCCAGTGTGAATAAGTAGAAAAAGCAGAACTAATAGCTCAAGAAGCAAAAATATTTTTTTTTTCTTAAAGAAATTGATTAATATGCAAATATGTACTGTATGCATATTAAATATCATTTCAAAATGTGATGGGCAGGAAGCATAAGTGATGCCATTTGGTTTTGTGGCATCAGTGTGGGTTGATTAAGGGGGTGGGGATAAATTTTGGGGATTATTGATATAGCATGAGTAGAGCCAGATGGTTGTATTACACATCTTTTGTGTTCTTGTTTGCTTCTTAAAGCAGTTGCAGAATTTTGCCCTGGGCAAAATTTACTCTTTGCTTGTATGTTCCCCAGTGAATTTACTTTTGACAAAGTACTTCACAAAGAGGGGAAGCGCTGTGCTTTGTGCCCGCAAACTCATCTCTTCCCTTCGCGTTTGTGGAGCCAACAGCCCCTCTACTTAAGAAATATTTTGTAACTTGTGAAATAAACTAGCAGTAGGCGCAAGTTCAGTGCGTGTGTGTTGTGCGTTGCTACCCCTCGGTATGCGATATCGATTCCCAGAGCGTGTCGATTTTGAAATTTTCCTTGCAGTGTTTTGGAGAAGAAACTGTGGAAATGGCAACCCGTTTGTTTTAATGCACTACTTAGGTAATATTCTTCCATTAAAGAAATGTTGTCTTAAAGATTAATGAGCTAATTTTTCCACTACCTTTTTTTTTTTTTTTTTTAAGTTGTGAGATTGTGGTATACCTGATTCATGTGATCAAAAACACGTACTTTGTGGTATTCAGGTTGAGTGGGAGAAGGTTGTGCTAGGTAGGTGGTTCTTCACTGGGTGTTTGTGACATTTGTTGGAACTGCTTATCACCGGAACCACCAAAATTTACATGTATTTGTTATTTCCCTTTGAAAGCAAATTTTTATTTCCCATAAAAAGATGAGTTTTTGTAAAGGCTCTGTAAGAAAGAATTTGTCCTATTTTGTGCCTCACACCAGTTTTCATGGGTGTAACTATTGACTCAGCTGAGGTTACTCCTAATTTACATCGCTGCAGGCCCCTAGATGATGAGGTCCCTCTACATCTAGCAATTATAGTGCAAACAGTTGTGCTTGTAAATATGTTTTGCCCTCTGCCTTTGTCCCCATGTGAAATGGCGTGCTTGCAGAAGGTGAGGGGCCTCGCCTCGCTCACGGCAGCAGGACCTTTATTGGGGCAGTGGTGGACTCGGTGGTCCCATGCTGGCATCCCCTCTCCAGGCAAAGCCAACCCCCATGTTCTGTCCAGGCTGCGAGCAGCATTGGGCCCTTTTTTTTTTTTTTTTTTTTTTTTCTTTTTCTTTTTTGGAACTGATACTTGATGCGAAGGTGGGGAACGGGCAGCTCTGACCCTATTGAAATCTCCGACTAGTTTAGTCGCAAGTCTGAGGCCGAAGCAACTTGCTCCTCATAATGATGCCATTGTGCTCATCCTATCTGATCGGTTCTTGAAATGTTTTAGTAAGTCTATCTTACAACATTATAAGAAGATAATCAGCTGCCTTAGAAGGTCCCCATCTGGAGTATAGAGTTCTTTTACTGAAAGATGTTTTGCCTTTCTGAGATAGCTCTCGCATTTCATCATCTGTTGTGCAGAGATGAAGTGCATATGAAAAGTCAGTGACTCTGAATCCATCTGTTGTTATTATTTTCCGCTGATAATTGGCTTGAACAATGAAATGTCTGTGTCTGTAGCCTTTGAAACTGTACACCCTGTTTATTTTCTGGAGGTCTTGCTCCGCTCTCACCCCCTCCCCCCTTCTTTTTTTTTGTTTGTTTTGTTTTATTTTGGGGTTGGTTTTTTCTTTTTGGTGTGTGGTTTTTTTTTTTTTTCATTTTTCTCTCAAGCTCATAACTAGTGGAGCTTGCATGAAGATGACATCTTTGACTCCATGCATCAGTATGTGTCACTCAGCATCTAAAGCTTGCCTGCCAATTTTTGTCAGGGTCCTATGTCTGTTCTGTGTGAGTATAGAGTAGGCTTACAGCAGGAAGGCTGGCAGATCCCGAGCTCATGGATATCTTACCTGAAATGTAGTATTTATTTCACTTTCTCTATTAAAATATTAATTTAGAGCCCAGTATCTAATACCGATGGAATTATATACTACCTGTAATTGTATAATATATTCAGTTGCATCCAGTTTTGCACGATGCAGGGTATTAATATTGGATTCCACTAACAGCAGTTCCATTAGCTTGCTCAACCAGGATGAGATATATATGAGCAGGGAGGCATAACTACCAGCCAGAACTGCCAAAACAGTCATTAGAAGCTCCATTGGGATGGACAAAGGCTTTTACACAGTGATATACTGATTAAATTTTGTTCTATGGTTTATTTGCATCAAGGTTAGATCACTATCGTCTATGTGAACCGTATTATCTGACACCTTATTTTGGAAGGTCATTTCAATGCAAAAATAGTGAACGATGCAGGGGCTCTAAAATTTCTTGCAGGATTCTTTTGTGGAGGATTTTTATGCTGTTAGGCTGGTCTAGCTCATGGTAGCAATTTTACCGTGCTTTAACGTGGTGAGTTAATCCAAGGAAAAGTAAAAACTCCCTCCATACCGTGCAAGTGCTCAGTGGAACCGAACACTCTCGTTCCACATAAAACCAGTGAATTCTATCCGGTATCCTTTGAAATAATCAGTGGCACATGCTTGAGCACCCAGTAAATATGTGTTGCATCTTTTAAAGCCCAACTCTTCTGTGCCTGCCTGCGTCTAAGTGCTCTTTCAGAATGAAATTTTGGTGCCGGCCGCAGTCGTGCCGTCCACGTTACCCTGTAGTCTGGAGCACAGGAGAGTAAGGCAGAGGAGTATAATCTTATTTGTGTTTCAATGGCAATCATTTAATACTGCAAGTTATTAAAAAATAATTAAATTACCAAAACCAACATGTAGCTAGGACTCACAATAAGAGGTCAATGTGATTTGACTCCTTAAGTTAGGAAGGGACACTGGTGAATTCCAATTGCTTTAAAATTGTGCTGCTTCATTCTGTTTCTGGTATGGAAGGATCAACGAGACTGAAAGATAATTTATTTCTGTAGAAGCAAGAGTAAATCACGGTATATAATTATGTATATTCGATTATAATAATAAATGCTTAGAGGTGCTCGGTGGTTATCACAGTCTCTAATTTAGTTGGGTTTTGAAGTAAATATAGTTTGGAGGGGTTGTTTTATGAGAGCAACGTTTTGAAAATAATGTTTTTAGGGGAAACTTCAGAAATGGCTTCCTTTTCCCCAAATAAACCAATAAATAGGTGTGCATTATGCAGTGGTTCAGAGCAGCTAAAATAGGTCTGTGTGTGGAATCTCTTTTTATATAGTAAACAAAACAAGGACAGTACAAACAAATTCAGGTTTAATCTGTCAACTCAACCAAAAGTCCTCTGTATTAATTTTAAATCCTCGTTAAGAAAAGACCGGGCCAGGAATGTATTGGATTTCAGTACAGTTAATGAAAATGAATTTTACAGGTGGTGTTTGGTTGTGTTTCTTCTGCTCTGGCGAGATGGGTGGCTGAGCCAAAGCAGGCAGAGCACACGATTCAGCTCTTTGCCAGAGCAATGCTTAGATTAGAAAGGAACGTTTGGCGTCGAGTTGTTGGTGCTGTTGTTATTTACTATGATTCGGGCAAAGCGTTTAGCGCTACGATTTGATTTGATTTTGTAGCTCCTATCCCCTTAAACAAGCTGTGTAGCTTGTCAGAGATCAGGACAGGTAGAATGCACAGCAGGCGTCTGATTTGAGCCAGTTACTCATTTGCTGAGTGTTTGTGTTTATGCAAAGGGGCCTCTTCCTGCATATTTAATCTAGAGTAAGGCAGTGGCTTTTGTTGTGTTTAGACCACATACCTTCAGTCCTTCCTTACACTGCAGCCAGTGTTGAAGCACAGAAAGGCTGGATAGTCAAAAGTGCTTTAGTGTTTTCAAACTCTCAACTTTTCTGCAGTTGGTTGGGAATTACTGTACAGCTCTAAGCCTTTTTCTTCCTCATTAATGGGTAAGTTTGCACTCCGGTAGAATAAGATACTTTTTGTTTCCGTTCCATTTTAAAAATGCATAAAATGTTTGTTTTTAAATTGTCCAAAGCTGTGCTCCGCTGAGGGAGTTTGTTGTAGGGAATTAGATCAAGAATACAGGTGTTTCTGGAATATACTTCTGAATAAGTACTAAATGCCGTATTGCACTAGGCAGGTATTTGTGCGGTGGGTAGGCGGAATGAGTTTGGTGTTATTATTCTTTGTACTAACAAATCCTGTTTTGTAACTATCCTGAAGATAATGCTTCCATTGTTAGCTAAAAGCTTTCAAACAGTGTGCAACGCAGAACTGCAAAAGCAGCAGCAAAGAAAAAAAAAAAGGGGGGGGGGGGGGACCCCCAACCCTCTGCTCTTTATTGTTTCCTTAGCAAGGGTCCTCGCTAGAATGCCTGCGCTGTAATAGGAAGGTTTTTCTTATGTGGAAATTGAATCGTCTCTTCATTGATATTAATAGCACACTAGAGATGTTAGCCATGATGCAGAGTACCAGAGCTGGAGAGTGGGAAACCTGATATTGCAGGGGGAAAAAATGACAGTCCTATTGCTCCTCAGTGTGGGAGACATCCCTCCCCGAGCGCGGAGTTTGCATAATGGCATCCCGGCTCCACTATTTACTTACAGGTATCTTCAGCTCAGGCTCTTTCTTTTAGCACAGGCGTAACTGGCTGCCGCTTGCTCTTGCACTTATTAACTGCGGAGCTGGGTTTCTGATTCAGTCTGGATGAATTAGTTTTAAAAATGACTTTCGAGAAAACCCGTGCGCCCTGCCCGCGCAATGTATATACTGTATGTGTAACGTGCGCTGGATTAGGCGAACCTCAGAGCCCGGGGAGAGGGGATTGGTGTCAAAAATTAAAGAGAAGATGACAAAGGGCACATCTTCAAAGCAGACGGCTGTGGTACAGACAGCATTTGGAGAAATGTGGAAAATGTGCAGCGAGGCCAGAAGTAGTAGTTTTGGTTACCAATTAACTATTTCCTTCGTTTGAGTAGCTCCTCTCAAACAGAAGAGTGTGCTGTTCCACCACATGTTGGAAAGTGTGAGAATCTGAATAAAATTTCATCAACCTTATTAAAATACGTAGGGACTTTGGTCTTCTTGGGTACAAATCAGCCTACAGACTCAGAGGCATTTATTAACAATAAGACTGCTGAGGGTTTTTAATAACAAAATTACAAATACCATATCTAATTGTAAGTGTATTACTTTTATGCACCAGTTAAAAAAAAAAAAAAACTTTTTATGAGGAAAAGTACCTCAGTCAAAGCACCTTGTGTGATTAGTGCTATTGTATTCTTAAATTTTGATTGATAGAGATAATAGTTTTCACTTAAAAATACAGACAGGTACTTTAACTTTCCATGACAATAGCTATTTGCATTTCTTTTATCTTTTTGTTTAACATTTGTGGGGGTTGGGACGGATTTGATTATTAACTCTTATTGCACACCGAGGTAAATGCTAAAACAAAGCTTTTGTTAAAGCTTCAAAGGTAAAACAGCAAATATTGTTTTTAGGCTTCAATATTTAAAGGCTGTTAAAGGATACCTCGAAAATATTTTCACATGACCATGACCAAGAGTATCACTTGCTTGTCAGGTAAGAGAGAGGAGCCCGGGGGCC
>NW_009260758.1:3788194-3790494 GCF_000687185.1 Egretta garzetta
AGGGCTGTTCCTCCCCGTGCTGTGTTAGGCGAGGTCAAGTTTCAGGATGAGAGTTGTAACGCAGGCATAAAATGGTTAAGGCTGGCATCGAGGCACGGGGAGCTATTTTAAGAAACGGGGAAGATCTGGCGAGTATAAAACAGGCGGCAGCGTTTGATCTCCTGGCGCTCGGCGTCAGTGAGATGGCCTCTCATCGTTTGATTGGGCATTTGACAGGTTTGATACTTGCTGGGAACGTGTTATGATGGTCTTTACGTCTGATGAATTCGGTGAGGGCCAGCTCTGTTATGCAAAGTGATTCGTGTGAGGCAAATAACCAATCCGTCATTAAAAGATGCACGACGTACAGTCGCAGTTCAAATTCTGTATGGGAAGCGAGCTGTTCTCAACTTGTCTATTAACTGTACCCATATTTCCTATAAGAGCTATTAAAAAGCGGGGGAGGAATGGATTGTGATTAGTTTCGTAGCGTTGGCTCACATCGAGTGATTCTTTTCCAAGGTTACGGTGGACTTGAAAGGTAATATTATTTTGAAAGAGAAAATGTGCTGTGCGTAGCTCGTCCTCGTGCTGTTATTTATTTTTATTTTATTTTATTTCTGTTTAGAATAAGTAATAAGCACCAGCCAGAGATTCTGAACAGCCTGCTAATGACTGAAAATGAAAATACAGTATGATTTGCTCCTTCCTTCCACCGAGAAGCAGCAAGGTAGCGAGCATTAATATCCCTGTGTTTTGGCCTGTACCAAATCCATTTCCCCCTCTCCGGAACGAGGTGGAAGAAGTGCACTTAGACGCTCGCAGTTTCACTGTTCACCTGCATTTCACTTTCTGAGGAGGTGATAATGACTCCTGGTATAGAAAATCTCCTGTACCATGCCTCCTGAGATTTAATATAGGCTGCACGATAAAAGGTAGCCACCTTGACGGTGGTCAGAGAAAATATTTCTCCCTCAGATTATTTAAGATAGTTTAGTGGATTAGGTGGCTGGATAGCTCTTTAAAAAAAAAAAAAAAAAAAAAAAAAATAGGTACAACAAAACTGAAGAGATGACTGCTGGCCATCCTGAAAGCAATTCGACGTATGGTTTGTGTGTGTCAGTGCAAGTAACTCAGCCGAATGTGCTGGGTGAGAAGAGTAACCTGTGTGCAGGATTGGGCCCACAAGCATGCCTGGTACCAGGTGTTGCTCTTCACCATCAGTGTGCATCCTCTATTTTCAGGATTAGTAAAATACCAAAAGAAAAACTTTTTTTTTTTTTTTTTTTTTTTTTCCCCTCTTACAAATGTACAGTTGAGAAAATCCTTGACTGCATCTATTCCGGCACAGGACAAGAAAATAGTAATTATGACAACAGTAGGACATATTTTGTATTTCAGGCTGTGTGCAGCTGAATGTGACTCAGGGAGTTTTGAAGGGAAAGAAGCAGCTGTATTAGATGGTTACGGTTCACTTTATTGAGAAGAAATTACTGCACAGAAGTGCTTATTTTGATGATCAAGTTTTGATATTTTAAAGCTTTCAGGAAGCCCTGCAGTAAATATTTTAATCAGACACATTAAATATATTTCAGCTGGTCTTATAGAAGAAAAAAATGAATCAAAATCCAATTTCAGAACAATTTTTTTGTTGTGCTGTCGGGTGTATGTGTTTTCTCTCTTGCCCTTTTTTTTTTTTCTTTCTAAAAAGCGTGCTTTCTAGGTAGCGAAGGGGAGATTCCCTTGCTACTTTAGGTTTCCAATAATGAATTGTAGGCTTCTCAAGGCTGGGACACTGGCAAAAAAAATGTAATTCTAAGCAGGGGAGCAGCTCAACTGGCATTCTACTTTCTGTGTAAAATTACTCACCGCCAGTTTGTGTGGGATCAAGGTCTTTGTTAATCTACTTTTGGCTATACCCAAGGCTCTTCTTATTTAGCTATTGATACAAATGATACTGGTTTAAGTAGAATTTCATTCTGCAATGCTCTCTATTTCTGTCTATTCTTTATATTATTAGTTAAATTTGGCTTTGCAGTAATCACTTGGAGTTAGGGCTCCATCCTGCAGCCTTCCAGAAATGACCTCCCTGCCTTGAAGGAGGAGCCCCCTAAATCAAATAAGTGTTGTGGGATCAGAAGAGTTAGGACAGCAGGTATAATGGCAAAGTGTTGGGTCTTTTTGCCTGGTCCCTTGGTGCCGTTTAAATAGGTAGGACCTGATCCAGAGCAATAGGGGGGCTTTCTGTTGGAAGTCAACTGAAAAGGTTATGGTACTGGCTCAGGTCACGATCTTTTTAGGATTATTACCAGTTGTCTTTC
>NW_009260758.1:3790517-3806857 GCF_000687185.1 Egretta garzetta
ATTTTAAAAAGTATCTTTGTACTCAAGGATTTTAAAATGCATTGCAAAAGCGTTTATCCATCTTGCTGATGGGTAAACTGAGGCACTCAGTGAGTAAACCCAACGTGCTCAGGAATATCTGGTAAAATCTGAGCAGGTGATCCAGCTTTGCATGGACCATTCCCTGCGCGGGATGCCAGTTGGGCCGAGGGGACGGTGTCACGGGCGCTTGGAGACCTTCCCTCCACTCGTGAGACCGCAGGACCACTGCTGCTCACCAAGTGGATTTTTTTGTTTGTGGTTGGGTTTTCTATTTTAATCATCTCCTTGGGGGGAAAATATGAGTGTAGTGAAGTGTCTTGCTTTGGTAGGATGGGATTTTTTCTTTGTTTGCTCCACACGCGCACTTAGGGTGTTGATGGTACTTTGTGTTTATGTTAAAGACAGCATGATGGAAGGAATGTGTGTTGCCTACATCAACTCGCTCACCCATATAAACATTTTCAGGAGGCAAGTCTGTATTTGTGTTTCTACGTTTTGAGATACTCAACTTTTCGATTATTAATGAGAAATTTTCACAGGTGGGAACAGCTGTCTCTGCTGCTCATTTTAACTTCAGTGGTACATTATCCAAATTTTTGAAAGCCAGGTAGCATAAAGCAAGACTGAGATAACCAGGAATGAAAGCAGTCCGGATTTCAGTCAGGGAGTAATTTGTGAAGAGAGCCAAAGTCCTCCTCAGCCCTCCATGTGTGGTGCCCTCAGCAGACCGCGTTGGTCTCCCACCAGCTAACGGTGGGCTGGTGTTACTGGGTTTCCTTGGAGCATGTTCAGTTCATATATGAGAAATGGGTTTAGAAAATGTTACCTGCCTTTTGCAGCACTGCCGAAAGAGATATTGTATGCACATTTTATGCAAACGTGTAATTTTCAGCAGTTTCCTTAAAAAGTACATTTTAAGATGGTTCATTTGCTATCGTGAAGACTCAGGGTAGAAATGAAGTCTGCTTGCAAAATACTGCCAAAATAAGGATCTGACTGCCAAACACCCAGAAAATTTATAAAACGGATAAATATGAAAAGAAGTTTAAAGTGTCAAATCCAAGATAACCCCTGCAGCAAAGCAGGATAAAAGCCTTTATTGTTGCTAATCTAAGAGCACATCGTATGTCAAAGGTCAGGTATTTTACATACAAGATGTATTGTTTTACATACTCTCAGGAAGGTGAGACCTGACCTATTATGATGGAGTAGTGTTATGTCCTTTACGGGGCGGAATCAGGAATGTCTTATACACATACCCCAGCAAAGTACGTAGGGCTTCCTATACAGCGCAAATGTACAAATTTGGGTCCCTGATCTTCTGGTACCGCGTTACAAGAACTGTGAAAAGCTTCTCACTCAAAACATAAAAAATAAATTTAAAATAAAATAAAATGCTAGTGAGCAACAGATAAAAGCAATATTCCTTTCATCTCAAGGTAACCTTTTTTTTTTTTTTTTTTTTCTGGCTAAAAATAATTGGGTTTCAATGGTAAAGCAGTAATGCCTCATTCTCATTGTGAAACCATTTTTCCTTCCAAAATAAATGGCAAATGAGTAAATTTTCTTTTGAAAGAACTTAATGAAGATTCTGATTTTTCCCAGAGGTTGGTATTTTACTGCTTCAGTAAAAGCCTCACCTACTGATGTAAATAGCATAACTTACCATTTGAAGAGTTTCAGGAACACCCCCAAAACTCCACATCATGCTGAATTTTACGAAATGGGGTTTCACGTAGCTCTGTCTTACACATCCACATGTCACTGACTTTCCGTTTCGTGTGATGTCATCTGTGTCACCAAACGATTGCATCTTTCTTTCTGTCTTTACTACATATTACTCTCCACCCCTGCAGCAGAAGATCAACATTTCACTGAAATTATGTTATCGTTTTAGTCTATTAAGGTATTTGGTCAACTGATGGGGAATTAATTCTGAATGCTGTTAGTGGTTTGAGTTAGTAACTTGATCTAAATTAATAAACAAATGTTTTTCTTTTCTCTTGTACCATATGTTGATCCCAATTACATGAACAGAAAGTGGCAGATTGTCATGTTTCTTAAAAGATTACATACTCTTTTGCATAAGAGAGAGTACACAAGATGCAGTAATATACAGGGTAAAAAAAAAAACCCCTACACGTGCTGTTTTCTCCCTCCTACTTTTTATAAAGATACACTTCAATTATTTCTCTTTTTAATGCCCACTGCTCTTCCCACCTTGGCATACTTGGTGTGCTCTTGGTAATGCTTAACGAGAAGATATCCCAAGACAGTAAACAACTTTTTGAATTGGAAAGTGCAGCTAGTTTTAAAATCTCATCTAGGAATGTGTCTCTTTGGAAAAGGATGAGAAAAAAAGAAAGGATCCAGAAGCTAAAATAGCAGTGGTTACAAATGGTCTTAAAATGCCTTAAGTGAGGAGAACCCATTCAGACAATAGTCAGATTTCTGAAACAAAGGACTGAACTCATTTATTATTCAAACTGAAAATAGATTGATAGACATCAAGATTAAGAAAGTTTATGCTAGAGAACAAAGAAATCTCATCTCCTTGGGGTTTTTTTCGTCTTTTTTTTTTTTTTTTTTTTTTATCAGAGTTATTTTTTCCTTTTAGGCATAGCACATGGTCAATCAAGACTATCACCAAAGACCAAGTTCGTGCTGAACTGAAGAGCCTCATGCTGGCTGGTACTGATAAGCGGCAGTCCTGTGACTTGATTGGTTTTATTAACTCTCTCTGAAAGTCATTCACCATTAAACGCCATTAGATTCATTTGTTGCTTTATTTATGTTTGTACTTGCAAATGTGGTGCCAATGAAAATGCTTTGGGTGTTGTTGCTGACTCTGACCCAGCAGTCACGTGTGTTACCTTCTTTCTCTGCAGGGTAAGAAGAGTGACCTTTTTGGGTGGCTGTAACTGAAGATTGCTTTACAGGAGCAACTGAAGAAGGTAAATACAAACGATATTTTGCACAGTTTCTGAAGCATGTCTGAAGGAAGGATCTGATCCTGAAAACCCCGGGAGCATGCCTTAGTTGCACAAGTAAAGGCTCTTCTGGCAATATGGATAAAGATTGCAGCGTAGGGCTTGGAGCTAAGCTTTTGGAGCCATGGCTGTGCCTTAAACGCGTGTTTTGCCTGGGAAGCCAATGGTTTAGGGTGCCCAGTTGCATTTTAGGAGCAAGGCCACAAAGATGCACTTTTTGGCTTTTGGCCATGTTCTGAGAAGGCTGTTTGGTAACCAGACAGAGCCTGTGTGCGAATGGGAAGACCCTGCTCTAGCTGGTCTTGGTGGCCACGTGGCCAAGTCCGTGGCCCAGCATCCACAGGTGCTGGGCTGGGAGCTGCAACGGCATAGCCCCTCAGCAAGGTCCCCTTGCCGGGGCAAGTCCCTGGGGAATGGTCAAGTCAGCTTCAGTGCTGCTTCACCCAGGCTGAGACGCTCCTGGATTTACAGCAGCACGTCAAGCAGAGCAGGAGAGCAGAATTTAGCTGTTAATTCAATTGCTTATTATCACTGCAAAAATTAAAACACATGCTTTTTAGTCTTTCGGAGCGTAGCGAAAAGGAAAGAAATATCACTCTCTGCAAAATGATTTTTATTTAAAGCAACGTGAAGGTCCCTTGCTTCTAAATTAACTCCTTGCCTCTCTTCTGGTCCAAAGTTTCAAGTTGGAAAGGAATATTAACATCACAAAAGTGGTGATTCACAAAATTAACTTGCAGAAGAGAAGAGTAGCGCAGATCAGTGTTTGGTACTGAAGGGTGTCATCTGACTGAGGTTCATATGGCTGCTTTATAATCACCTTCTTTCAGAAATTAATAGTCGGTTAAGCACCATAGCAACAAGCAACACTGATGTAAGCGTTGAGCAGTGGCTGCTGTTCGCTGTGATGTCAGTGCTCGTTAGTGCTGTTCTCTTGACCTTGTTTGAATATAAAATGGTGATTTCATTTTAAACTTAGAATTTTACAGAATGACTAAATGCATCAAAGTGAATTAGAGCTATTTTTATTTTTAATTTTATTAAAATGTACTTCAAGGGGAAAAAAAAATGTCCTTGTTCTCTTCTGTTTTAAATTAAAATAGATCTGAGGACGATGTGGGGTGGGTTTTTTTGGTTTTTTTTTTCATTTCTTTGTTGCCAAAAATACCTATTTAGCGAGGATGAAATTCATGAAGTTCAAGTGAACGTTGAAATCCTTGGCCATGCCAATGGTGTATGTCAGCTGTATGATATATGCCTCTCTTCAAGATTTGAATGTTACTAGGTTTTTTTTATGGTGGAGCCCATGAGGTATTAGATGCATTTGAGGTATTAGATGCATTTCAGCTATTGAAGAAGCAGCAGATCCTGCAGTTTAAGAAGATGGTGGTTCCTCACCCTGCAGTGGTATTCCTCCTTAGGGTTTTTGTGAAGAAGGGGAAAATTTTAAGTCCCAGGTGCATCAGAGGACCTCAGAATTTATGGGATTCTTGTGGGGCCATGGTTCGTGTGTGGCCATGATGCTATGTGACCTGGGAAAATTAGGCATTTTGGTTGTGATAAATGTGAAACGCCACCTTTAGACTAGCCTGAAGTTTGTAGGCCATGTCTCCAAAAGCAGGCGTATTCTGTATTGCTGCCATCCTGAGTATCTTAGGTTATTGAGTCTCACCCCACACCCCTGGGCAGAGCTGGTAAATAGGGTTCAGCCAAACTCTTGTCTTCTAGAAGATCAGGCTCAGTGGGAAGACCCTGAGGACTGGAGAAAACACCATGGATCAGCTGCGGCACATGCATGCAGGATGCATATTCAAGCATGTGTTTTCAAACTGCACAACAAAATTCACAACTTGATGAAAAATAAGTTGTTCTACGCGTCCTTTAATGTTAGGAGCTGTTTCTCTGAGAAGGTTTGGCTCTGTCCTGCTTCTGTTGCAGTGAGGGGTGCCATTTTCAATGAAAACCCATTTGCTGCAGGATCGGTCCGTAATCTTGCAATATATTTCATAAAATAAAGCCATAATGAATGATATGTGGTCCAAGAAACTGGATGTCAAATTTCAACTGGGTGAGAATTGAAACTGCCGAGATAATAAACCATGAGAACAGGAGATAGTAATGGAAATAGTGATAGAGTCCTAATTAGAGCAGTGCCACTGAAACAGGGAAGGTTAAGGGTTTGGTTGATTGAGTTTGAGCTCAATTGCTTGATAGCTTAATTTCAGGTGAAATCCCATCTTCTGAGTTAGCGGTTAAGCTGCTCAGTGCAGTTACAGAGCAGGACTCTCTACTCCTTGAGGAGCGGCCGCGTGGCCCCGGGCGTCCCAGCACTGCGTGCGAGCCTGGCCTCGGGCACGAGGAGTGGGATACAGGACAGAGCTCGTAAAAGAGATTTTTATACTGCGTCGTTTGTTTGCTTTCTTCTTTCCTGTGAGCTCCAAACAGCTCTGGAGGGAGGCAAATAACAGAATAGATATAGCAAGGGGCTTTGATGGTTAAACCTTCAGAATTAAGATGTTTACGTTCTCCTTTATTTAGCACTGTTAGGCATAATGCCTAATTATATGCCAGTTTTTCCTCAAAGTAAGAATTTGAATTGAAATGTTTGATTTGGGGAGAAGGGAGGGGAAGTGTATTTTTACAGAATTATGGACAATAGTGTTGGTTTTCCAGGAGCAGTCGTTTGTTTAAATGTATGTAAAAGCATTTTCAATAATCAAACGGCATTCAGTGAGCATTGTAAATCAGGGATAGCTTGCACGCTGAAAAATTGAAAAGTACAAAACATGCTACTAAAGTTGTGCATTATTGATAACAAAAGACACATGCAGACTTTTAAGATAGCAAAGATAGAATCCTTTAGAAGACAGGGGGGGAAAAAAATCAACACAAAGGATTTAGCAAAGTTGCACTTAGTTTAAAATTTCAAATCTTAATGCTTGTCAGAGTTAAATGCTGATTAAATATTGATAATAAAACAAGCTGCCTGCTGTAACTCAGAACCGAATTAGATGATCCACAGATGAATCTGTGGGTTTGAGCTTTAACTTTTTTATAGATGTATGTTTTCTCCTCCCTTCCCTTCAAGCCAGGATAAAGGTCAGAAGGACTTTTTCCTAAGCTCAATACAAAAAATGGATTGTGCAGTTTGTCTGTGTGGAAAACGGAGTGGTCCTGGGACAAAAAAAAAACAAAAACAAAAACAAAAAACCCCAAAAAACCCCAAAAACCAAACCCCACAACATTTTTTCCCAGTAGTCCCACCAGTGTGTTTCATCAGGATGAGACATAGCTCTCAAACTGGTTGGCATGTTGCTGTGCCGCATCTTCGCTGGCCATAGCAGGAGGAGCTCCAGGCAAAAGTCGAACCCTGAAACAAACTTTTCAGAGAAGTTTCTGCTTATGAAGGGCTCAACAGCGTGTGCAGTTTCTTCCCAACACTCTTCCTTGCTAGTGACTTTCCAGAAGCTGCGCTGGTGAGGTCCTTACTCCTGTTTTCTGTACCGTCTGGGTGGCAGTGACGCCTGCATGGCAGGCAGTGGAAAGTTAGTAGGGTGATGTTTTCCTTACTGAGTTTGGCACCTTGACTTTTCTTGCTTTTGACCTAATGGTCTTAAAGCATATTACAGAGCAGAAATAGCCATCGTTCCTAGAAGATGCGGTGTGCAGCGACTTCTGAATATGGGTCCTGTGACTTGGGTGCTTTCGTAAGAAAGTATGTAATGGAGCAGACAACCTGGTTCTTGGACATTTTCTCCGATGTTTTCTCTCCAACAGACCCAAATTACATAAAGCCATACTGGAAGCATTTTGCATGACTCCTTGTATCACCCCCAGCAGGAAATAGGGATCTGGGAGACCCCCACTGGTGCCTGCTGCTCACTCTCTGGTGGGGTGGTAGTCACGTAGCTGCAGCGATTAGAGTCTGTCAGGCCACATCTAAGACTGGATTTATTTACTTTTGGATTGTTGGGAGAGGTTGCAATATCCTACTTGTGAAGACCTTTGAGTTACTCAAATTGAAAGGTACGGTGCGGTGCAAAGTGTTTCTGTAATCTCTAGTAATACAAATCACAATATGACCTCCGTGTTTTGGGGTAAACCCTGAAAAGGTTGTGTGGATGCCTTTGGAAGAACAAACTGCTTGAAGACCTTACCTATTTGAATGAAAAATTTAGTCCAGAGGTGGGTGAAGCTGTGACTTTTCTGAAGCAATTGGGTCAAGAAGATGTAGAAAATAGATTAAGACATTTTGGAATAATTTAAAAAGTATCTGAGCAAATCTCATTAACATGGACCACTAGCATGCTGTACTGAAGACTTCAAAGATCTGTCAGAGGATTCTTTCTGTGCTATTGTCTGCCAGCATTAGCAATCTCAAGAGAACATGTTTCTTTTGTTTGCTTTTGGCCCATTTAGCTTTTCTTCTTTTTCTTCTTCTTCTCAGCGTTCCTTAATATATTATAAATCTTCAAGTGGGTTGGTAGAAAAATATGTTTCTCAGCTTTAAGATAGTCAGTAGCAGGTTTTGATCCTCTTATCTGACGCTTTTGGACCAGATCCTTCTGGTCTTCATGAAGACTGCTAAAGTGAGCAAGATTTGGCCTGTATTTTGCATAATCCTGCAGCGTTTCTTCCCTTAGTTTAGGTAGATGCTTGATACGATCTTCAGTAAAATGCAAGTGCTGATTTGTGTTACTTAACATGCATTCAAAGTACCATCATCTGTTTTGAATCTGTGGAGAACACAAAGCACGAGGCTGAGTGGTTCACGCACACCTCTAGATTTGGAAGCCACTAGCCTAATCTATGCCCACAGATCAGACACGGTTGCCTATATTGAAAACGGCCCAACATGTAAAGGTTGTAACTGCAGATTAAGCAGCCATAAAAGGGTGCACTGGTGTTGCTAGTTGCTAAAAAGTGCTGTGAGGTCCATTAAACCAAGCTGTCATCAGAGAAGGCCCAACCTTCCTCATCTAATGAGTTTCATGCAAAAATGGGGCAAGTGCTCATGGAGCTCAGGGCTGCTGCATCCCTGCTGCGGGCAGGTGTTTGAATTCCTCCCACCACCCTTCTGTGTATGAGGCCACTTAAGCTATGTGCATCTCAAGAGGGAAACATGACATCCCAGCACTGGTGTGTCTGCGAGGAGGGGGTTGGTTTGTTTTTGCAGCGATGGGTAGTGCTGTTGAAGCTGATTGGACTCATCATCCTGAACCATTTGGGAAAGGGCGCTGTAAAAGCTGTGTTCAGAAAGTTGGAGCCTGTTCTTGTGCCATTGGTAGTCCGTGAACAGCCTCTCCTCTCGTACTGGTTGTAGCTTTGCTATGGACTTGTGTTCTACCCGTGTGTGGCTGCATTCATCTTTTAACTTGGCCTAACTACAGGTACTCCAAGGAAACGGCTCATAATATGCCACGCAATGTATGTAACTCCAATGTCTACGTAATTTCTAGCCTGGTTCTTCAAGACCAAGGTGGATAATACGTCAGGGCATGCTGCATTTTATCATAGCTTGGGCGAGGAAAGAATTGGGAATAGCGTAGGTAGGAATGACATTGGTCCTCGTTACTCTAGAGCCCAGGCATGGGCTACAGGTCAGATAGCCTGAACTCATGCTCAGTCTCAAACATAAAAACAAATGTGATGGCAAGATCTGGTTTCAAAGTTTCCTTCTGAAGGAGGCAAATAATAAGTCTGAATGAGGAGTTGTGCTGAAAGTTGCCCTTGTGCAAGTGATGCTGTTGGGCCAGCGATGCAACGGTGCTTGCTAGTGCAAATAGGCTGATGAGCTTTAACGCGCATCACTGCTCTCCGTTAGCATCTCACAGCCATGCCTGCTTCTCAACACAAGGGCAAGAAGCACTTGTAGATTTGCAGGCTTGAAACCTGCCTTTAGAAAACTCATGTTGCAAAGACGGTGCACGCTCCTGTGTTATGAAATCTAGAGGTGTGAGAAAACTACACCAGAAATAGATTGTTATTGCATATTTCATATTTTATTTGGTCATCTCTAAGGTCACTGCCTGTTGCCTTCTACCGCACCAGAATATATCTTCCAGCATACTTAAGTTATTGTCCTACGGTGGTAGCAACCATATTTTAGAGAGGCAGTGTTACAAGACCAGTGATGTCAGTGGGCATTACAGAAGACCACCCTTTTTATTTGGTAGCTTTTTAACTAAAGCTGAGGCATTTTAAAAAAAAAAAAAAAAAAGTTTTTGGCCCTGATTGTCTGCCCGTATTTCTCATTGCAACATATGAAAGCATTTTTCACTGCTGCTAATGGCAGGAACTTTGGACGCCACCTCCGAGATGTTTAATTGCTAAGTGTTTCTCCCAGTGCAATCTGTGAATTTTAATTTGGGGCTCTCCTACCTCTGCTGGCTGTATACTTGCAGTGTGTTTTGCGTAATACTGCTGAATTGCCCCAAAGGGTCATTTCTGAGACTGAGCTCACTGTTTATTTTTTTAGTAGGGTAGCACAAACATTTGGACATTTGTAACTAAGACTCTGACGTCATTTCCATTGCAAACCATTAATATCAGTAGTTTATAATATGGCTTTTCAAAATAGATTTTTGTTGAAATATGATGTTCTCTTTCTATTTTGTTTAAAAATAAAAATAGAATTCTTGTTCCCCACTTTTTTTTAAAAAATAAAAAAAAAGATAAATCGGCATCTTTTGAGTAAAAGGTCTGCTTTCTTCTACTGTCATACCCTTTTGGTTATTTTTGATAGCCCCCGTGTTTATCCATATTAGATGTAATACAAATGTTTCATTTAATCCTCTGACGTGTTAAGGTTTAGTGGATCCCACTGATGGAAGGAAACGTCTGTGGAAGGGCACAGCATTTCCTGCTACTGGGGCACTTCCACCAATGGAACCGTGGTACGCAGTTGTGACATTAGGAATTGTCTGTAAAGATCTTGGAAATAGAAAGTGCTACATTTAAAAGCCAACAACAGCATAAATCAATAACATAGGCAATGAGACCATTTCCTTTTTGGAGGGGAGGGGGATTTCTTTAACCCCCTTTTAATTGGAAAAATGTCATGCAGTTATTTTTACAGTTTGTGTTTGCTTTATCACTGTCATCCTTCTCCATTTAAATTTCACTCCAATAATTGGGAAAGATAATTTTTATTGGGAAAATTTTGCTTTTAAAGCTTTACTGAATGCAAATTGAACATTGATAAAAAACTTATTATTGGAAAAGAACAGAAAAACCACTTCTGAAAATTTCTGAAGAAGTGCAAATTCTTTTGCATCTTTATTCTTCTTTAAGATCAAGGGGGGGGGGCGGGGGGGGGGGGGGGAAATGTGTGCTTTTATTGTTTGTTTCCTTTTGTTTTAAGGAGGGAGAGATGATTGCTTTTGGTGCTACTTGCTTAGAGCATTCAAAGCTCTGAGCTCAGTTTTGGAGAATGTTAAAATAAGCCCACAGGAGGTCTTGTAAAAGTTGTACGAAATTGTAAGCATGTCTGCTGAGTCAATTATATGAGACAAATTGCATGGGTAAGGCTGCAAGGTTCCAAAGTTGTTATTTACTCTCTCCTATCTTTAAAACAATTCATTTCTGCCTTTGATTTCACAGCAGATAAATACATGTTTTGGAGGGGGGAAAAAAAGATATTAATTAGACAAAATATTATTTAAAACTGAAAGAATTATCTGGATTTGTATTCATGTAGTTAAAAGAGTCTGGCCTGTCCTTCTTCTGAAAGTTGAATATAGTTTAAAAATGCAGACTTTAGCTTGTTAAATTTTCTCCTTAATGAGACTCGAGTGCATGAGGCAATATTTTTTTAGATAACTTGAATTTTAATATTGATGTTATTCTTTTAAAGTAATGACATCCCTTGAATCTCTGAGAGCATTCACGATTTTTTTCAGTTTATAAACCCTGTAATAAGTTTCAGAAAATTGCGTGAAGAATAGCGTGGATCCGACATGTGCACAGTGTAAATCCCACGTGTACAGTGTGTGCTCGCTCGTTCTCTCAAAGTCTGTGTAGTTAGCGTGTTGCAAGCTGCCGTGGGTCACTTGGTTTGAAATCCAGCCAGATCAGCCGTTGTATTTTCTAGATACTTGATAAGTATCTAGAAAAAAAAAAAAAGTCCAGTGAAGTCCTTTTTCGTCCTTTCCTGGCACAGTTTGGATGGAAAGCTTGGAGGAGGAGCTGGGTAAATAGCTGGGCTTTACTGGACCTGGCTGTGTTTGAAACTCATGCTAAACTCCTGGGGTGATTCCCAGCTGGGCAGGAGAAGGCAGTGTCGTGGTGCCACGCTACATCACCTGCATCCCAGTGTCACTTAGACTCCACCACCTAGGGAACCTGTCCTTGAAGTTGCCCTGCCAGAAGCTACTGGAGAGGAAGGCTTTTAGTTACGAGGGGTCTGAGGACCCTCAGCAAGTCTGAGACCACCATTCAGAAGAAACATCCATTCTTGCTCTCATATCTAGAGTGCAGGCGATGTTGGATTCGTACTAGACACTTCAGGATCCCCGACCATTGCTGGTGTGGAATGAAAGGTTCCTGCTGCAGAGGGTTTGTCGTGCACAGCTATCAGCAAACATGGTGGGCACTGTCTGCCGTGTCTTGTGCATTGCTGTGGCAGCGCACATCTCACTACTGCCTTGCAGATTTGGGCTGTCTCTGGTCCCGCAGGTGTTCAGTGTGGGCCATGAGATCTCTGTCCAGCCCACCCTAATCTCATCCACTCCTTACGCCAAAGGGGTAGATATATGTGCCTAGGTCTGTCCAACCTGGAAATCTGATGGACTGTTGTAGGGGAGCAAACTTTCTGGTGGGTATATGTTGCTTGGGAATATTGGCAGTTGGTAGGTTTTTGTTGAGATGTTTTTTGTTGAGATGGGTTTTTATACAACATTAGGAAAATTGTCCTTTTAGGTAAATCTGTGCTTTCCCAGCTCCTTCTCTCTGTTCCCTGCTGTCTTCTCTTGGCTAGCAGTGGCATTTTCCAGGCACCACCATACCAGCTGGTGGCATGCAGCAAGGGGAAGCCCTGAGCACTCCCTGTGCGCTCTAACATCATAAGGCCACGTACCCTCAGTTCCCCACTTGCGTCTCCTCTGCTGTGTCTCTGTCTTCCCTGTTAGCTTTTCCCTCTTAGCAAGAGTAGGGCTGTTACCTGGTATCTCGTAACATAGTTGGTATCTGCAGAGTGTAGACCCCAGGGTATCTCCACACGTGGCTGGGGCAGTAGCTGGTCTGTCCCAAGTCTTCTGTTTCCCTCCTGCTGTCATTCTTGGGGCAGCATGTAGTTGGCCAGGCATGAAGTCCCCCAAGAACAAGTGGGACCTTGTCCATCTGCAGAGAGGATCTGCCCCCAAAAGCAGAAGGAGTATGGAGTTAGGGGTCGTCTTCATGCTTGGCCCTAGTGCCTTCACAAAGCGTAATGGAGGGTGGGCCGCTGGTGATGCGGGAGGAGGTTGTGTGGGAACCTGTGATATGTAGGAGATGGCATCGTTGGGACAAGAAGTTCTTCCCCCAAGAGGAGGGGGGAGAAAAAGGTCCAAACAAGCTTTGTGGACGTTTGAGGAAACCTTCTCTTTAAAAACAACTGTAAAGAGACTTTCCCAGATTTTGTCCTCTGACATTGATATCCCGTCTGGTCACCGCCCATGAAGAGCGATCTGTGACATCATCTGGGTAAGACCTTAGTATATCTCTGTGGGAGAAGTAGAGTTTATCATAGTTTTATATTGGGTTTCCCTCAGCATGTAACTGGATGCATTAATAGTGACATGATCCCGGTGTGACCTGGACTTTAATGGGTTTGAACTTGGAACTGTTCAGACATTAAGAAAAAGTCCTCGCTCCCTGCATGTATTCAGCAGCTATGCAGAACCTGGAGCTGCAGAGGTTCAATGGCGGTGTATTTTCAACTTTCAGATGAAAAGGACTAAATAACTGCCAAAAAAGCTGGGGTATTTCTCTCCTGATGCAGATGCGTGACTGCCAGGACATGCATACATCAAAAAGACAACGTGCCTCTGAGCAGTTTAAAACCTACTGCTTTGTTTTGTTTTGCTCGAGGCAAACAAAATGTCAACCCCCTCAATCTTGGGAGAGGGTTTTTGCTGTTAACGTGTGCTTTGCGCAGAGCCTGAGCCCGCGAGTCAGGATTTGGGGTTCGTTTCCTACCTCTGCAGCTGACTCACTCCGTGGCATGGGTACTGTTTGTTCTGGACAAAGCTTTCTTGTTTTTTCTTGACTTTGTACGTTGCCAGCTGTGCATGATGTACCACCCAGAATATGTTCTTTAGCCTATGTCGAACCTTAACTGTGGCAACAAGGCTGTGATTTGATTTTCCTGTCTGCGACGAGAGCCAGATTTGCCCCGTGGCCCCCAGAGGGACGCTGCAGGTTAGGTTATCTGGCTGCTGTGTGTTCAGGCAGCTCAGAAAGGTACAAATTGTGCCTTTAAAACCAAACAAATCCCCAAACAACAACAAGAAAACAAACAAACTCTGCAAGGCCTGATTTTTCTGCTGTTTTGGAAAGTGTGTCCCATTCCTCTTATAGGATTGTTTAGGTTGGAAGAGACCTTTAAGATCATCAAGCCCAACCATTACCCTAACCCTGCCATCCCACCACTAAACCCTGGCCCTAAGCACCTTGTCTGCCCAGCTTTTGAATACCTCCAGGGATGGGGACTCAACCCCTTCCCTGGGCAGCCCATTCCAGTGCTTGACAACCCTTTTGGTGAAGAAATTTTTCCTAATGTCCAATCTAAACCTGCCCTGGTGCAACTTGAAGCCGTTGCCTCTTGTCCTATCGCCCAGCCATATACCTAGAGTGGCTTCTTTACCAAGTTTCCTCTTGAAAGGAGTTCCATTTACAAAGTTATCAACTACCTGCAAAGAGATGGGCATAAGGGAAGGCCTCATACCAGCTTGGCGTTAGGGTTCTGTGTGGAGCTCTGCAATAACGATGGAGAAGTTAGTCACCTGCCACCAGAGTCATTCCCATGGAATGATGATGGAGCAACCCGGAGAGCTGCTGAGAAGATTGACTGACCACCAGCTCAGGCCACGTTGCCCTTTCTTTTTGGTATTAAGAATTACTGTGCATTGAGTTTACTTATTAATTTGTTAGCAAGTTGTTGTGTTGTAACGTGTCCCCGTAACGTCAGCAGAGTCACCCTGCCTTACCCCACTCCCTCCTCCTGAAAGCCAGGGCAGACCTCTGCTTTGGGGTATCCCTCTCCAGCTCTTCCGTAGAGTCGCAACAGCATTACGTTTCTTGTATAATACTTTTTCTTTTACTAGGGATGTAAATCTTTGGTCTATAGATCTTTGGCTCAGCTTTTTCTTTAAAACATTAATGAGCGTTTTAGTTTGGGGGGGGGACAGAATGTACAAGTAACGATGACATTGTGTAAAAATGTAGCAGCTAAAGCATACGTTCTGTTGGTTTGCCTTGTCTTATAGGAACATCATTTTTGCACATCACTATTAACAATGCAAACACCCTGAAATGCTAATAGCACTAGTAAGCTTTTAATTCCGTGGAATTTATTGCTTGCTGTATTTCCATGAATTTATAACGCTTTGATTCTTAAGAGCCCCATTTAATCAGTTTTGCCTGGCACAGAACATAATAAACAACTTGCTGGTGCTAAAGTGCCACATGGGGGAGGCTGCTAACAAGAAAGTTAAATGCTTCTGCCACTAGCAGTTTCTTCGCTGTATTTTTCATGAGCTGTTACTACCAGTAATGTACTTTGCTAGCTTTAGAGCAGTGGTTAAACACAGTGACAAACCAAACAGCACTCCAGCGCTGTAAACACCCAAAGCAATACCATTTTTGTGCAGAGCTCCCGTTTAAACCAGGCTTGAGGCTCAGTATCATTTTATGGTGATCAGTGATTTTTTTTTTTTTTTTAAAGGCCTTGTTTTTCTTGATATCGTAATATAGCACTTTTAGGAATAACTAGTGAGTGGTATTGATCAAGAAAAAAGGGGGGGGGAGAGAGAGGAAAAGCAGTTGAAATACCTTAAAAAACAGTTCTTGTTTGTTTATGCTGCTTGACCATAAAAGTACAAAAAGACTGTCTTAGTAGAAAAATATGAGATTATCAAGTGCTTTAAAGCAGAAAATGTCATTTGAGTCTCAAAACTGCACCAACTTTATATAATTACCCTTTTAATTATCCCCAGTGGCCCATGAAATTTGTAAAATAGAGCATTGAGAGTTTGATTTACTTACATGTTGCACTTTAGTGTTATGCTCTTAATGAATATTGTTTAGTACTAATGTCAAGCAGAGATTGCTGAGTGCTATAGAGAGGTGCATGCTGCAAAGCTGGGTATTCAGAGGGGAGTTGTAGAAACTCTGCCTTAAATGAAGAGTATGTACGTATGTAAAGCAATATGCTATCATTTTTGTTGCCTGAATGGAAACTATATTGATTTTAACCTCTGCATACAAAGTAGTTTACTATATTTTCCTTATTTAACCATGCCGGAGAAATAACCATTTTTAGGGCATTTATTTGGTTTTGGGTCAGCGTCTTCCTTGTTAGGGAGAATAGTTGCATCCTTCCTCTAAAGGACCAGAACACAGAAGCAAGCTCTTTAATTTGCTCTTAGGACCTAACTGGTTTAGCCTAAGGTAATGGAAATAACAGTAATCAATATTTGATGTGGGGTTTCTGTGGGGTATCCAAATATCATTTATTGCTGAGAAATTGCTAGAATAAGCTTGGGGGAAATGTAATCCAAAGTGTGGTCTAAAAATCCAGCTAAATTAAGCAGCATCTTCAAAGGTGAATGGAAACATCAGTGAACAGTAACAGTAAAAAGAAATAAAGCAGAGTCTGAAGGGTTAGATAATAGGATGTAATAGCTGGTGACCTCTAAATTATTGGTACAAATCTGAGTGAGGTGGAGACTCAGTGGAAAGTATTTGCATTTGAAAATGGTCATAAAATGCTTTCAAGCGACGGTCTGGTCCTCAGGATCCATCTACTGACGAGCTGGGGAGATTTGATACCGTGGATGAATGACTCTTGGAAGGATGGGCTGCCTTCCTCTTTCCTCACATCCCACTTTTTCCTTTAACCTTTTGAATTTAGTGAGTGTTAAGAACAGCATACAAGTGCTGGTACAGGAGGTGGGACCAGTGTTACAACTACTTCAGCATCTCTCATAATGTGCATGACCAGATACCTCCAGAGAAAAGTGGAAAAAGCCTTCAAAATTTTCCTTCCTTCTCTTCTACTTTCCTTCCAAAATTTGCGTTGGTGTTTTCCTGCATTCGCTGCTGTAACAGTCGTGGTGTTCCTCTTCTCTA
>NW_009260758.1:3806870-3818891 GCF_000687185.1 Egretta garzetta
CTGAACTCATGAGATCTCAGCATGGCTTCAGATTTCATAGACCAATTTGTATAGTGTTGACTTTAAAACTTAACTCTTAATTTATTTTCCCAATTTGTGAATATTCCTGTACGTTTGTGTTAATATATTGCTGATGTATAAATACTGTAGTTGGAGGAGAGAAACAACTGGAAAGCAGCTATTTTGCAACCTTCACATAGTTCGGAGAAAATCTGAGTTCAAATCCTGGCTTTAAATGAATGGCAAAAATCTATTTGCATCCCAAGGACCAAGATTTTATAATAGACATTTTTCTTGAAGTAAACAAAACAGTTAAGTGTTTGGTGTACAGCTGAAATTCAGAAGGGAAAGTAGTGTTAATTGTTTACGGAAACAAATCTCAGGGAACTAATTTCTGGAATTCTGAAATTTGAATTTATTTATATTTTAAAAAGTCTTGTTTAAAAGAAGCTCAAGGGAACAACCTATGAAGAGGCTAATTAAGCATTTTTGTGCAACGCTGGGCACCATAGGGCTCCTTTTTTGTTTGTCCTGAGGCCCCGCAATAATAAACAAAATGACTGCTAATAATTGGGAGCCTTGATTTGAAGTCGCGCTGACTGCAGGACACAGGCAGTGTCAGTTTTCAGTAAGTGCATCAAGGCTGACCTTGAGCTCCTATCTGCTGATAAGAGCAGTGCGGTACCCCAGCCGTGTCTGAGAGCATGTCGTAGTGCTCAGCGCTGCTGGTCGGCTCTGCCGCTGTTCCTTCTCTCCTTGTCTCGTGCCCTTTCTATGGCCAAAGCCCGGACGAGCCAGGCTCTCCTGATGCCGAGAGTCGTCCCAGTTAGCAGCAGCAGCACTGCAGGTCGACCAGGTGCTCCTTGTGCCAGGAAGCCATGCTGAATTCGGTAGGGGAGAACGTGAGAAGATAAATCTGTTGTAACAGAAGTGGTTATTTTGGCTCCATTTTATTTCATGTGGTGTGTTTTCTGTCTCCCCTACCACCGTGCATGGGTGCGTCACCCCCTTCCGCTTGTACAGCTTTCTAAATGCCTGTGGTAGCATATCATGCTCTGGTCTTAATACACCAGGAGATGGTAGAAGGCGGTGTTATTTGTCTGGTTTTTTGCTTTTGAAGGGGTTGGAAGTTTGCCTGAAAGCCAAATTGCGTGGCAAGAGATTACAAAACGTTTAGTTTCCAAATCTGATTTTTTTCCCCTTGCGAATTTTTCTTGCTTGCTCAAAGACAAGATTCATCTTGAACAGCCCCGACTGAGGTGGTGCTCATAACCGTGCTGGAAAACGTCCTGTGGGTTGGAAGAGCTGGCTGGTTGGAAGGAGGACAGTTTTTCAAGAGCAGTTAGGGCACTTCCAGTTCTCACCGCACCTCACTTCATACTTGCACATGAGCGTTGGTGGCCCATGGTGACAGCATGGTCTTGGCACCAGGTATTTAACGAAGGTACTAATCAGTCATGCTGCTGCGCCACCGCAACGGGTGGTTACAGGTTGCTGTCGCAAATCTCACATCTAAGAGGTCATCTCTGAATTCCATTTTGTGCCTAGGTGTCAAAATTCGGGCAAGAGTTCATGGCACTTTTGGAGCGATTGAACTGCTCTTGTGATGGTTCTAAGAAATAAATAAATAAATAAAAAAATCCAAGGAAAGTAAAGAAAGGCCAAACACTAATGTATTAGTTGTGTGTTGTCCAGTGTATCGTCATTCTGCAGTAGTCTGGCATCATGTATGTGGACAGAAATGTGAACTCTCACCTTGGAAGTAACAAAGAATAAGTGAAATTTCTGAAAGGCGGTTTTACTCCTGTCTAAAATTGGAAGCATGAAGTGGAAGGTTAAGAAGAAGAGAACCCTCTGAACCTCGTGGTTAGACTCACATTTAGCCACCCAGCTGAGGAGGGGTGAGGGAGCTGAGCCAAAACCATCACAGAGAGTCCAATCAGATCGCTGTAGGCATTCTTGTTTTCAAAGTTGGTAGGAAATGGTTTTCTTAGGGAAAAAAAAAATGGAATTGATGTTGGGTTTGTTTTGTTTTGTTTTTTTTTTTTAAACTTTAGGAGCCAGTTTTCTGATCTCCAGTTAAGATGATGAACTTGTACTGGCCTTGAATTTCAGGTCTCTGTTTCACTATTTTTCACGAGCTGCAGTTCATACATTTGTTGGCAAATTACATGTTTTTGCAGTTCTGCATGCCTCTTGCTTTTGGAGAAAGGAAGAAAGAAGGAAGCTGTGTTATGTTTAAATGCTCTTTAGATCCCTTTGCATATGCTTTTGCCTATTCTTGACCGATCTTGCTTTGTTTTATGTGTTTGTAGCATTTTTCTTACACTTTGTGCAATCATTAGCATTAATGGGGATTTGTGAGTGTAACAAGAGGAGAACATACCCCAGAGTGTATTACTTAATTTCCCTTTGAAGTGGAATGAAGTTGTCCAATTGGCCATATGCTGTGATTTGCCATCGTTACGAGTAGTTTTTGACTCCTTGTAGAGTAGGTTAATCCCTCCCAGGGAGCCTACAATTAATCACGTTGGATTGTAGATGGCATAGATGGATAGATGCCACCTTTAAAAGTGCCAGTCTAAGTTTCTGAGGCACCTTTTCTAAGCCCGGAGCAAGAGGTGGACAATATAAAGGCACAAGAACCGTTTGTCCCTGCAAAAATTGTGCACTCACATGATTAGTGAGGCGTGGTATTAAATTATTTGAGCTTTGTGCATAAATATATACCGAGAGAAGCCTTGTGAGTGAGGGATTTTGAATATAGTTTCTTCTTCATGGGCCAAATACTCTGCTGTAGATCAGGCCAAGAGTATTTCAGTGGAGCTCTGCCCAGGCGTGGCAGCTGAAGAGCTGGTCCTCCTTGCCTGTGTGTTGCACTGTCCCACACCCGAAGAAATGCCTCCTCGTGTTTTACGGGTGGACTTTGCAGCTTGATTGGAAATAGAAACACAGTAAACAGCAACTGTGTCTCAGAAATATCCCCAGCAACACAAACTGTCGCTATTTCAGTTTCTTTCCAAGGCCCCTTCTTGGGGGGCTGATCTGCAGCTCTATTACAAGCACTGTAACATAAGCTGCAGCACCGAGCCTGGAAAATCTTGTGGTACAGCTAACAAATATCTGCAAAACCTTGTTTGTATGTATGTGTGCTTACATTTAAGATGCAAACTTGTATTTGAGTGTGCTTGGCTCCCTGCAATATATAGCTGCAGAGCTATTTCTAAGATCTTGGAAGAGATGGGTTTGTAGTCTGATTTCTTTTTTATTTTTTTTACTGTGTTTTTCTCACTCTGATGTTTATTAACATCTTCCCTTGATGTCCAGTTATAAGGGATGGGCGCATAAAAGTTTACATGGAAATACATTTCTCTGTAAGTGCTCTCTCCCTGCGATTCCTTTGCAGCTTTAAACCCAAACCAGTTCCATCCAGTTTCATCCTTTACCCCTCAGACCTGATAAAAGAGGAGGGATATTTTGCTTTCGTCTAAAATCCATCTTGTCCTTTCCATTTTTCGCTTTGGTTTTCTTGTCGATTTGAAGTAGCGGCTGTGACCAGCCGTCAGAGCCGTGTTGGGAGCCCACTGCCAGGGAGAGCATCCCGGCTCACCCTCGGGATAGCAGGAGGCACAGCCCTAACTCCTGCTTTTTATTCCTGCTTTTTTCCCTCTGAACACACCGGCATATCTGAAAGTCTCCTTGCTGACTGCTAGTGACCTGAAGCACTGAAACAGGAGCTTAGAGTCAAGGCCGATGACTTTCTTTTCTGCTTTGCTCTGCCTGAGCTGGGACCTGTAGCCAGGCTCTCTGGACGCGGTTCAGTGCATTCGGGGACGTGCTGGACATGAAGGGTTTGCCTGTTTGCTAAAAGAGCTGCCAGCGCCTGCGGCAGCCGGCAACGCTTTGGGCCCGTCGTGTTTTCCTCTGCAAAGAGCAAAAAGAGGGCAGATGGGAATATGGAGGGCATCTCGGTAGACTGAGCCAAGAAAGACGGAAGGGGTGAGCTGCGACGCTGATTCTGTGTCCCCAGGGCCAAGAGACGTGTGTGTGGGAGAGTGATCTACCTCCATCCTCTTCCTCCCACACCTTTTCCTTAAGGGTTTTGCGATGCTCTGTGAGTTTGGAGACACACCTGTGAGCCAGCCGCCTTGCAAGGGCTTCATGGTGGACAGGAATTTTGTCAGGAGTTTGTTTATGTCCTTTCTTGTCCAACTGACTTTAAAGAGCCCACTAACGAGGTGCTGTGATAACTGCTTCAAAGCAGTTTTGGAAGAGAAGCTCTGTTGTAAGAGGTTTAGTTTTGCTGTGCAGCCACCCCCTGAGCTGCCTGGACTTTTCTACTTAAATTCTGCCCCCTGCCAGAGCTGGAGTATGTAGGGCAGACCTTCATGTCCTGAACCAAGGCATTTAAAAACTGCTGAGCGGTTTTGGAGTACCTAACTTACAGGCACTGAGATTCCAGAATCGATAGATGGATTTTGGGCAAAGCCCTTGTTCTTCGTAGCAGATTCTGCTGGTTGGGTTTGCTTTGGTTTGGTTTGCAAAGGTTTGACAGGCAATATCTCGTTCTGCTTTTCTGAGGGTCTTTGTCCTGCCTCTAAAAGACAAACGTACCAAATGCTGCAGTAAAAACAGGCCCTACCCAGAATTATTTGTCTGGATCCTTTCCCTAGTGGAGCTTTCACCCTCTGCAACACAAATAATGTGTTTGCAATGTTGGGTATCTTAGCTTGAATACAGGATGTTTTGAAAAAACAGTTTGATACCATGTCTGCTGGTTAGTCAAAAAACATGAAAAAAACCCTGTTTGCATGTGACTGTGTCTAAATTGAGCTGAAGGACTGGTTCTTGTTTCTTCTCCTACCCCATCCCAGTAAGGCCCGTAGGCTGATGCGGTGCCGTGCTGGAGCTCCAGCAGGTCCTGGGGTAGTTGGGAGAGGAAAATACGGGAGTTGCATTAAACCACCTGAGAAGGAATTGCTGCCAGTACAGCCGACAGCCACGCTGAACCTTTGGTATGTCATCGTAACACGCAACATTTTAGGAGTGTTAATTATTATTTTGGGTACCTTAAGCAGGGAATGTGTACGGTCAGCTGTTGTGGAACCAAATCAAAAGACAGCCCTTTTCCTAACCAACGCAAAGGGGAACAGGTTTTCTACTTAGCTTTCTACTTAATTTCTACTAAAAAGGGAAATGATGTTGAAGAACGCTTTTTATTTTTCCTATTGTCACATTGTATTTCCCTTCATCCTCCTTCCCCACAATCTTCTGTGCATGTAAATCCATTAAAATAATGGTAGCTGGGAAGGAAAGAGTAAGGCCAGGAATAGGTGCCAAGTGCGTGTTTACAGCTGCCCTCCCCAAAGCATCCTCCTTTCTTCAACACTGAGTCTGTGTTTTACAGATGGAGGAACCTCCCTGAAATGTCTAAGGCTCAGAAGCTTTTTGTGTGTGTGTCAGTATGGGTGTACACCTCCTGTACGTGTCCACCAAAACCGTGAGTTTTGTGATTGTTATTAACGTTTTGTCTTTCGTGATTCTTTTGCCCTACTTCTCTCCAACGATTGCTTTCTAAAAGGCTCCTGTTGTGAACCATTAATGTCGGTGGGCTCGGCCACTGCTTCCGTGTGGTGCAGAGGAGTGAGAAGAGGGTATGACTTTGCAGACACATAGGGTTACCGCCAACCACAGAAATCAGGCTGTAAAAATGATGAATATATCTCTTCTGTCATCCACAGATCTGACAGTTTTGTATAACTTATGAATTAAACATCTGGGAGGTGTATATCCCATCCACACCCCCCCCCCACCTTTAACAGCCACCAAAACCGAGGCAGATAAAGCCGGGCAATAATTTTCAATCACCCAGTAACGTTGCAGCAACTTTTGGGAGCAGATCTCTGGAATGTCTCTCTTAACAGAAATGGCAGAATTGCCATTAGCATTAGTGAGATCAAGGTGGCAGCTGGTGCTATGCCTTAACCATGAGACTTTAACCTTCAACTTCAGGCAAAACAGACAGGACCTTTACCGCAGAGGTCTCATTGGAAAGATCCCGACGAAGTAAACAGCATGACACTTAATTTATCTACCCCAGAAACATGAAGGGCTCAGTCGACCTGATGGGATCTGTGGTTCCAGGGAGTCTAGGTATTTAAAACCTGATGCTCAGCCTGCTAAGCCATCCCCTGCAGCTTTCCTTAGTGCATAAGATATGAAAAAATCTCCTGTCCTGCAAAACAGATATTAAATTGGATACTCTTTCACCCTGCCACGATAAGAAAAGCGGCAGAGAGATGCAGGAAAATGGAATGCTGCTTAGAAAGAAAATATATTTGAATCTAACATAAAAATTGGTGAGATAGGAGGATTTTCAGTGCTAGTAGCAATACCCTCCCCAATGAGTTGCTGAAAATTCAACTCTCCCTGTAGTTTTTGCACTGGATTGTGAGTAAAAATGGTTGTGATTGATGAAGCGTTTGGTGTCTCACTGTAAGTTGGTCAAGAGGGACTTCTAAATCACCCAAATGAAATATTGCATTATCATGAACAGTAATATGTAACTGTTAAGTATGCCGTTGCTTATCATAAGCTCAAGTTCCTTTGGAGCTCTACCCAGCGAGAAATCTTTGCGAGCGTTGGAGCAGAGAGCCTCTGCACGCGTTGGCAGTGCCACGGGGCTGTGCCTGTCCCTTCCTGGCTGGGACGTGCCAATTTTTGGAAGGAGCGTTCTGCTGCGCTCCAGGCGTTGCTTGCATCCTCATAGGGAGTGGGCAGGCCAGCTGAGGCAGCAGGGGCGGGGGGGGGGGGGGGTGTGGGGGTAAAAAATTTTTAGAGAAGCTGGAAGGAGGAAAAGGCAATATGCCTTTCTTTGCTGAAGGGCATGGACCCGTTAGACGCGGAAAGCCTTAGCGGTAAATGACACCCTCCTGTATGGGACTCGTTACATAGTTTTATTGCATGTTGGGGTTGGTTTGGTTGGGTTGTTTTTTTTTTTTTTTTTTGCATAAAGCTTTTTACCAGTTCTATTTGTAGGATAGAATATGAGAAAACAAAGTTGATACTTCATGGGAAACCAGCAACATAGCATTTTAAAAAAAGCAATTTCTACTTTCTTTACTGACAGACTTCTAGAGTAGAGTGACCCAGGCCTCCTGTTGAAAAGCCCCGTTGTTCCCAATACGACTAAATGCCAACCTAGTTGGGCTGGAGTTTTCTATGTCCAGAACTTTCCACAAAGCCCTTGCAGCCATGTCCCCAAAAAGGATTAGAGAAATAGGTGCTGCCCTGGCTCGGTGAGAACACGCTTAACACCAGGTAGCCATGAAGCCTTAGCATCTTCCATGTTTTGGGGTGAAAATGTGGAAATGGGGAGGGAGGTCACATTGAAGTCAGGGGTTTTGCTTTGGACAAACCTGTACAACTTGATCTCAGGTTGGCCAAGCTACAGATCTCCAAAAATGTCCCAAACTGAACGAAACCCTCTAGTTCCTCTGTAATAACAAAAGATGTGTGGAACCCCCCATGAGATACAGGTGATGTGCTCAGGCAGTCATGGTTCATTTCTTTCTGGGCTCCTTGTCCCCGTCTGCTCGTTTCCTGGTCCCGGGCTGGTGAAGTCTCCTCTCTATTCAAATCAGGTGCCTTCCTCTACCCCTGCCTGCGCGTGGGGGTCAGGGAGGAGGAGGAGGTGGGGAGTGATGCCACAGACCTACCTCCCACTGAAGTTTTTTACCTGCTTGTTTTCATGCATGTGTTCCAGCGCCTGGGAGCTCGGTGGCTTCTGGAAGAAGAGGTGGTCAGGGTTGCTCACCATGGCAAGTCAGCAATGTTCCCTGTCTCTGTTTTCAGGAGTGTCTCGGCAGTTTGGGATTGAGCTTTTTGCTGGAATGTGGCCTGTGGCATAATGCCCAACAAGGAAGAGTTCAGTGCAAATGGTTAAAATTTGGCCAATTTACTAGTAACTGAAAACAAGGTCGTTAAGATGGGACGTGTTACGCTGGGCGGCGTTTAGTGGTCGCACCTGTAGGATACTGTATGGGTGCACACACATGCACAGTGTCGGGGAGCTCTATACAAGTATGCATTATCATATTATAAAATACTAATATTTTAAGCAGCATCAAGTTAGAGGAAAGCCTTCCGTGTGTGTCAGAGGCTGGGACCCTGCCGGGGTGAAGTAATACTGCACAAGGGTTGGAGGAACATGGAGAAACTCTTCTCTTGCGCTCAGGTGGGATGTGCTTCGCTTGGCAGCGAGCGCGAAGTCCTTCGATTCGGCTCCATGATGCCTCTAAGGTATGGAAGAAATGCCTCCTGCTCCTGCCGGTCTCATTGCATAGTCAGGGCAGAAGGTTTTGATGTTCAGCGGTAGAGGAGGGGGGATTTTGTGGACACGAGCAAAAGCGGACGTGGAAACTTGCAGCTGCACGGGTTGGTTTTGCAGCTGGTGTTTTCGTGCTGACGCAGCGAGGCTCGGCAGCGCGGTGGCCTCTGCGTGGCCGTGGCCGAGGAGCCTCCGTTTGACAGCGAGCGGTATTTACAGCCGGGAGCAGCCGGCCCTGCCGTCGATCCCCCCCCATCAACAGTAATCTTAACTCGGGCACCTAACCGGAACCAGTCGTTAAACTTTTATCTGAATAGGAAAGCTTCACGTTTCTTGACAGAACAGATTCTGTGCCTACTAATTTATTACAGCAATTTAAGAAACAGACGTCTGTCTGACATGTGCCATGTAGTTCAGTAGGTCACCAGTGACATCATACTTAAAATCGTTATCTTTGCAAACTGTGCATTTTGGGTAAAAGCTTTTATTTATAGTCAGTCATTAAAATTGAGACCTGATATTTACTTTTCCTGTGATTAGGTTAAAGAGTGAATATGAACAAGAAGTACCCTCCTGTTACCACCAAGGAGTTTACAAACTGTGCTATTCACGTGCAGCCTTTTCAAAGGAATTATGTTAAACCATGATGGGCTTAAATGGTACGTGTTAGTTAATACATTTGTTTTTTCTCTGCTAGGGCTGGATTCAACACTGATTCACGTCCCAAGGGATATATTTTATTTCTTCCTGGCCCCTTATAGGTTCTTGTCCTCCCCACAGAGCAGGTAAAGCCTGTGGTCTGTGGTGGGAGTGTTAGATTTGCAGGGAAGTGCTGCATTACCAGGATGATGAGACTTTTGGAGGGGTTGGTGGGTTGCCTCTGTTGGTCTGAGGTTATGGTAGCAGGACCACTGAGGCGGTCCGGGGTCTTGTCCATGTGTGAGCATTTTGCTGGGCCAAATTCTGAATCATCCTGTGGCCCAGCCCCTGGCGTGATATGTGTTTTAGCTGAGGCAGGGGGACTGCTAACGCAGTAGGGTGCGTGTCTGTAGAGCACAAGCTGCCGTAAGCCACATAGGAGGTCCCCATAGGATGCTCTAAGCCATGTCATAGGATGTCATCGCTACATCACCCATGATCCGTGGAGCCATAAAACCTACTGGCTGTATCTTATGGTGCAACACAGACCTAAGGAGCCAGAGACAACGGCCCTCTTGGAGGGTCAAGTTCTTGGGGTGTCCGTGAACTCTTCTCCCACGTTCCCCCATCCTCCCCTCCTGACATCTTATCCCTGATGTCAAATGCCCCTACCCGCAGCCAGGCTGAATACAGTATTCTGTGAGCGCTTAAAGACTGCAAACACGAGTGCTGGAGACTCTTCCACACCCCGTTTCTCCGTGGAAGTCCCAAAGCGGTACGGGGTTGCCCCCAGACCAGCAGGATGGGCTCGGCAGGGCCCCAGCCCCCCTCCCTGGGGAGCCCAGGGGCTTTTCCCAGGCTGCAGAATACCTCCCCTCTTCACGAAGGTTCATGAGGGGAGAGAAGAACCCTTCAAAACTGAGTGGCTGTTTAATAACAGTAATGAAAATGATTTTTGACCAAAAATTACATATTACCAGTTGGCTGAACTGCACAGTATACTTTCTTAATATTAGATAGGGCTGGGTTGTTTCCCCCCCCCCCCCCCCCACCCACCCCTCATTTAAGATCACTGGCCCATTTCAATTTTTATTGAAACAAATAAACCCAATAAAAACACTTATGCTGAGAGCTGAAACTCCACAATAAAAAAAAATAAAAATTACTCTGTATTGAATTTATTGATTTATTTATTTACTCCAACTGGAAAATTGAGTATTGTGTTAATGTATTTTATAAGAATCACAGTGCTCGATGAAATGGCTAATTTATTTTAGCGTATACATAAATAGCTAGCAATTTTCAGTGAGACAGGCTAATGAAAATGATGCTATGAAATTGTCTATACTATGAGGAGTGATGGAGTCGAGTTATTATTGGTTGAGTGCTACAACGTAGTGAACTGGCCATCATGTCTTTGAACTTTTGAACCGCTACTTGGCCGCGTGATTTATTGATTTTGATATCAGCGTGTTAACTTTGTATTTTTGTTGGGGGAGGTTGCACACGCAGCGTAGAGGAGTAACGCGCTGCGTAATTGTATAGATGTTTAGGTTAAACAAGATGGTTGAAAAATTTCAAGTGTGTTAACAGAGCAGGCTTTGCGCCATGTGGAAAGGCAGGGAGAGATGCTTGCAGGTACCATTAGATGTCAACACTGATGTTCCGATTGCTGCGGATTAGCCGAGAGCGAGCGAATTTGGCAGGGTAAGTGTGCATCATATTTGTCGGAGAAACGTTGCCTTTGTTCTGAATTAAGCGCGTGATCTCACGGCAACTTTGTTTGCCTATCTACCTTAAACCTCTCCTCGCGGGGTATCTTACCGCGCCGGCGCCGGGTACAGGCAGCGAGCATCAGCGATCCCTTTTGTCAGCCCTTTCCAGAGGAGCGCTCCATTTTGCCGGCCCTTGCGCGGCGGCGGATGCTAACTGGGGGTGCGAACGGTTCAACAGCTCGCCTTGGACTGTTGCGCCAGCGCGCTGCCCCGACCCGCCGGCACCAGGACGTGCAAACTCGTTTCATCCTCCAGCTGCAATTCCCTCGCAGCCTGGCTGCTAGAGCCGAGCCTCGGCACGCAGCGCTCGCCAGCAGCTGCCTCGGTGCGAGGAGATGCTACACTTGTTGTTCTTGGTAATGCGCTTAGGGCGTGGAATCGAGGTATTAAAATAACATTGTTCGACTTAAAAGTGTTTTCCCACTGCAGAACTTTTCTCTCGACCGTGCTGGTAGGGGAACCTTTGCGTGGCGACTTGCTCCGAGCTCTGTTTCTGATTAAACCGAATAACTTGACACCTGCATTTTACAATTTGCTTAAAGTGCTTTATCCTGTAAAACTAGCGATTTCAAAGCTTTAAAGCCAGCAGACTTGCGGGGGTTTGCAGAACTTGGCTCATCCCACCAGTTCGCTGCGATTGTGTAAAACGCGACTGGACTTCTCCAGTCTACTTGCCCCCTGCTTTCAAAATCGCGATTTTAATGCTGAGCCTCCCTATCCCCACCGGCCCCCCCTGTTCTGCCCTGGGTCTTGGAGATGCGTGCGGGCATTATTGTAATTTTTTTTTTTTGTTTTTGTTCCCCCCCCCCCCCCTCTTTTTTTTTTTTTTTCCCCCCCCCCCCCCTCTTTTTTTTTTTTTTTCCCCCCCCCCCCCCTCTTTTTTTTTTTTTTTCCCCCCCCCCCCCCTTTTTTTTTTTTTTTGATTTTTTTTTTTTTTTTCTTAGAATTTTTTTAAAAGATGGCCTGTTTTAAGCCAGAACACAGAACTAGCGGGAAAAGGCGAAAAACAGGACTGACACCAACACTATTAGCTGGGGAAAAAAAAAAAAAATTTCCATTTCATTGCAACTATGTTATTGTTTACTTTGCCATACACATCCTAATATGGTTACCTCCCTGTCAAAGCGGCCGAGCCGGGCTGAGGGGCCCCCTCGGGGAGACGCTTCCAACTGCTGCTCAGACAATAAGAAACAAACGGCGCAACTCCACAAAAGGGCTGCCCGGAAAATAAGTGTCAAATAAATCCTGCAGAACTCTTCCTTCCCGGCACCCGGCCCC
>NW_009260758.1:3819173-3822205 GCF_000687185.1 Egretta garzetta
CTAAAATACTTAATCTGTGTACTCTATTTTATTCTTTTAAATATTGATATATATATTTTTTTGCATTTGTGATTTTATGTGCACATATTCCTCTTAGCAGCTATGAATTTCTATGAATTCTAAATAAGCTTTTCTAGGGATGAAACGTGAGGGGTATTTTTACACGAGGATTTAAACTTTTCGGTTGACATCATCTGAAGGTACCGCAGCCTTTTCTGCGACCGTCCAAGTGCTTTCGTGCCCTGTGAGGAGTTATCACATTTCTTAAACTGTCCCTTTATGTCATGTTTTTTCTTTTTTTTTTTTTTTTTTTTAAAAGCCTGTATGTTAGTCAGCTTCAGTGGATGCTTTTTTTTCTTCTTTTCCCTCTGAACTGAGGCACTCTCAGGTTTTGCTGTGCTTCACTGTTTGTTTGGGAAACGTCGGAAAATTTTAATACAGAGCAGTAAAAAGAAGCGCTGGTGCGTCCTCCGTTCAGGGGAGTCGGCAAACCTGTCCACTTCTATGCCAGGAGGTACAGAGAGCAAATCCATAGAGCAAATCCAAGAGCAAATGAATTCACGGTGATAGGTACGATGGGTATTATGTAACTTAATCAGAAATACATCTGCGATCCTAGGAGCGGACACGGTGCTTGTAGGTATAAATACCAAATCTGGGCAAGTCGGTGGAACAGCACTTTTTTTCCAGCCTGTACCACACAGCATCGTCTTCAATCCCTGATTCTTACAGGGTTTTGGAAGGGAAGCAGCTTCTTCCTAAATCAAGCATCGTTCAAAAAATCTTTTAAATACCTGTTGTGTACTTGGTTGCTTAATTGGCTCGCCCTCTTCCTGACTCCGCTGCTTGCCTTCCCCAGTTATTATGGATCTCTAAGATTTATGTTTTTTCTAGGAAGTCTTAGTTGCAGAGCAAACCTGGATAGCCAAGCTTTTCTTTCCTTCTTTTTTTTCCCCTGCTTTTTTTTTTCCTTCTTAAAGTATTATTTCTTCTATATTCCTGGAGATGTCTCTGCCTTTTTATTTTATTTTTCTTTTGAGCTGTGCAGCCTGACCTGTGCTAATCAGAAGCTCTTTTTAAAATGTAAGACCAAGTCAGATAATGTAAATAAACTTTTGTGCCCACAAACTTTTGTGCTATAAAACTGGGATTGATTTTTCTTAAAAAAAAAAAAAAACAAACCCAAAAAAGAAAACCACACCAAAAAACCCAAACATTGCAACTCAGTAGTGGTAAACACAAATAAATGTGTTCTGTAAAATCAAAGGGTGTCTTTTTAAACACATTTCTAGTTTTTGCTTTTTGGGCCGTGTAGGGGATGATAGGAATTAGTAGCCTTTAATTAGACGTGGAGATATTCACATTTTACAGGGATTTATGTTAGAACATGGAATGGCGGGTGGCTTGTTTCCTCATTATGAATACTCCCTGCACATAATGAGGTTCATCATTAGTTGATGGAGTGAATTTGCCCTAGCTCTACCTTGAAAGGCACATAATTTACATACTACTTCAGAGCTTAGGCTTTAATGGATTCCTCGATGAATAAAATGAAAAGCTACTTTCTTTAAATTTTTGAACAGTGTTTTGATAATACGGATTTAATAAGACATTCAATTTCCTTGTTAAGTATATTTGAAAGTGCATTCCCAATTTTAGCACAAAATATACTTCCCCATATCGCTTCCTACAATATTGGGTAATATATAATCACATATATCAATGTAAACATTTTGGGGGGACGTAGAGGGGGTTATTTTACTCTGCGTGTGTGAGGTGGCGCTGGGCTCCCCTGGCCTGGTACCCTTACGGTTCCTACCAACCCCACGCACGCTGGAGCTCTCCTGTCCCGTTAAAGTACCCCGGCGTGGCCTTGCTCCCACGTTAAAGCTCGTTCTGCCTGAGGAGTGTTTTAACTGTATATTTACTGTATACATTTGCGGTGATGGATCTATGGAAATGCGTCGCTGGCTGTCAGGCTGACAGTGACAAACCCGCCGGTCCCACCTCCCCTATTTATTTTAATGAGACGAGAACAGCAAAAACTTCTCTGGTGCAGTTCCACCTCTGAAACTGCTGCGTAGATGTGATTAGATTAGAGTAAATTGAATTGTAGGTTGCCTAATGTGTTATCATGTCATCAGCTTACTCCAGCCCTGGTCTACAGCGTAGAGTTAGCAAGACACCTTCTTCTTCTTTTTCTTCTTCTTCTTCTTCTTCGTCCTCTTCCTCCCTTCTCGCCCTCTCCACGGGGCCGCGGTGCCGTGCGTGTCCCACGCGTGGGGCAGGCTGGGCACGGCCAGCACCTCTCCCCTCTGACACTCGCCGGTGCGGCGGCGGAGTCGGGGAGGCAAAAAACATGAAGCGAAGGCTTGTTTTGATAGAATGTTTTATTACCTGAAAATGATGAGCATATATTAACATTAATAGAATAGTCTGTGTCGTTCTTTTTTAGGCAATTTACCTCCGCTGCAGACCTGTCTGCTTCAAAATCTTTCTCTGTTCTAAAACATATATTTGTTTAGGGAGTTTTCATTGAAGTGTACATGACAATTACAGCTGTTCATTAACAAAATTGGGTATTTGTTTTAAACTTTAACCAATCACTTTGATATGCTAATTATGGTGTAATTTAATTTGAGCCCTGTAATGATGATGCCGTTATTATGGACATAAATGATGCAGTTAAGCTGAGAGTAATCTCATTTGCATACTGTACATGCCAGTAAATTAAGCCCTTTCTTCGACTGCTTCAGCTTTAATTTTCCACTTCTTTTCACACAGCGCCTTTTCAGCCAGTCTCTTATAAGCCCACTTTGTAATAGTGCTGATGACTGTTTGATGTGGAGAGTTGCGGCACCACAATAATGCAAGACACAAGATGTAACATTTAAAGGATTCATTATCTTACTGAGTGTTGCTTTAAGAAGCTGGGATTAACGAGGGTGGAAGTGTCCTCTCCGTGGAGGGGTGCGGGTCTTCCCAGAAACAAACGCAATCTTTATTTTTTTTTTCCCCCCCTTTTTTCTTGG
>NW_009260758.1:3822219-3829719 GCF_000687185.1 Egretta garzetta
TGTGCAGCAGGGCCTTACGGCGTTCCTCCCGAAGACCCATCGTAGCCCTGTTGGACAGCACAGAGGGTTTGACCTTCTCGGTAGGATATTCTGTGATGCTCTGCTGTCACAGAAAAGTTATTGGATGCAATTTACAGTATTACAGAGATGGGAGAGACCAGATTATTTCTCAGATTGGGTATGCGGGCTCCAAATCTACCGACGTGACGTACAGCGTCGCAGAATTGAAGTCTTTATTATTGGGGTTTTTTTCCGTTCTGTTCAATCCCGGATTTCTCCATTTGAGGTTCCTGCGTGAGTTGAATTTAGTATCAGGTTAATTTTGAATTTAAATTTAAAAACAACAGCATTTGTGTTTCGTTACGCCTGCCAATACTAGTGAAAACCTGGGTTTCGAAGGTATAAAGTCACCGACACTAAGCAAAAACGAACTGCCTAAGCGCTGACTTAAATGGTTAATCTTTTCCAATTTGCCATGTTGTCATTGAGCTAAAGTATTCTCATAACACTGTGGCATACAAAGAAATCATGTGAAATAAACAGGGCTCTTTTTATAGCTGCTTACTATTATGGTTAGATATTTTCATAGTTTAATACCTCTGGAAGTAAAGCCCCGTCTCAAGTTTTTAGCAGCAGTTGGCCTCTCAGAAAGCCATTGTTGTGTGGGTAACCAAGTTAACTAAAGATCATTATTAAAACCTTGCAATCCTTTCCTTACGCAGGGTCCCATGACCAAAAATAGCTTGTGCAGTTGCCCACAAGCATGCAAGTTAATAACTTCCTGGGTGAATAGTGTAAAAACTGGCGATTTCCAAAGCACGCGCGTCACCCCTGCCTCCACCCCGTCACGGTACGCAGCAAACAAATGGGAGCGTCCGCTGTTTACCCACTGTCCAGCATTTAATGAGACATCAGTTTTTATGGTTGTCGCCTACACTTGGTCTCAGTTCTGCATTTCTCACATGCCATTTTGTTTTCCAACAGCCGTTCCATGGTAGCCCGACCATGCACACGTACCGGCTGTGCCGTGCTGCAGCGAAGCGCTGCCTGATGGCGATCTAACTGCCCCGCTGAATTTGTACCCCCCATTTCTGGGTCAAAAACCACGGTAATCATTCCCAACAAACCTACTGCTCTGGCCACCAGCTATGCTGGCACGTAGGATTTCAGTTCTCCTCGTATACCTCTTCTGTGCATGGCCAGTGCGAGGGAGAGCATCCGTGGAGACAAGTATGAGTGCAGAGCCGCGGCATGGTTCTCGGCTTTCGCAGAGCCCTTGCTTTTTACCCATAACGCAAGAGTTGAGATGGTGACATATGCCAGCCAGTTCTTCAGGGTGGACTACATCAGAGCGCAATGCCAAATCTTGGGATCCACCTCTGAAGCAAAATGTGCCCAGAAAAGGAAAGGCTTCCCTCATTCCTTCTCTGAGGCTGTCAGCCTAGATAGGGGGTTCGTACATGAGCGCATGTGGGAGACAAAACCCAGCAGCCCTTCCCTTGCCCTTTGTGCTGAGAGCCCAGAGCTGCTCGGGTTGCTGATGAAACTGGGTACAAGCTGACTCCACCCAAGGGCACAGGGAGAGAAAAGGTTTCTCACAACATAGGGCAATGCAGACCAAGCTCTCCCCAGGAGCTCCGGAAGATCAGAAATACTCTAGTATCATGTTGGATAATTCAAGCCTTTAAAGCTCATGGGGAAAAAAAAAAAAAAAAAAAAAAAAAAAAAAAAGAGAGTTCTTGACTTCATCTATTTCAGCAGTTTCCCTATGGTTCAACCCTTTCTCTTCCTTCTGAAGATAATGTAGGTGTTGCTTTGGGATGTCATAGGCTGCAAAGGTGTTGTGTCTTCAGCTTCTGTAGGAATGAGTATGCTGAGCGTCTCTTTCTTGGGTCATGGGGAGATTTCTGGCCCAAGCAGACAGATGATGGTAGGATGGACTGAGAGGTGGGGTAAAGAAATCTCTTTTGGTGCTTTTTAGAGTTCCATGGATGTAATGGCGATACGGCACGCTGTGCAGAAACTTCAGTGTTAATCTTCTTAGGAGATAACAATATTTCTTCCAAAGCAATTTCAATACCTTGCCCTTAAATAAGCCATGTTGTAAGAGCTGTCCTCACAAAGGAGGTTTCAGACACAGTTTTTCCTACCCTCTTTGTCCTAACAAAACACATATCCTTCCTCCCCTCACAGGACCTTCTGAGTCTATTCTGCAAAAAGAAAGTTGTTTATGAAGATTTTTTTCCCTGCATCATCCTCCCTCTTTAATCTGATCCTGGCTTGCAATTTTCAGTAAGTTTCTCCTTTCCGTACTTTCCAACCCATGAACCTTTTCAACCCAATCAGGTGGGAAATTAAAAGCGATACCAGTTCAGCTGATGTACTGTGCAGCCCTGTTTGAGCGTTTCTGTGTAATTCAGGATTGCCCATTTCAAAGCAGTTTTTCTCATTGGGTAATAGTAGCTCTCTGTAGAAAGTTGTTTCGGGGAGTTTTGAGCTTCATGGGAGATGGGCCTCTCCTTTTACAGCTTTGTTTACAAACAGCTTTGCCCTTACCCTTTTCCAGCAAAACGAGTGTTTCTTCACAGAAATACTTTTGGTTGAGAGCAAAGCCACTGAACCTCTCGCTTAGAATTATAACTACAACAGATTAAAGAGTAATTTATCATATGCTAATATACTTAGCCCATCAAAGTCACAGGCGTCAAGACATAGAAACAAAAATAGACCTCTGATCTCTATCTCTGTAATGCTTTTCAGCATAGAGTCTCTTACTGGTATCCAGAGAAAAAGCCCTAGGAGTTTGTGATTGTATTTACCAATAGCTAAGGAAAACAGTTGCCTGTCGCTGAAAGTACCCAGGTGCCGAGCTGTTGCCGTTCCAAGTCTGACTGAACTGAGTTGACTGCAAGTTTTGGAGTGTGAAGATTCCCTGTTCCCACGCTTGTCAGTTGGTTCCTATTTGTAAACGCATCTTTTTGTGGCTGTAGATGGTGGACAGGTATCTGTGATGAGAAACCCTGGGGAGTCCCCACAGATGCTTTGCTTTTCCAGCATGAGAGACCCTCCTAGCAGCTCCCAGTGGCAAGTGGGCTGGCTCACCTGGAGAGCATCCTGGAAAGGGTGATGGTTGGGAAGTCTGGGTGAGTCTGCCTGTTGCTACTGGTCCTGAGTGTACACAAAATAAAATAGCGCAAGTCAAGTAGCTGTTAGGGTTTCTTTAATCTGTAAGCCTTTAGTTCTTTTGGCTGCACATAGGCTCTTCCAGCAGCAGTTTTTCCTGTGACTGGAGAATATGAATGTCTGTCTAAACTGGCTGAGTGGACAAAGCAACGTGATGAAATTGCATTGAACAATCATGCTTCAAGCAGAAGAGTGAAGTCTATCAAGCAAAGCCGTTAGTAAAAGGCCTCGGGATAAACCATGCTCCCAGCCCCTTCCCTTGCTCCTGTTATCCCTGTACCCACCCGGGGATGATTTGGAGCAGCAGCGTAGGTATGCACCTGCTGCACGGTCACCCCAGCTCTTCCCTGCAACATAGGCCTGCCTCAGGTGCAAGTCTTCAGCTCTGGTTGTGTTGAACTTGGCTTTGTGCTGGCTTCTCCTCCAAATAAAACACTTACCCTAAGGATGGCCTTTCAAAAGACCATGTTCTTTTTCCAAAGAACTGCAAATTCTTGAGCTGGGCTGCTTATGTAGTTTCCTGAGACCATCACTTTGAGGAAGCTGGCTGAAACAAATGCTGCTTTCAGGTGCATGGCCTAAATCAAAAGCAGCTCTGTTTGAGTTCTCTAAAGTTCGTCAGGGTTTTACCATTATTAACAACCATATGGTCCCAGGCAATGGTCTTCTGTTTTGTATGGGGGAAGGGCAATGTCTGCTGGCCCTGTGCTCATCTGCTGCAGGGATACAGCATGCAAAGGCCAGCCGCAGGCAAGGGGGGTTTCTTGACATGGCTCCAGCAAATGCACGCTCGGTGGCCAAGGCCAGAGCTGTCAGAGGTGGGGTAACCCCTCGTGTCCTCCTTGCACAGATGCCTGTGCAAGAGCGACTGACCTGGAGGCAGTCTGCCAGTTGGGGAGGCTCGCCGGCTTCTTTGCAAACCCTTGGACTTGGGGAGGAACAAGAAGGCTATGTATGAAAAGTTTCCTAGGCTTCAAGCTGAGGTAGGGCTTGCAGTGTATGTTCAGCAGAGCTTGGAGACCCCTAGTTTAGCTCTTCCAGCTATGGGATATTTCTTGTGTTCGTTGGTGTCTCCTTTTGCAAAGGCAAGATTGAATCTGGGTGGGTGCGCTAAAGGAAGCCAAGAGGAAGGAATGAGTAGTCTTTCCCAGCAAACGGGGAGCTTTACTTGCTTTTACAATGAAACAAATATAAAAAGGAAGAATGAAATGATAATATGCTAAATTGGTGCCAAATGTACGGGATTCCATGTGTGTGCAGTAAAGGGAAACCCAGCTCCTTTAGTTTTCCCCTGGAAAATGACTCGTTCTGTATTTAGAACCCATGTGCAGGATGACCATATAAACGTGGTTAAATGGCATAGGATTCTGATCAAAGGGGCAATTACGAGTAATAAAATAGGAAATATAATTATTGCTACCATTTCAGATCTTATAGCCAGGGAGAATCTTAGCAGCTAGATGGGGAAAAAGCCTTAACATTAAGAGAAGAAAAGGAGAAACCCCCCAGATCTCAGGTTGTTGGGCTCTACAGAAACAGAGAGTTGAGAAGTAAAGATTGATTTCCTAGAATCTCTGAATTGCCAAATAAATAATCATTAGAGGGGTTGTGAGCAACCAAACTGTTGGCTGAGCTGAATCACAGTAGAAACTGAATTGCCGACTTCTACACAGGAAAATTTACCCAAGTCGGAGCTGTAGCTGGGTTATTTTCACCAAATGTCCAGCACATATGCTGCGCTTGCTTTTATTGTTCACCGTTATGGTGTCATGTCTCGCTAGATTGTGCTTTGCTACACACCTCCACCCCCTAACAAACTGGCCCTATATATGCGTGTAGGCAGAATATAGGGAATTAAGCTGTGTGACAGTGAACTTCTGGGGTTTTTTATATGCTTGACAAATGTTTTTTAAACATGGTATAAATACATTGTACGGTGGAGTTGAAGTGTTTGAGGGGCGCGTTTTACTCCCAAAAGAAATGTGTGTATTACGGCTTCGTGTTCCTCTGTATTTCCTTCTTCCCTCCCCCCCCCAAATATTAAATATTTTAATGACACCTATATTTAGATGATACAGGTTTGGACAGTATTCTCCTCTGTATGTTGTAGAGTTCCTACTGACACGCCTGGACAAACCTCACCACCTAAAACCCTCAGGCCAGATTTTGGCGTTCGGTGTCCTCAGAGGGAGGGATTGTAGCTGTTAATCCTGTAATAGTCAGATTCTTCAAGGTAGCATCTTCTGTCCTCCCACGGGTTAGATTCTCAGTTTTACCTGACAGCCTGAATATTTCTCTTCAAAGGCAACGTAAACCCTTCTGCAGGCTCTGCTCATCCTTGCTTCCCCTCGCTGGGTCTTGCCCGGGCACTTTTCTTCCTTTTTGCCGTAGCCATCTTCCTCCTTTCTGGTTTCTTGAAGAAAATACTGTATCTGTAAGGGTCTGTCCCTCTTAAACCTGTTCCCTACAGCCTGCCCCTCCAGAGGAAGGTCAAGGGCAGCTGGGCTGATCCCATCGCTCTTCCAAGATCACGAGGTCACCCATTTGGTCCCCTTGCAGAAATGCCAAAGTCTATTTAGAGTCAGACATGTAAATATTCCGCTCAAAAAAAAGAAAAAGAATCCCATGACTGAGTTCTCCAGAGGAATGGGCATGTCAGTGGGCATCATTGGCTCTCACCTGTTTTGACAAGACATTGCGTTGTCAGTGGGCGTTTATAAACTCCAGATACTTGGGCTGAAAATAGCTTCCCCAAACTGTCCCCTTCCCCTGGGTGGGCAAGTGGTTCAGAGGCACGGCAAGGGACATGGGTGCCTTATCCCAGCTCCCCCCTTGACCCTCAGTTAACGTCAGCTTGGTCACTTGGAACCGGTAAATGCTTCAGTACACGCTTGGCCCCATCGCACCCATCCACGTGTTAAAGTCTGCCATGAATGGGGGCTTTAGCCTCCCTGCGCCCTGCGAGCTCCAGCAGTAACAGCTCATCTACTTCACAGAGCTGTTGTAAGCCCTGATTAACTCGTGGTTGTGAGGCACTTGAAGTCCCTCAGATAGGTGGGTCCTAAGAAACGTCGCGAGCTTTTGTTTTTCACCTGCAGGGTAGAAGCTCTCCTTCCCCCCGTGCAGGCGAAGCTCCGGCCGTGTTTCAGTGTGGCTTCGCACCTGAAGGCTACGGGCTTTGCGATGCACCCGGGCGAACTTCGCTCTCACGGGAGGCTTTGATATGTTAGAACACCCCCTCCAGAAAACTACAGGAAAAACGTTCCGTTTCATTAGTGTTTGGGGTGGAAATATGCTGTAGATTAATCCTCTTTGGAAAGAGATTAAGAAATGTTCTCTCCTCCTCCCTCCTCATGTAAGAGTAGGTAATGTTTATTCTTTCTTTATTAACTACAGACGTCAGAGAAAAAGGACTGTTGCCCTTTGATTTTATTTACAAGGCAAAAGTGAAAACTTGTTTGATCATATCATGGCTGTTTAGCTTCAGCGTAAGAGTGGAAGGGAACCTGTTCCCAGGTCCTATCATGTCTGAATATAATTTTTCTTCTATTTAGTTATCTCTGAATTTTAAATGCAACATCCTTGGCCTTACTTATTTGTCAGGTTGAGTGAAATTGCTTCATGCTCTGCTTACGGAAATAAGCTATTTAAAATGAAATTGTCTCCGAGAACTAAGGAGTTTTTGTGGCTGTCATCTTTGGAGTCCTGATTTTCACAGAAATGATCCATTATGGAGCAGAAGCTGTTCTGAAAACTTGCTTTTGCTTTTCGGTGAGGCAAGAGGAGGTCTGGGGTTTGATAGGCTCTTGTTAGCAGTCATGTTCTTGGGCAAGACAGGGGTTTTTTTCTTGTTTCTTGCAGACCTCTCCTAATAAGGTATAACTTGCTGGAAACAGAGGATTACTCACATGAGTTTTACTGTATGCAGCCAACATGCTCACCTGAGCCATCCGTGCTCAAAATTCCCTACGACGTTCCGTTGCGAAAGCAGCCGTATGCCGATTGCGAAAGCACTGATTTTTCAGGGATCTCTTTGAAAATGTTATTTGTTAACAGCATAAATGAGTAGCTTTTGGCTGCCCACTGATTGCTGCTAGGAGAGTAGTGTGTCAGGTTTGGGTTTATTTGGTGATCTTTCTGCTGCTGGGCGTTACCGTTTGGGGATAGAAAGCTGTTTCTGGATAGACTTATCGCGGATAGCCTAGATGTGGCTATGTGAGCACAGCAGAGTGAAGAGCTCATTCGGGTGCTAAACAGCAGCGATTCTTCAAAGAAAAAAACAGCAGCAGGGGCATGCTCTCCCGGGTAGGTGGGGTG
>NW_009260758.1:3832670-3839416 GCF_000687185.1 Egretta garzetta
TTAATTTTTTTTTTTTTCATTGGGCAAAATGGTAACCTTTTTTTTTTTTTTTTTTTTTTTTTTTTTTTTTTTTTTTTTTTTTTTTTTTATCTGGAAAATCTTTAATCTATGGTACAAGGCTCAGGAAGACCTGTAACAGAACAAGACAAGTTTACTTAATCTTGACAGCTTTGGGTGTAATCTTACTCTGCTTGTGACAAGTCAGACTTTAAGATTTATAACTCCTTAATCAAATGTCTAGAAGACTCAGAAAATGTTATCATAGGACTTCCTTTCACATGACTTACTGAGAACTCAATAGACCGATAGATAAGTACCAGCATAAGCTTGGACCCTGCAATAATTTTGAATTTACTAACAGTTTCGGAAAATGTCTGTTTGGTTTTGTTACGTGGCCCTTCCGAGATCCTGTTTTACTTAGACATATTTTCGAATGATAAAACAGCCCAGCAACAACAACAAAAAAACAGCATGAGAATTTCCAGTTGATGATGTCAATAAATTTGTAGCCCATATCTGAGCATTATTGGAATTTCTTACCATACAAAGTAATATGTGGAGCGTGTAGATGCATATATACAAATGTCCATGCACACATACGTTATATTCCTTTTCAAATATAACAGTCTGTGTTCTCTCACATTAAGTTCAACAAAATTAGGTTGAAGCTGTATTAATCATGATACGTCTTACCCCTTAATTGAAGTTGCTACAGTTCTTTGGCTGGGCGGCTTTGGTGGGCCATGGCCATCTATGGGCCATAATGTTGGTAATTAATACTTTGTGTATTTAGTGTTGTTGAAGCTGTTGGCTGTGGTGCATGAAGCTTTGACACTGTCCATACGGTTTCCCTTCTGTCCCTCCCTGGTGGTAATCACGGCTACCACCTGTGGGATCTTCGAGGCTGGAAACTCCACGTGGGAGAGCAGTCCTGGGAGCGATGTTCCTGAAGAAGCTCCTCTAGCTTTGTACCTCTACGAAAGGTCTTACGTAAAGAAGGGAAGAAATAAACACTGTGCTAAACCCACATCTCTTAAGAGGAGGAAGGGATGCCAGTAGCCTCTGCCAATGGCAAGGTGATGCAAAGAGGTGCACGCAACCCACCCGCAGGCTGTGGCTGGAGGAGTGGGGGAGGCCATGGGTGTTTGTTGCCTTGACACGATGAGGCTGCAGCCTGACCGATGGCTTCTCACCCTGCTCACGAGGCCCGTGGCTCAGCCCGGATGTTTTGCCGAAGCAACTTGACTGATAGCTGGACACATCAAAAGTAGGAGATTAGCATCTCTGTAATTTGAAGTATTTTCCTCCCTCCTCTCCCCCGAGTATACTGAAGTTCGAGGCTGCCAAAAAGTGCCTATAGTTCTGCCTTGTAAGTCAAAAGTATATGAGAAGGACTGTTTTAGATATCTCTAGATGCCCAGTTTGCTGTATGGTGTATAACCGTGGGTATATCGCATTGCCTTAGCTGTTCCATATGCCCGTTTTGTGAGTAAGTGTCTGTGGAGCTGCTTGAACGCAGATTTTTATTACTGCTTGTTGGAGTCAGAATTTTGTACTCCTGTCTTCCAAACCCGTGTTTCATCCAGCAAGCCCTCAAAGGCTTGTGAGACCATCACCTTTGCATATTTTGTCTGAAAAGTCTTAGCACGTAGTTCCGCGTGCCAAAAGCCGCATACTATGTTTTCCTAAAAATTACGTTCGAGTTGCCAAAAAATTGGTGGGAACTTGCAATTTCCGAGTTACAAGTTCACACGCCAACTGCGAAAGGAGAAAAGCCGATGTGCGAGGTTTTGCAGAACCCTCAATGTCTCCCTTCCGGCTGAGCTCTAATCTGTGCTCCCACCGGTGTCGTGTGTGCAGACAGCCTGAGCCGGCACCGGGCTGGCGGCTGCCTTCCAGCGTGTGGGCAGCCCGAGAAGCGCAGGCAAATGGCAAGGAAGGGAAGGAAGAAAGAAAAAAAAAAAAAAAAAGAGGAGACCGAGATGCAAACTCAGACTTGTGAATTAATTTCAACCATGCCTTGGCGGATGGGGAACGGGGTTAGCTTGGTCTTCGAGAAAAATACAGGTTGGGCAATGAGAAAGGAGCGGGTCACCTGCTCCGATGGTGATCCTTTGTGAAACGTTCTGTCTTCCCGTGTATTTAATAAGTCTTGAAGCAACAAGAGATCCCTTTGCTGCCGCCCATCTTCCTCTCTCAATTATAGCAAATAAGTTTTGCACATCTTAATTTTACATGCTTAAAATATTTCAGGTTTTAACATTTTTATTTCTTTTTTTTAAGCCTTCGGCGGTTGCATGTTTGACATGGTTTTGTTATCCTAGATGTTATGTTATGATCTGGCACACGGAGCATTAATTCCTTTATCAGCTCTATTTCCTTTACAGTTGTTCATTTAATTGAGCTCCTCTGTGTATTTTACAAAACAAGATGCATTCATTACAACTTGCAGACCTCAGATAGTATTGTAACGTGTTTCAGAAAAATAGCACTTTTGTAGATAGTTGTGGAAATTGGGTGTTTGGTTTATTTTTCAGACGATGGGAGGAAGCAGTAGCAGAATTCTTGCATGCATAATGAGCAGGAACTTTCCAGAAGCTCTTTATTCTAGCTATTTTCTTTTAAAGGTCTGTTTACTCTAAGAATTCGGCTGAGGCAGTTGAATGTGGCTGCAGCGTAGAACAAAATACGCTGTATGTTTTGTTACTCTCCTTGTTCTGCTTTGACTTGTGCAAACAGTTTTAATCCAAAGGAGGAGATCATGCAGTCTGAGACTCTGGTATCGTACAATCCAGTTTAGGGTGCAAATTACCCTCTTACGGCACATTCTGACATTGAATAGTCTTGTCTTGAATAGAGTGTAAATAGAGTGTATCCTTCTCTTTCACAAGCCCTTGGAGCAGGAAGCCACATGCGTTAGCTCGACAGTGTTCAGGAGCCAGCACATCTGTGTGACCATGCACCTGCATGTGGCTGGCGATGTTCGGATGCTGTCTTCAGCGCAGATTTTGAACATTAAACACACGCCGCTGGTTGTAAACGGCCCCGCGTGCTGCTTGGGGATTCAGCACCAGAAAGGCCATTTCCTGGAGCACAGGATGGACCCTTCCAGTCCAGGCCCAAAGAGCTTGTTTTGGAGAAGTCATGGGGCCACTGCGCTGTTTATTGGGAGGATCTCTGTTGTGTTGGCATCATGCCCAGGAAAGGTATGGGCAACCACAGGAGTGGCCACGATTGCCTGCTGTCGTTGGCCAAGGCAAGCTGGAAGGGCTTGTTCAGTGTCCAGTTGCTGCTCTCTGCTGTTGCCTCTCCTTCTCCCAGTCTTTTGGTGGTGACTCTGAGATGGGCATTGCTCTTCAGCCATGGGTGAATGCAGAAGAAGAGAGATTAAGAGCTTGGCTTTCTGCATCCTGACTCAAAAGTAGGCATATGTGCTTTTTTTGGTGAGTAGAAACAAATCGGTTTCAACAGAGCTTTTTTAGGGAGTTTTCTCAGGCACAGGATGAAATTTTGAGGTGGAAAAAATTCACACTTTTTTTTTCCCCTCTATTGGGCCAGTGTGGTGAGGACCAACTGTATTTTTGGGCGCTTGGGATCCATGTGTGTCAGTGTTGAGCATGTGGCTGTTGAGGAACGTGTGCAGTACGTACACGGCTCCTGCACAGAAATGTGGTGGGGTGGGATCTTTGCTCTGGACCCAGGCTGGAGCTGTTCCTGGGAAAGAAAGCATCAAGGCAAAACTGGGGAGGAAAGCACCTCTTCTGTCGCACTTACTCTGTTCTGACTGATGCTAAACCAGTGCGTTGGGAACTTTCATAGTGTGTGTGTGTGTCAGCTTACGCACCAGGTCATAGGCACATGTGTGGTTCCTCTTCTGCATCGTGCTGTCCTGGCTGCAATCTGATCGCCACAGCCCTTGGCCAGGGCAAGGCAAGGAGGCTGTATGTGTTTCCACAAAAGCTTGGCTAAGTGCATTTGTCTTACTGTGTTATGGGCCTGATTCTTGAGGGGGGTTAGATGCTCTCAGTTGTGGGTGCTCAGCATTTTTGCAAGTCACCCTGCTTAGAAGTTGGTGGTTACATTTTTTTCATTTTTTTTTTTTTTAACGGGAGAAAGCATTTTTCCCGTTTTCCATAAACTGAAACCACTAAAGAACTCTTGCTCAGTTTTCCACACATAAGCACACACTGATGGGAGGTTGAGAGAGACTGCAGGTCTCAGAAGGCCTTCTGTGTGTGAAAACAAGGAGTCCTAATGAAAATGGTTTTGCAACTTAATTGTAGCAGGTGTGCCTTTGTTTGCAAAAGGAATGAAAGTGCTGGATGCCGAAGTGCTTTCTTTATCCTCTGAATAGCGACGGTAGCAGTATAAACTTCCCCGGCCAGTTTTGCCAAGGGGCCCAAGACCTGCAAGTCCTGGCAGAGCTTTGGCCCTCTGCTCACTGGGACCCTTCCCACGGACTTTGAGCCTTGAGCCGTCCATCCTTGCATTGCTCTCCAGAAATATCATGTTTTGCACCGTGGACCTTCCTTGGGCTCCCAAGTGCTCTTCTTAAAAGGCGGCTTGTTCACATCACAGGCTCGCTGTGTTTGGGGACGCCAATGTGTCTCTTCCAACGGTTTTGAGATTCGTGACTTGCTCCCTGGATGGAGATGCAGACCTCCATGAAGCAACGTTAAGCCTGTTGAAGGCAAGGGGCTTGTTCCTCCTCCTAGCACGTTGTGTTGAACCCCTTTGGAGTAGTCTGTGAGCCCCTACAAACCTGGTGCCTGGGGGCCAAACCCTTTGCTGCCTTCTGCTTCAGCCTCCTCAGCTACCCAGTGCCCCATAGAAACGCGATCCATTTTAAACAGAGGCTGTTTGCAGCATCTTGGGCTTGCTGTGTGAGGATGAGAAATGTTAACATAAATTCTTTAAATAACATCTAGTAGTGTTGAATGCACAGAATTATAAAACATTTTTATATTCTGAGACTCATTTGCATCTTCACATTAAAAACTGTGGTTTTCTTTTCAGGGAATGGCTGCAAGATCTGATTTGTTTTGAAATCAAAGCTAAATTTGTGTTCTTGCATTCCTCTTTGCCCTTCATTTGACAAATTTTTCTTGTTCTATAAATACAGAATTGTAAACAAGGGCTAATCCTTAGCAACAACCTGGAAAGTTAACATTTCTCTCCAGCTCCTATTATAATTAATTCAGACACTCTGAATATGATGTGATTTACACAAAGTATTCCTAAGGCCAGGAGGTACTAATATCTTGTTAGAGAACTGAGGAAAGGAACATGCTTTCGTGTTTGCCATATAACGTAATTGCACTGCATTTTCTTTCATAAGAAGATGTTTAAAGATGCTTTTTACTTCACATTTGAAAAATTGAAGGCTTCTGCTTTTGCATTTGGCTGAAATTGTCTTAAATGTGTTTTCCCTCCTGCAGCAGTCAACATTGTCAAAACATTTGACAAAGTACGTTTTAATAATACGGGTTAAGACCATCATTATATTAATTTCATTCTGGGTGTAGGTAAATTTGTAAGATGCTTCCACTTCGTCATAAAAGTTTTTCACAGTAAACATAATCTTGTTCCCCCTGTGCAGAAAAGAAAGGGATAATACAGTCGACAAAAGGATAAATCCCTTGCGTGGCATTGTTTAAATATAGCTTAAGAGGCTTTCTTTCATGGTCCATCCTTTTATTTTATTTAATTTTCATTTAATTTTGTTTTGTTCTGTTTATATTTGTTCAGGGAGTGTTTTTGTAGTGTTAATCTATGTAAGCCACATGCAGTTGAAAACTGCAACTCCCAAAAGGCTGTGATTAAAACATTATGGATGTGGCAAACCACAAATGCAAAAGTAAGTTTACATTCAGATTTTCTTCATAAAATATTTTATTCAAGTTTTGTAATACCTTGGTATCGTGGTCAGCATTGCCATAAAAATTCTGTGTTATATGGAATGATACAATCTGTGAAGCATTTCCCATTATGTAGACACCATGTCTTTAAATTATAGCAATTTCTTAAGATTTTAAAGCAAAATGAGCTCTTAGAAGTGTGATTAATAGCAGGGAATGAGGCTAACACTGGGTCATCAGTGGCACTCCATTACAAAAAAGGTTGGACTAATAAAAGCATCCATCTATTTGACCAATAAAGCATTTGAATGATATGCTTATAGTTTTTATCATACCGTAGTTACTTTGTACTGAATAAACTGTGATTTTTACGTGCTGGAAAAGAAGCGTGGAACAGGCAGCAACGGCTGAGGTGAGAGCAGTTGTCTCGAGTAGGGAAATATCAGGACTTTTATGTGGAGCTTGATGTTTTCAGAAGCCTTCAGGTTGCAGTGTCGAAATTTTTGAAGCCGCTGTGAAATATCTAAATCCCCCGTGACCCGTGCCTGCCTGCCCACAGTCGTTCGGTGAGGCTGGCCCTCGCTGTCCTGCAGGGAGGGGAGAAAGGAGGGTATTGTGTGTAATCATTAATTCAGAGTTAAGTCCCCAGCAGCCCCAGACATCAGAAATACTCTGCCGAAGCACAGGAAATGGGGCAGCACTTCTGTTTTCCTGGTGTGCGGACGCCAACCCCGTCCTCGAGTCGCACCTTTCATCCTGCCCGCTATTATGCTGTCAACCTGATGTATTAAAAACCACGAGGTTGCCTGAACAATGCTGCATTTGGGTTTTATTTAAATACCTGGCTTATTAGTGGGTTGTATTGATTTCATGGGTTTGAGCCCCCCC
>NW_009260758.1:3839579-3854039 GCF_000687185.1 Egretta garzetta
TAAACTACAACAAAAGGCTAAATATTTTCTTAAAAAGAGAACGGAGGTTGTTGGCCAGCCCTGGATGCCCAGGATTGTGCTGTGAAGAAAAGTACCAAATATTCTAAAACTTGTGAAAAAATGATGAGGGGGGAGGCTTCCAGCCACCACGCTGTTTGCAGATGAAATGGCAAGGGATTAGTGCCAGGGGCCAGCTGTGACCTTGGATGCTTCATATATTTGAAACTGGGATGATTTTACTCGGCGTTTGCTGGTGGTGCTGGTGGTCATCAGAAGGTAGTGGTGGCCTAGGTAGGGGCCACGGTGCAGCTGGGAGAAAAAGGGACCTGTGGTAGAGACCCACAGTTACGTCCTCTACCCCCATCCAACTAGTACAACATCTTAAAAGACTTATTTTACATAAGAGAGGGATGAAGAGACTTCTGGAGGTCACGCACAGGGATTGTGTCAGGGCAGGAATGTAACCCGGAGCCCTGGATTAACCCCTACCGATAGGACCATCCGTCTTCTCTCCCTGTACTTCAGATCTTTCCCGAAATCCTTGTTCAGGATAGAGAAGTTACAGAAACCTCCCTGGAGGAGCTTTGTGATGGGCAACCTCTTGAGCGTTACGGGGATGAGAAAAGGAAAGGCTTTCTGGAGGGTGGCAAACCCAGGGGGCGTTGGTTGTCTTGAGCACCTTGAGGACTAATGTCGCTGTGCCTTGGGGCTGAGCGATGGAAGTCGGGTGGGGAGCAGCTGGGGGCCAGAGGTTTCCATTGTGAGAAGAAGACCTCATAGGGGCTTCTGGCCCCCCTTGGGAGAGCTGCAGGGACGGGAGAAAGGCGATGGGAGGCAGAAGCAAGAGGGGTGAGGACGGGAGAGAGAAAGGAGGAGGAAGAGGGCTGAACCATGCCTTGCTGCTTCAGCCTTCCGCGTCTCTGTGTGCAGGGAGCTGGCATGGGCATGGACGTGCGTATACAAAATTGCACATGTACGTGGTCGTGCTGGGTAGATTAAGTTGCGTTAAGGTTAAGCCGTCATGTTGCTTGCTTGTTCTAGGAGAGACATGAAGATTTCGCATCCCACCTTTTGCAGTTGCTGATTTTTTTTTCAAAAAATGCAAATAGATCTTTTACATCACTGGTTTGGCCGGTAAATCTTGTTTTGTAAAACACTTTCAAGTGTTTTCAACTCCTTTCTTTACCCTTTATCGGAACAGATGCACAGCTCTGTATTTTCCCCTGCTGCCTGTTGTCTCGAGGTTGCACAGCAAGACTGCAAAGGCTTTTTGTTTGTTGTTGTTGAAGGGGAGGAAAAAGCCCTCAATCCACAGAAGAGTTAACAGGATTTCACTTGATCTGCTCGTTTATGCAATGAGTAATGCGAGGTTGGTAACAGCAAATTGTTGTTTATAAGCAAACATGGCACTGTGTAAACAAGAAGGCCTGGTCCCCAACTGGTTTGATTTCATGGTGGTCAGCAGCTGATGTATGTAACGTACAACCTTTCTGCTTCTCGAAATGTCAGAAGAATGACTATTTGTTTGTCTTGAGTTCTTCCCAGCTGTTTACTCTGTAATGCATTTGCCTCAACCTTGATTCCCTAAGAGTGGCCCCTTTCTCCTCCCTGCTCTGTTTACATTAGTCCTGCCCCGAGTGTCACCTATGAAATCTGTTGATTATTCCACCTGGTTAATGTTAAATTGCTCTTGCAAGATGATGTGTTTGTTCATAAACACAAATGCTGGGCCCCTTGTTTACTGTACCCATGGCAGCAATCAGTTATTAAACAAATATTGCTTTGTTTGCGGGTGTGAGCAGCAGTTTATCCTGCAAGGTCTGGAAAAAAACCTTTAAATGCTGGGATTTTGATAAAGGAGAAAAAGGGGAGCTTGTCCCTGGAATGTGGCTGAAACTCACTTTGGTTTGCTTTGCTTATCTTTAACTTGGGTGAAGGGGCTAGAAAGATTAGCAAGTTGTTTGGTTTTTCCAAGAGATTTCCTTAGTGTAATGATATCTATCCAGTTGTTTGCTTTTTTCAGAAGGGAGAGAGCACTCCTGCAAGACGACTAGCACAGCGGTAGACGGCTGATGGCTAGAAAATCCTGCATGGAGCAAACAAGGAGTTAGAAGGTCTAGGACAAAGATATAGGGCTATGAACCAGGTAATCACCCCGAAAGTACAGCCTTGCATTCTGCGTCAGCGTTTGGTTGGGGGCTTTTGGGTTTCTCTCTTTTCTCGTCTTGGATTTTAATCGATGCATGTGCCCTCGATGGCGTTGGAAAAGGCAAAGCCTTCGCTTTTATTTCTGAGGAGATCTGAGGAAAAGTGTCTGTTTTAGAAGCAGAGCCGTTTGAATGGAGAGAAAAAGACCAAATTTAAAAACGTGCCCCGTCGCTCCTCCTCCTGCGAGTGAGATGACAGAGCTGCTTTTCTTCTTTTTATAACTGGAAAACTGCGTTTACATCTGCTAATTTCTATATGCTGGTTGTTTGCTCTGTGGTTTCTGGGAGTCCTAATTAGAGAGTGCCATCCGGGTAGTTGTTGCTTTTAGGTTGTTTTGCAAATGAGCAAGAAAAACTCACTCACACCATCTTTGTTTTTCAAAATTATTGTTTGTTGTTGTTTCTGAACGGGGCTTGGGTTTCAAATGCCAGGCAGGACCTGTTAGCACTAACAGTAAATTGTTAGGGCTTTGCACACAAAGGGAGTAAACCCTCTTAGGGTGACCTTGAGAAAGAAATGTTAACTCTTTTTTTGTATGAAGGTGGTGTCTGTTCCTTTATATGTGAATTAATCTGTTAAAATATCTTGAATGTACATTTATGCGAAGCTTTTGAAGGATAAAATTAAATAATTGTCCTTTTCATCCCTTGGAAAAGCAAGCAACAAAATATGCATAAAAATGTGATATATTGGATTCACTAGCTCGCACCAGTGGTCCAAACATATTGTTCATTTTGGCTCCTCGGGGCTGGAGGGGAAGCGGGAGGTACCTGAAGTGTGTCAGCGGACAAGCCGGGCGTTAATTGCCTCGTGTGACTGCAATGAATTAAACCTTCGCTGCCTTAAACTAAGTGAAAATAGTGAAGTGAAAATGGTATTGTGCAGAAGTATTGCGAAGTTGCACCTGGCTTTGAGGTGGTTTTCGACTTCTGGAGGTTGGTAGAGAGTTGAGAAACGCTTTAATTGGAGATATGCGTGGAGGGTGGGAGTCCAACTCATCTGCAGCCAGCGCTTGGTCTTGGGAGGTTTGATACCATCTTGTTGCAGCGGTGCTGCTGCTGTCTGGCATAAACTAACCGTATTTACTAAATGCAACTTTGGCCTTTTATTTGGTTGAATAGTTGCCTGTTTTTCCGCGAGGCAGACTGTGGGAGTTTATGTTGCAAGCTCAGAGCAGCGTGCGTACAAACAAATAAGTCCCGGGCTGTGAGAATAGCTCTGCAGTTTCTGTTCCTGTCTTACACGAAACCGCGGGGAGCCCTGCAGGCGGCTGCGCCCGGGCTGGGATGAGCAGGTGGGTACCTCCCGAGAGACGCCGGCACCGAGGCAGCGCCGCAGCCGCCCCGTGCCTCGCCGTGCTGCCCTTAAGCGTCCCGCCTGCCGGAGGAGTCTTTCCTCTAGTGCTCACGTCCATACGGTAGCCGTCGCAGAGTCATACGGTACAATGAAGTATGGTTTCTTGTTTGGTTTTGGGGTTTATTTGCCGCCCGCCGTTCCTTCCCTTCCAAATAAATGATGATCCCAGTGACGGTAAGGATGATTTCCATCAAGCTCGTGGCTGAAAGACAGCTCTCCCCAAGAGAGGGGAAGGAACCTCACTCTGCCGATGATGGTATGTAAATGATTACATCATACTTGCCAGCCGCTTGGAAGTGGCCCAGCTCTAGAGCTTTTATGCAGCTATGGCACGAGCTTCATGCTGAATATGGATTTTAATAGCTGTCAAAGCTGAGAGGCATAGGCTGAGATAGAGCTGGCTCTGCAGAGGGGGTTTGTTTATCCAGGGTGAGACTGGGAGGAACTTCTGTGTGGCTGTGTAAAATGAAGGGAAGATGCAAAAATCTCGTTCGGGAAAGTTGAGTTGTCCGTCGTCTCTGCCTAACGCTTTGGGTCTTACCTCAAGGGAATGAGATCTTCACAGCTTGGTCTGTTCTGGTGCACTAGCTTTTCATGGGGACCAGCTCCAGCTCTTTTAAGCAGTGCAAATGGCAACCTTTTACTGTCTGTCTGAATTAATTTTCCTTGGATTTGCTTGTTCTCTGTTGTTACTGTTTGTGGTCAGCAACACCCTCAGCAGAAGAGTTTTCCTTAGGGGTTACTGCAGTGACTGATGCTCTGAGAAGTTTAAGTTGTTTGACCGTGACTTCAGGAGAAGTCGGTGTGGCACGAGTGGGGTTAGGCTTCTGACTCTCCTTCCCTTCTCCTCACCACAGCTGTCTTAAATTTCAGCCCCTGCAGAGCATCAGTCAGCCTTTCACTGAGCTGCCTCCAAATGATTTCAGGTTCCCGTGGTCCTAACCGTACATGCTGCTGCTGGAAAGAGGCAACCCAGCCAGTGCAGGCCACGCACGCACACGGTGAAAGAGGTTGCGCCGTTGTATGCAGTTAAATAAAAAGTCGTGGCAGCCTGCATCTAGTCAGGAATAAGTGAAGCTGCTACTCAGGAGACTTGAGGGTGGCAAGTGGAAGTAAACCCTGGTAGAGGTTTAGGTTGGTGGAAATTCAGCTCCTCACTGGCGTGGCCCCCAAGGAGGAGGTAAAGAAACCAGTGTCCTTCTGTTGGCCAAGGTGATGTGCTCAAGCACTTTTGGAAAGCACTGGCTTTTCACTGACTACATTTAGTTACGGCTTCACGTTTTTCCCCCTCCTCCTTCCATATTTTTGCCCCCCTCCCCGTGGCTCTGCCTCGCCATGTGGCTCTTCCCCAGCACTGGGAGGGCAGGGAAGGGAAGCAGCCCCATGTGAGCCAGGTGCCAGGGCTGCAGATCGATCGGCTCACGCGGATGCTTCGAGAGCAGCGTGATTTGTTTCCCTTCCCCGGGGAGGCTTGGCACATCACCTCTGCGATGCGTTCAGCCTCCGCCAACCCAAGGCTTAGGACGAGTCCAACCGAGAGGAGAGTGCCCGGGCTGCGCCTGTCTCAGGAGGCAAAGCCGAGGACGCGCTGTGGATAATCCCATTTCTTCTGGACCCTTTATTTCCTAAGCACTAAATGAAATTTCAGATTTTAGATACGTCTAGACATATACAGTGCACGATAAAGTTGATAATACATTAATCATTTTTAACAACAGGTAATATGCATAATTTATGGTGTTACAGTGCTATCTTTTTTGATATTTATGATGGATAATGCTCAGTTTTTGCCCTCATATTACTGCTTTAAATTATACCACAAGAAAATTAATGAGAAAGTAGATTTATGGGTTTCATTTGTTTGTCAATTCGGAAATTAATTGGGTGTTAATTTTAGCCGTCCCTCATCAGACCAGGTCTTTAGTATGTGTGCATTACTTTGCATTCATTGAAGCCTACCTCCCATTTACTGTGGGTCACTAGCTTTGCATACATTAAAATAGCCCTCAGGCTCATTCTCTTGATTACTTTTTGAACTGCCATGCATTAGAAAATTTACGCCTTTCTGTTATAATTATGAAAATTCGCTATTGGAAGATGGTGCTTGCATAACAGCGAGTATACAGTCTTGCTCGGCGATGTAAGATCATATAGCAAATCCCAATACGTTTTTGTTCTAATCCTAGAAAATAGCACTCTCGACAATCTTTGTTGTGCGAGTTTCATCCTTTGAAATTTCAAGGATCCATTTTAATGCATTGAATTACCTCTTTAAGCTGAGGAAATATCAAAGGATTTCACCTCGTCGCTGTCTCTTTGTTTCCTCTTTCCACACATCCCGTACGTGTTCCTCCCTTGCCTTGCTCCAGGTTCGCCTCTCCTCCTCCAAACGCCGCTGTCAGACGTGACTCAGCATCGCTTTTCAGGACAGCAGAGCCTGACTCGCTCCATTCCGTACTATTTCGGTTGATTCTTAAAGATCATCCTTAATTGCTCTTTGAATCCCCTTCTCCTTTCTCATACTCCTGCACAATTCAGCAACCACCAGTAGTGTGTAGGCGAGTGGCCTTCAAAGGGGTAAGCATGAAGTTTTATCCAGAAAGTACCCTAATGTACTGACAGTTGATCTATAGTTAGTTAGTACATAATTATACCTAAAATACACCCTGTCAGCAGGATAAATGACGGCTACTGAAAACTCTAAAAGCATGACGGGTGTTCACCCATCTGCAATGACGAGAGCGGAGGGGTTTGTAAGTTGAGAAAGGCTGGTGAGTTCAGCGTGATCTGATTTAGTTAAATCATGCCATATGTTGGGATGGCTCTTTCTAATAGTCGTGCTAACCACAAACACAGGCAGAGAGAAGTCATCTGGTCCACCTGGCTGGTTTGGACTCCCCTCCCCGGTGTTATTTCTGTACTTAGCGTGGTGGCAGCCCTCGAGCTGCTCATGTGAAGCTGGCTGATTCACAGTTAATTGTGACATGGTGTAATTTAGTAAATGAGCAGCTGAACATCTGTACGCCTTCCCCCACGGTAGATCAAAGCCTTACCTTACACAAGGCTTTTAATTTCCACTAGTGAATCCTTTTTCTTTTACTGAACTCATGGATGGCGGGACGGTGCTGCCGGCCGCCTCGCCGACCTAGGGACGGGGCGTCAGCTGGAGTAGATGGGTGTTCTGGCGTCGGCTGGAGACCGACAAAGCATGTGCCTGGAAAAATTCAGAAGCGGTGGTGGGATGTGGAGCCCAAGGCGCTTTCCCCTGCTGGGTGCTTGCTCCAGAGATACCAGGACTAAAAGAGACCACCTGTGAGTTGGGCAGTGGTCTCCTGGGAAAGCCGTCGTGGTCCTCGTTGCTGGTAACGGGCGGCGCCAGGAGCGCCAGGCTGCTTCGGCATTGCCTTGGTACCTGTGCTGGGGGTAAGAAGCGGCTTTGCTCGTGCGCCGTGTGTTGCCTTGCCAGTTGTGCTCTGGAGCGTGTTTTTGTTCTTAAGAGGTAAAATCCTGTCTCTGCAGCATTGCGTTGTCATGAGATGCTTCCAAACACTGTTTGGGTTGTTGTTGGGTTTTTTTTAATAATCATACAGAGAAGCGCTCTAAAGTTAGTCCTGAGCTTGCTTTGGGGAACTGCTTGCAACAAAGAGGAGAAAGGTTTACTTACAAACCATGCATGTATGGATACTGTGCCTGCTGGAGAGTATGGGACTAGATCTTACTTAAAACTGATTTTACCATTAACTCTTCTATGCCTGCTGGAGAGTATGGGACTAGATCTTGTCATTTGATTGCTTACTTAAAACTGATTTTACCATTAACTCTTCTGTCTATAAAAGTAGAAATATATTTTATAAATCTGTGTTGTGTTTAATTTACATGTCCTTTCATGGCTGGGCCAAGTTCTTTAAGGGCATTTATTCTGCTTCATATAAATAATTGATCAGCCAAGTTAATTTACTTCTGCCTGACTTGGTCAACCTTAATTAACTGCCCTGGAATAAAGACTGAACTTTTTGTTAGCTTAAAATCTTTCACAAATGTGACAAAGAAGGGATGTATTATGACAACATTTTTGCTGTAGCACTGTTCCCAGGGGACAGAAATGTTGAATCATCTTTATGTGCATATATATACACACATATATACAAATATATATATATATTTGTAAACACCTCCAAGTACTAATAGCTGAAATAAAATCGTCGGCTTTGGAAGTAACTTTGAAACACGCAGGCTACATTCTGAACGTGTAGTCCAGGCTGAGGCTGGAAGCATATTAAAACAAAAGATTTTCAGGCCTGGGAGGCCCCAGGGATAGTTTTTTTTAAAGGTGATGAGATGCTTGAAGATGTAGGTTGGTGCTTATCCAGGAGTCTTAAAAATGTCTCGCCAGATGCCTCCGTGTATGGCGAGGCATCTAAATACATCTGAATATCAGTCCCGTAGTCTTTCAGACTTGCAGTGGGTCCTTATTCTGACGGGTGCTTCAGTCAGTAAATCCTCCCTCATGCTGACATTAAACAATGCTGCTGAGTCTTTAGAAACTACGCTGGTAGAAGAACTGCAGAAATTGCACACTTCAGTGCCCACCTCCTGCCTACTAATCTCCATGCTTAACCTTGCTCGTCTAAATAGTCCAGTGGAGCTGAGAGACGCGTATCTGCAGCATCTGGTCTTTGTGATGCTATGGGATTTTTTTTTTCTTTTTTTTTTTTTTTTTAAATGGATTAGCACAGAACATTTTCAAAATTCAGGTTCTGTTTTTTCAGTTCAAGACATCAACGCTGAAGTCCTCAGATCATTTTGATTCAGCCAAAGTTCACATCCGACTGATGTTTTTTTTTTTTTCAGTTTTGACCATGCCTTTAAGAAATTAGCTGTCCTCTACTTCTGTCCAAGTCATCTGGAAGATGATGAGCTGTTGTCCTTCTACTGACAGAGTGCCTTGCTTTGATTCCACTCCAGTGAAATTTCACCCCATTACCTTGGACATAACATATGCACCAAGGAGATGGGCCAAACTGTATGGCTTTGGCTTTGCTTTTGACTGTGTGTCAAAGCTAGAAAAGATTTTGTGCAGGTTAAGATGAGAATCTTGAGAAATCGATTGGCGTTGTGAGATTTTTAAACGACGTTGACGTTAAGTTGTCTAAGATCAGTTCTGTTAGGACGTGCTCCTTGGTTTCAGGATAAAATTTTACAAGTTGTTGTTCATACTGCAGCTTAGCTTTGGTCCCTTCATAGGGAAAAAAACATCTTTTGTCAGCTTTAATAAGAGTCATTCTCTATCCCTCCTAACATGAAAGATCATAGAATTTTTATAAAAAAGAAAGAAAGATACTTCTTCTGGTAAGAACCCATCTATTTTAAGCTGTAAAAAATACATTTTCCTTTGCAGAATTGATATGAGAGTCATTCTGCTTGGCAGAACGGATGAGATGGACGTGCTCTTTTGCCATTAAATTTAAGTCAGAACATGGTATCTTGTATGTCATGGAGGCTTTTGTGGAGTACTGTATTTCCTATAATAAATCTTTATGCAGAACAGCTTCTTCAGCACTGTTTTGGTTACTTGGGGTTGTATTCAGACCAGAATCACGGTTTGTGGTACTAGACCTGAAGCTTCAGTTCAGCTCCCACAGAACCTAATCATGTTGCATAAAGTCAACCTTGCTTTGCTTTTTTCTTTCACAATTTTGAATGACAGACTTCTCTAACGGGCTTCTGTAGGGCCCGCTCCTCTGTGCTGAGGAGAGACAATTACCTCAACCGTCCTCAGTGCTATCACCTCGGCTCATTTAGGTGTGCTCAAAAAGACAAATAATAATCATTCTTGCAGAAAGCTCTCGCAGGTTGATTTTCATGACATGACGCTTAAAGATCAAACCAAACTGTGATTATTTATGTCAACTCACATTTGACTACAGTGAAGAAATAAACAGTTTTATCTTTGCTCCCTTGAAAATCCTGTTTTCTGTTGGAGGTATTTTAGCAAAGTGGATTTGTTTTGTATTGGTGTCCAGTTGAAGGTATATTGAAGTTGACTGCCTGTGAATGGAAGTTTTTAAAACAAAATTTGCTCAAAGATGTTCACTTCTGCTTTTAAAATAATTATTTGAAAGTCCAAACATCACGATTTTCTTGTTACTTTTTTGATGTTCTCTTTGCAAACTCCCTTTCCGGCTCCGTTTCCTTGATAGCTGCCGATCCCGCTGGATGCGATACGTAGGGTGGGCACAGCCAGCGGAGGGGCCGGGGCCAGCCCTGTGCAGCTCAGGTGGTAACTGGCCGGGGTGCTTTGAAAGATAAAATAGAGCATGAAATTTGTCATGGAAAAGGTTCTCAAGAACTATGATCTTTTTGTGGCCAAATACTATAAATAATCCATCTTTTTCTCAATCCTATAGGTTGGAAAAATCATAGCTATTTCTACTGTTGTTTCTTTCCAGGAGCATTTTGCAATCCTAGAGCCAATAAATAATTTCTTGACCAGTTTGGTTGTGAATTATTTTCTGGGTCCTGGAGATATTCTGCTCAGAAGGGCAAGCCAACAAATCGTGATCAGGCAGTGATGGATCGGCTCCTCAGTGGTGTACATTCTTCTTGCTGCTGTCAGAGGCATCTCAGAGCTTTGGTCGGTGCTTTCTCTGACCCTCCTTGGTAGTTTATCCAGGTTCTCGCTTCCAGTCAATTTGTTGCTTCAGAAGCGTTGGAGAATGAAATGTACTTCTTCGCTGCTTGGGCACATTGGTTTTAGCATCTCTTTTCACCATGGTATCTTCTGGAGGCACCTTCCACCAGTTCTTCAGTCCTTCCTCTGTTGGGTGTGGTCTGCGTGGTGGTGACGTGCCACCCACCATTTGCCGTTGGGTGTCACAATGGTCAAAGATGTGAGTCTCTGGGTTTAACCTGCTAACTCAATCTTACGTGGGGGTCATCCTTGTCCAGATCTTCTGCTGAGGTAGATTAATGTAGTGCTTCATTTTCTTCAGTTGAGGCTTGATCCCAGATTTGGATGGATGCAGAAAACAACTACATACATCAGTTCTTTCTCTTTGCTTTATCTCTGGTTAGAAGACATGCGTCCTTTTTAGTAGTGTAGCATATAGCAATTGCATGGCATACTTCTGAGTAAGTTGTGAGCTGCCTGGAGACTCTCGCTCCTGTCGTCTTCTGAAGGAACCTGTGCCATGCAGTCACTGCCCGATGTGTAATCCAGCCTTGTGTGTTAGGTGTAAACACTTATTTAGACCTTATCACGCTTGTGGGCTTTCCTTATAGCGCTGAAAATGAAAACCACACCATGCTCAGTCTGTGTCAGAGCAGGATCATGTTAAAACCCAAAAGCATTTGCTAGTGGCACTGAGAAAGCTGAAGGTTAGTTTAGATCTCTCGAGCTTTTACAAGGGAGTTGACAGAAGCTTTATAATGAGCCCCCAAGCCCTTTTGTCCCCTTGCATAATTCAAAGATCTCACAAAACAGACTGAAAGAAGTTTCCATAGACCAGCTGAAATTTATTTAAATGTAATCAGAACATTTGAATCTGTCCTTGCACCATCCATGTGCTTGGGCGGCCATCAGCGTCAATAGATCCCGTCACGACTGGAGCGGGGTCCGGCTAACGAGTGGTTCACCCGCCTCGGACGTGAATCAGCGAGGAGTGCTAACGCCGGAGCGTGGTGGTGACAAAGCCCTCGTTAGTCAGCTGCTGCTCAGTTACGACATTTCGATAATCGGCCGTATGGATCATCATTAGGAACGTCTGAAGCTACCAACCAAATGAGAGGTCTGGCGTTGGTGCGTTGGGCTGGGGCGTGCCTCTACGCACGGGGTCCGATGCTGAATGTCACCTAGGGCTGGCAGACACCCGAGGAGCTGGCGCTGGAAGGAGGAATTGCTGTCTCCAGCCGCTACGGCGCCTTTGGTGGCCAGAGGCTCCGAATTACGCACATGTGGAGTTCCCAGGGAAAGGGTTTTCCCCTGGTACTTTTCCATTGAAATGCATTGCTTTCTCTCGCCCTTTCTGATTGATGTTTTCCCCTATGTGTTGGAAGGGAAGGGATTTTTCTACTTCCTTTTGATTCGGGGTAGTTACTGAATTCAGCAAGGTTCTTCCTTAAATATAAAGGATCTCGGTTTCAAGGTGAACTTCCCTGCACAGAGGCATTTGGCTCGCATGTGCGCGTGGTGAGTTAGCGTGGGGCAGGCAGCGCGCTCGGAGCGTGCAGCTTGGCTTTCCCTGCCCCGTCTCCCCTGGGTAGGGGTGGGAGGAGAAGCACCAAGGGAGGGATGGGCTGGCAGAAGCAGAGCAGCTTAATAATATCTAAGTGCTGGAACTTGGGGCTGTGCAGGTGGAAATACCTATAAAAAAACTCATTAAAATATCTCAAAGGTAGTGGTTTGCAGCTGAAAACTGGCAGACGTGCTTTGTTTGGGGGGGGGGTCTTGTGCACAAATGCTGACAGTTCCCAAAGACGTATGAATCCCAGGTGTTCCAAGTGGGCACTCATCCTCATCCTCACTGCGGGGCCAGTGACCCACTGGTAGAACCGATGAGCGCAGCGTTGTTCAGCACCCCGGGGCAGACCTCCGCCAAGAGCTGAGGGGGCCGGCTGTGGGTAGCTATGTCTACTGGGGTGACGCTTGGCCAAATACCGCGGGAGGCCCCTCACTGCGATGCCGTAGTGCATCCAAAGGCAGACCAAATCCATAGCCAAGAAATTTGGCAGAGAGCAATTCTGTGAGCAGCTGAAGCAGTTTGCCCCAGACGAAAACTGAGGGTGTCCAGCACATCCCAGACGCAGCCTCAATTGCTTCAGAGTAGTAAAAGGTGCTAATTCGGCAATACCACGGTGTGAATGGAAACCAAAATAGTGAATACTCTGCTTCCCCCACCTGCCCCTACATAGCGTATACAAAGTTTTTGATACCGTCCATCATATGTTGCGAAGAATGACTCACCCGTTTCAAAGGAAAGCATCCAGATGTAACTAGAGAAATTTAATTATGGATTCTGTGTGTTCGTTCAAAAATATTTTTTTTTTCTCTAAGGGAAAAAAGATGTTGAGCAAATAATACTATATTTAGAACAGAACTAACTTACTAAAATTATAGCTGTACCAACAGATAAATAAACAAAAACTAGTAGCATGAACCATTAATGAAAGATAAATCGTATGAAGGGAAATGACAAATGTTTACAGTTTTGGCAGGATTTAAAACAGGGCATGTCTCCTTATATACAGCAACTGTTTTAACAGCTGCTTTTTTTTTTTTTTTTTTTTTTTTTTTCTCCCCTCCCCTAAATTATTTCAGGTTTTTGAGTCATGATGCAAGAATCTGGGACTGAGACAAAAAGTAACGGTTCAGCCATTCAGAATGGAGCGAGCGGTGGCAACCATTTACTAGAGTGCAGCCTGCGGGAAGTGAGATCAAACGGCGAGACACCTTCAGTTGAAATTGGGGCTGCAGATTTAGCACATCTTCAGCAACAGCAGGTACTGTAAGACGTATTACAAGTTTCCTACTTACAGGAAAAGCATGAAGCCTTTAAAACACCACCCCCACCCCAAACCCTTCGTATTTGCCAGTCTGAGGATGCTTTTAGGACTTGCCTACGACATTCTGTACATTTTTGTCTGTCGGGGATTGCAATCGTTAACGTAAAGGGAAACGTTGGACTTTTCTTCCGGGGCTCTTTTTTAATCGTTCCCTGGACATACCCAAAGATCAGGGCTTGCTTCCGTTGCCTGAATGTGTTGAGTCTGGTGGCAGCGACTGGGTGAACCGCTGTATACAAATAACTGGTTTCCAAAATATGTCACTGGGTGGAAAATACACTAACGTGAAGTTTTGTTTTTGCAACAAATTTTACTATAACCTAGCAACCTCTATCAACAGAATGTTTTCTATTAGTGAGAAAGGCTGCGGAGGTATCTGCTGCGGCAAAACATCAGAATAAATAAATAAATACATCCCGCGTCGGTACTCCTCGATTCAGAAGACTCGGAACCAAACTGTGCGGTTTTGCCTTTGTGTTTTAATTAGTGTATTTTCTGGGAAGTGACCAAGTTCACCAGTGTAAGTTATCCGCATAATACGTTTTGTCTCTTTCTTTTCCCTGATAAAATTTTGAAACCCTTCGAGGAAATTTTACACCAAAGTGCTGGGCATGTATCATTCACGTGTTTGGGAACAAAGGCTGCAGCGGAGCCATGGTGAATACACTTAGGCCTAACCCGCACTTTCTCTAATGCAATAAGCATTCTTAAAACCTTTTAAATAAGCGATTGGCAGGTGGTTAAGACTCCCCTAAGTGTACAGTGATCTTTTTAGCAGGTTGTTGTAGAGAAGAAAAAAACCCCTGCACTCAAAAAACAAAGCAAACCGAAGGCTTGCGGAGGAGCAGGGGACCCCGTTTGCCAACGTAAGACAGAAAGCTGCCATAATTAAACGAGTCAGAAAAATGGATGATGCTAAATGCATAGACTTTGGTTGTTTCAGTAATTTTCATCCTACAGGTTTTTACTTGAAGTGAGAATACCATCAGTGAGAAAATCACAGCCATGCTGAATTCATTACTGCAGTAGTCACACAAAACCACGGATAAAATTTCAATAACTGCAGGCCACAGTTGAGTAAACAGTTGCACTGAAACTTAATTCCTGTTGACTTTTCCCTCATTCTTCGCCAGGGGCACATTCTGATTCGCAGTGCAAAGACAACAGGGGTTACAGCTTTGATTAATATAGGACAGTAGAAGAGGAGTGGAACAGTAAAATATGTTCAACACAAAGGTCTCGTCTTAAAAAGGCTTCGTAGCAAAATGAGTTAATTATGCTGCATTTTCCATAGGAGCACTATGGAATTTTCCAGCGCCACTTTGTGCAGAGAGA
>NW_009260758.1:3854053-3855783 GCF_000687185.1 Egretta garzetta
GGGGGTCACGCAAACACGTGCACGGCGCAGACCGGAGTTGCTCAGACCTCTGCTCCTCCCCTCCTGCCACCAGTTACTGACCTTCACTGCCCGAGCCTTGTGCCAGGGCTCCTCCGTAGCCATCCAGAGGGCTCGTGCCACCTTGGATAACGTCGTAATCTCCCGTGCAATGGGTTGTGTCGTTCAACAGGCGCCCATTCGGTCAATTAAGGAGTGGCACCAATTCCTTCCTACGCGGGTCCTCCAGCCCTCCCCAGGGGGTGCCTGGCACAGAGACGAGTGCTGCCAGCCCCCGCGGGAGCAGGGCGCGGGGCTGGGGGCAGGATTGCCAGCCTCAGGGTTGCTTTCACCCAGCTCAGATTTTAGCTTCTAGTTTATTTATCCTCTGCCAGTACAATAAACGTGGTTGGGGAGCTTGCTTTCCTCCAAGTTCTTAAAAGACCTTAACGTTCTGTGTTTGAAATCTGCTGTTAATTGGTTTTGATGACTAACTTCTCCGTGGAGTTTTATCTTCTTAAAAGCAAGTTGATTGCAAAGTTTAAAACAGTTATTAAAAAAAAAAAAGAAGTAAAAAAAAAAAAAACAAAACAGACCTGATAACAACAAAAGGGTAATCGGAGCTAGCATAAAAATATCAATCTTTGTGTTTGGAAAATATTTTTAAACGCTGAAAAGAAGAAAAACCCGTTGTTTTCAGACAGCTAATGCAAGCGTTTACAGATACACATACAACATGGAGCATAATGTTTAGATGTTTCTCCGTATACAACATATGCTCTCAGGTCACTTAACAGAATGCGTTCTACAAAACGCTTCTTCAATACAAATGAATGAGTTCTGAATTAAACAGCTATTTCTTAAGAGCATTTCATTCAAATCTTTTCTTTTTGCCACCTGGCACTTGTTTTGTCTGAGGGGGAAAAAAAAAAAAAGTGTCGGCAAGTAGTTTGTGGTTCGAGCTTTGCTGTTTCGGTCGGTTGTGTGTTCCCGTGAGCAGCGCGGCTGAGCACTGAAACCTGGGCAGACAGCGGCTTTTTGAAAGCATCTGGGCTAAGCATCTGGGCGTAATTTTTGGTCCCTTTTTTTTTTTTTGGGGTTTTTTTTTTTTTTTTTTGGTGAAATTTATGAATTTGTAAGGACTAATAGCTTTGTTAGTATGAGGGAGGAAAACAGAAATGCTGCAGTTTTTTTCGGAAGTTTTAATGGGTTTACAAACTTGTAAATATTTTACCATGGAAAAATATGGAGCACCACAGATGTTCCTGTGTTTGAAGGAACGGTGTATGGCGTGAGCACTCCTGTAGTAAGTGCAGGGAGGACTCGTAGGACAAGTTTAATGCTTCCCATGTCATCTTAGGGTGATTCTGCCATGCAAGGAGACAGAGAGTGATGTGATGCTAAATTATTTTAGCATTAGCAATCTTGTAAAACGTACTGTTAAGCTGGGAATAGCAAATGCGGGGATGACTTTAGCTATGTATAATAAAACCAAATAGCTCCAACTGATGTTTATATTTTGTCATCATGAAGTAAGAAAGCCAAAGCAATACAAGTGACTCTTCCGGGACAGTACAGCTGCGGAAGAGTTGGATAAAATTGGAGATACGTATAGGAGGAATTGCCCCCAGTACCAGACTGAAAGGGATGGAAAACCCTTTCCTGCCGTATTTTGGCACCTGCTGAGGGTGGGAGAGGCTGGTGACGAATGCCCAACCGCCCGGGGGTGGGAC
>NW_009260758.1:3855800-3864155 GCF_000687185.1 Egretta garzetta
GGATGAGGTAGAATGGGCAGGGGTTTGGTGACCTGCCTGTAAAACCTGGAGTGGGCATGAAGGTCACCAGGGTCACTGGACTTCCCAAAGAGATCAGAAGCGGGCGTTTGGCATGGGGGTCAGGCAGTGGGGCTCAGGAGCTTGCTCCCAAGGTGCCCACAGAAGCAGAACCAAGGGGCAGGGCAGAAAACCTGGGAACGGGGCACCAGGCAGAGTCTGGCAACCTCTGTTGGCTCTGAGGCATCACGGAAGACACCTGGGAGGTGCAGAATGGGTGTTGGAGTGAGCCACAGGCTGAAAGTCAGGCTGGGCAAGGGAAGCTTGGACAGAAGGTATGTAATGATGGGGTGACTCTTTTCTACCAAGGTGGAATAAATAAAGACTCATAGGAACAAACTGCCTTTTAATGTACGTAATCGCAGCTTCAGTTGCTTCAGTGGTTTCTGACGTCTACTCAAATAGAAGGTTGCAGGCTTCAGTCCTAGCTGGTTCTTTTTTTTTTTTTTTAATAGCTTACAAAATAAATATTATTTATTGTGTTTTATTTTTATCCTCAGGACTATTCATTAAAGTGTTCTTCACATTATTAGCAGAGAAACAAGAATATGAATTGAACAAAGAGAAGGAATACAAAGTTGAATTCTGATATATAGCAGCAAGACACCAAATGCTGTGTTGCATGGTGGCAGAAATACAAACCTCTCCACATCAATAGCAAGATCCGCTTTGATACCGTAACTTCAAGTACTGCCCCACGAGTATAAAGCTCGGTATCTTTTGTCTAATCCAGAATGCTTTTGAACTTTTAGGAGGTATGACTTTAATAGTAATTTGTTGACAGATTAGCTGCAGAGATTGCAAAGAGTTTATTTTGCAGAACTGGCAGGCTCCTATCAGTGTTCTCTTAAGGAAAAAAACACACATTGCTGTTTTGCAATTGCTTGCATTTATTGACAACCTGCGCTGAGCAGGCAGAATCGGAATGTTTGTATAATGTAAACCTATAGCTTGTCTGATGGCGTGTAGTGTACTTTTAGGTAGTGCATAGATTGCTTGATAAAAAGGGTTACAAGGTGACTGTTTATGACAAACTGCAGCGGTGATAGAAACGCAACTGGTACATGGAGAAACCAGGAGGAAGTTTATATAAAGAATTGTAGGGAAGTTTCTTTTCTTCACTTGGAGCTGAACGATACTGTAATTATGAAGTGTCACTTCAAGCTTTCTGAAGAGTTTAGATAAATACTAGTTTTGCCATGTGTCCACAAAGTAAGGAAAGAAGTAGGGTTTTTTTTCCCCTTGAAAAAAAAATGGCTGCTTAATATGTATTTCATTGCACCCTGCCTTGTAGTTTTTACACTTTTATTCCACTGAAGTGGAATAAAATATTCCACTATGGAAAGCCAGAACTTTGTTCATGTATAGGGGATAAAAAGAATTTTTGGTGTAGACATAAGAAATTTGGACTAGGTTCTGGTGTCTGTGCCCAAATCAATGATTTCTTCACAGTTGGTCTCGCTGCCTGCAGCTGGGGTATCGATGTGAAGATGCCACGGTTGGGCCCTCTGGCAGTAGTTGTTTTGAGAAATGCTGAGATGTGAAGTGTTAGATTGAGGGAAGCAAACTCCAGAGGGAATATGGGGTTTCTTCAGATTTGGTCCATGCCCAAAGATGAGGAAAATGTACAAGAAATGGGGGATTTGGTGTGTTGTTGAGGTGCTGCTTAAATTGGGTAGATCAGAAAGATTTGACTGGAAAGAATTCTGAATATATCGCAGTGTAAATTAATGTGGTTTGGTGTTGTGGTTTTTTTTTTTTTTTTTTAAATAGTTTGGTGAATTTCATCTTATTTTGAAAACCTGTGGGGAGAGGTTACAAACTGCATCAGGAGTTTTATGGTCCCACCGAGTATGATGTGGACTTACCTCTTTAGAACAAAACTGGTAAACTAGATCCAAGATAAAGTCTTTTGTTTCTTATTGACATAACTGGGTTAGACCAAATTTGTTTGTTAGACTTGGAGGGAGCGTCCGCGTTGAGTCATTTTGTCCGGATAGACGTAAAGCCTAATTATTAAACTGCTGTTGCTATTGAAAGAGCCATTTGAAAGTATAGATTAAACTCCATGCAGGCTATTGGGATTGTGTAGTACCCTGATAATTGATGATTACCACATGGTGAAAAGATGACTGCGTTTGTGGAGCTTGTGCTGTTTCATCAGAGAATGTGAAAAACAACTTTGCGCTCCTGGTAACTTTGTGTTTTTATCGCTCAGACTTTTCCCCCAAGTTCTCCGATCTCCCAACATTGAACGGAAGGTGACATGATGTCTTTTTAGTCATTCAAATCTAATAACTTTTAATCTGAAGGTTAAGTAGTGAGATATAAACTAAGAGATGATAATATCAATTTTATGTTCACTGAAGGGCACAATATACCTCTTTCTAGTAGAGGGAAAATTGTGCGTAAAATGTCTTTTGCTTTTCAATGGAAAAGCTGTGGCTCTGAGAGCTTAGGAATGAAGCAGCGCTGGAAAAATTAAATAAGTTTTAACATAGGCTCGCTACCTTGCCTGGATTTTAGAATCAATGATTTTTTTCCTTAATAATTCAATTTTTAGATCTCTTGTCAATGAACCATGCTGAGAACATTCACACAGCATCCTCTATCCTCCCTATTACTAATGCCTTTGTTATAACTACTTATTGACATCAACAAGCCTTAAATTTTCTCTAACTGTTGAAGGGGAAGGGGAAACTACCACTTTGTTGCACTTGCTGAGATTATTTTCTTTTTTCTTTGCCTTGGTTTTGTTTTATTTCGCTTTTCAGGTCTTTGATAAATGACTGCATAAATCTGAGTCCTCAAAGCACCTTGACATTGGCACCCGAGCTCTGCAGTTGGGTGTGCGGATACAAGCATGTACATGCAGAAGCTGGGTCATTAGACATGTAATCACCTGGATTATGTGCACATCCAAATTCAGAAGTCCTCTTTAGGCTATGGATGTCTATTTCTGTATTTATTTATTTATTTATTTATTTTACAAATAGCTGCCTTTACGTCTGGTAAATTAAGACCGTGCAGTAATCGTTCAGGTTTATGTGGGCTCTTTGAAGAGCTGTAACTTCTGAAATATGTTTGCTGGTTTGTTTTTGAGCCTTGCATCTCATGTGAAAATTCAGCAGTGGTATGTTTGTTCCCAGCTGTTTTTCTAGGTGTGCACTCTCCCCTTATATTTGCTTATGCTTACTCATAAGCAATAAAGTTACACATTCAGGAGTGCTGTTTAGGGAAACTCCGCAAAGGAATGCTTTAAAGCTATTATCCAGCATGTGTATGCACTGCAAGTGGAGTTCAGTGGGCATCAGCTATAAATTGAAAGTCTATTTCAAGTGACCGATGTTATTCAAATAACTGGGGACTATTCCACTCATCTTCATACTTTATGGGTTGTCTAATACGGGGTGCAAACAAACCTGGGATATAGCAAAGTTAAAGCAGCAGTGTGCCTATGGAGGTGTGCAGCCGCCTGTACCTCGTATGGAACGGTTCCTCACCGTGCCTTTAATGTCCCGAGATGCTTAAGCATGTGCCTTAAATGTAAGTGCGCAAGTAGTCTTATTAAGGTCACTGGTACGTCTCATGCCTGTAAAATCAGGAAGGTGCTTAAGCACCTTGCTGAATTAAGGCTTAAGTAATTTCACACTAATAAGAAGTCGCGTGGATTGCTGATATTTTAGAAGTAATTTAACTTTATTTGGGAACGCGCTGCATGTAGAGAGATTGTTTGGCAGTGCCTTAGGAGAGCAGCGGCGTTGCAGTGGTTTTCACTAGCGTAGCCATTGATTTGAGTAGAGTTTTGTCTGACTTAAATACATTTAAATGAGAGCAAAATCAAATGCCATGGTTTCCTCTGTTATGTTCTTTCTCCTGTGGAGCTCCATTGGGTATCACAGCAAGTGAGAAGAATATCAACAGTATTGTTGTAATTTATAGCAGTAATGTTGTAAATAAAGATTGGGATATGAAGTAAAAAAATGCAAAAGTCATGAATACTCTTCATGAGTTGGTTTAACTGTATAGCACCCCATTCATTAAAAAAATTAACAGAAGGTATTTTTTGGAGGCTTAGTGTAAACAGCGACATTATCTAATGACAGTTTTGTAGGATGAGTGTTGCTTGTTTTGTTCCTGCATTCTGTATTTTGTTAGCCGGGCTCCCCGCATTTTCAAAACATAAACTGTATTTGCAACCTGTTTTACATAGTGCAAATCTCTTTATTCTCTTCTCTATAAAAGCTATATATTGTGTCTGTGGACTGTCTGTAAAGTCAGTGTCGTGTCTCAGACATTTCTGAAGCCTGGGGCAAGTGCCAGCTTTATTGCGAGTTGGGCTTTTCAATTTATTTTTAATCATATTTCTTCTTTTTGTTTTAAGATGGGGGTTTTTTTTGTGGGTTTTTTGGCAGTTTTGTTTTGGGCTACTGGAAGTAAGGCTGGTAAAGTGAAGGTTGGGAGAGAGTTGGGCTATTTAATCTATCTGGCAGCGTGTTGCAAAACTCATCAGTGTGGTTCTGCCCTTCGCCCTGCCCGAGCCCTCGCCGAAGTGCGTGTTCCCAGGCAAACCGAGGAGAAGGACACAAGAAATGGGCCTAATTCCTTGTGTTCTGGGTGCTGACCGAATCCTGCTTCTCATGTAACGACCGTAAGGATTGAGGACTGGGATTGTTATAGACAGAAACGCACTGGGCACGTGGGCACGCAGAAGGAGGTTGTGTGCCTGGAGATGGGTCATTTTGGCTTGATAGGGCACTATATTTCTGATTCTGGGTGACCTCTTTTGATCAAGCTTCAAGGCCGAACTGATTCTTATATGCATGTTTGGGGCCTTCTTACCTTATTGAATGAAATAAGCAAGTTTTTGAAAGGATTTTGTTCTTTTCTAGCAAGAAGCATCATTATTGAGGGGCACAACACAAATGTTTCAAATTTGGAGATGCAGAGCAAGGTCACAGTTTGCCTCCAGAATCTGAAGTAATCAGGATTTTATTTCAGATAAAACCTCTGGGGCTGATACTTAAAAAACACAACTTTTAACTGGCATTACGCAATTTGCTATGGGTCGCTCAGCCAAATATTTGCGTATGGGTCTTTTTTTTTTGTGTGTCTTTTTTTTTTTTTTTTTTTTTTTTTTTTAAAAGACTTGCCAAAGTTCAGGTGGGATTTCAGGCTTTAACAAACTCTACCTGGAAATTAAGTGCAGGAACGGGAGGGGGGAGGAATCTTGTCTATTTGAATTAGAGTGAGCACAAGCTAAAGGAATGTGGTTGCTGTTGACGTGCTCAAATCAAGTTTTCCTTAAATTTTCCTTGTTATTATCACTGATACCAAAAAACCTCTGCCAGGAAAGAACTGCAACACCAGTGAAATGTTGTAAGACCACTGACTGTCTGCCATTCATGCTTTTTTGTCTCCTTTTTCCAGTAATCAGTGAGATACGTGCTAAAACAGGGGTCGGATCCCCAGCTGTTCGCAAGGGCTGTGTGGGCAGGGGCTGGCTCTCCCCTAGCACCTTCTGGCATCCTTAATCAGCAGCAGACCCACAACTATGGGGGGTTTGGCTGCTCTCTCACATATGAAGCTAGGGCATTTGTCTTTTTAAACCATCATCGGTTTGTATTTTTGTTTCCACATAATTAAGTGATTCACCGAAGGAGAAAGGTCAGGCAGGCACGGGGAAGGAGAAATGGAACTTGTTATGAAGTAGTGGGGCCCAGCATCTTGCAGAACAAATTAGAAATAAAATGGGGTATAATTCTCCTTAGGCATGGCAAAGCACTTATAGAACTCAGATCCTCAAAGTCCAGTCTCAGCGGTCTCCAGGAGACTTTTCTGGCCTCTGCTTAAATAAGAAACTTGATCTAAAGATGAGCTCGCCTAGGAAAAGCTCTGGGTTTGGGAGAGTGACTGTAGTTTGTTGTATCGCATTACGTACCCGCTCCTATGCTATGTCAGTCCTCCTCTTCAAACTCGGCGAAAGTTGGACAGATGCGTATGGAAAGCCACTGTCCTGGGGTTTGGTGGAAAGTCTACACCATTTTTGATGAAGAGGCTGCTTAAGGCACTGCTCTGTCTGTCATTGCGAATTTTATCCTCGGTTGTAGGTTAAGTGCAGTATTTTTACTTGGTAGGTTGTGTGCTCTGGTGCAGTAAAAAATTCCCACTGGGAAATGTGTACAAGCAGAGCGGGTTGGCGTGGGTGAAGGCACCAGATCTGCTGAGCGTGCACGCATGGGAGCTCCGGTGGCGTGGCAGGGGTGCTCTGTGGCTGGAAGAAACCCTAGGGTCTACCGCCTGGAAAAGCTGGCCGTGGCACTCGCTTGTAGCTGTAGGTGAAGTGCTTTCTGTAAGGTCACAGGCAGGGTTCGTTACAGATAAACCTCCCTAATCCTGCATTTTGCTGTCTGTTGATGTATTCAGAGTTCTTCTCTCTGAATAGGTGTGCTGGTTTCTTTACAGCCATCATCCCATGCGTGGTATTCGGGTAGCAGGAGCATTGTTTTGTTCAGGGAGAACAGTCTACTTCATCGCCTTCCCATAGCTGTAATGCTATATTACAAATCCAAAAAAAAACCCCACCCCTCCAAGTCAATAAACAACAAAAAGCAGACTTATCTTTTATAGTGTTCTTGAAACAAATGTAAGGTTATAACACTAAAGCAGGTTTTATTAAATCTAGGCATGAATCCATATGGAAGACATAATCCACTGCTTCTTTTCAGCTTCTTGTCTTTTTAATTAGCGCTGGCAATGGGATTGTTAGCTTTTAAGATATGGTAAATATGAGCCTATTAATATTATTGAACGTAATACTCAACAAGGTACAGGGAATGCTGGTAACTGTAGAGATATTTTATAGAGGAGCTAAAAGCGGGCTGTTTTCTGTTCGACAAGTCTTCCTTTACGACGGCCGGGGTGAAGCTCGTGATGGCAGCCTTTCTCCCGGTCCCTGGAGCAGCCGTCCTGGCAGGCGGTGTGGGACCCCTTGTGCCTTAGGCCAGTCTGATGGGGTGGGTTTGGGCCCCTTTTCACAACTTGGTGAGCGTTTGGACTTTAAAATAGTTCTGACTCCTTCTTTTCCTTGAGAAATGATTCACCAATTCCTCCAATTAATGCTTTTTGAAGTGTTTTACTCTTGGTTCCAGTCTCTTAACCTGGGCAAGGACTGGATTATAAGGGTTTAGCAGTGATTAGCTCTGTTTACAGTATTTTTTTTTTTCTCCTCTGAAAGGTATGGTGTTTGCTTTGCTGAAGGGTTTTATTTTGCAGAGTTTCTGTTGACCACCTGCTTTTTTTCCTAATTGGTTACAAGGACGATTGCTAGGCATAATAAATAAAAGATACGGTCTTCCAAGGCTGTGTCATAGGGACTGTACGTCAAAGATTCATAAACTGCGAGCAAAAATATGTGCCTTTCCCTGGGGGCAGGGAAGCGCCTGCTGTGTTCACATTTGGGGAGCCTTCCAAGGTCACCGGGAGCCCGCGGTAGTAAGTTCTCTAGTGCTGGCTGATGGCCTGGCTGGGCACTGCAGCCACATGCAGAACAGGGCAGCCCACCAGTCCCGGTTTGCTGTGAACTCCTCTCTAATCTTACGCCTTTTTCTCTGTGGATTTTGGAAAAAATAGGCTTTTTTTTTCCCCAGCCTTTCGGTGCAGACCAAAGACAGGAGTAAGTGCGTCTTTGACACTCCTGAGTCTGCCCCATACACATCTCGCCAGTCTATCGATGGAGGTTTCATTCCTAACCACGCAGGGTCTTCCAGTGCTTAACTCTTTTTTTTATTTTTTTTTTTAATTTTTGTTTTTATTCTTCCCAATCCCTGACCAAAATGCTTATCCTTCAGGTACAACCTCTTCTCTCTTGTGTCTGTAACAGGCGGAGAGCGGATTGTCTCCTTTCTCTTTACAGCATCCTTTTTCATACACGAATGCTGTTCCCTTGTCTGTACCCTCCATCTTCTCACAACTTCAGCATTCTTAGCTCTGTCCTTGTAAATCCTATTTTCCAGAACTTTGATCATTCTGGTCACTGTCCTGTGGACTCTCTCCACTCACTCTTGTGCTCATCTTGAATTTCAGTGCTCCAGTGACATGGTCCTCCAGCTGAAGTCTTGCTGGAGCAAGTGGACACAATGAGTTTCCCAGTGTATAACTTGCAGGCAGCGCTCCCGTTTATGCATCTGACTGTGGTACATCTCATTTTTGCAACAGCATGTCCCTGTTGACTCATACTCAACTTGTGATCCACTGTAATCCTTAGGGTTTTTTTTTTTCCCCAGGAGTGCTTCGTAA
>NW_009260758.1:3864192-3871347 GCF_000687185.1 Egretta garzetta
CTTGTGAATTTGTAGCATCTTATAACTTATCCTTAAGAAATGCTATCCAATTTTTACAGCCGGTTTCTCCACCTTCTCCTCCAACATCTTTGTAGTCACTCCCAACTCAGTCATCCCAAGATTTTCTGAGTTGTCTGTTACTTCATCTGTGTTGTTCTTAAAAAAAAAAGATTGACTTCTTCAGCACATTTGCTATCTTCTTCCATTCTGAGAGTGACCCGTGGGTACATGCACCCAATATACAGTAATTTTCTTACGATCATGTTTTCCTAGCTTGCTTATGAATATGTCCTTTGAGATAGTCAGAAGTCTTTACAGTCAAAATACAGGACTTCTCCTGTTTTTCCTCTGTCCAAAGACCTACCAAGGGATACGTGTTTTCTCTTTGATTTTAAAAAATTACCTGCATCTTGGACCGACCTGTTGTCTGCGCCTGATGCACAAAACAGTGTAGACATACCCGTGTCGCCTCCGCTGGGCAGGGCAGAGCAGCGGGAAGAGCAGCCAGCCAGCATGTGGCTTGTTCCAGCCTCTTTACAGCTATTGCACCAATTAACCAAGCTAATGAAAAATGAGATTGTCGGCATCTTATTAACTACATAACTCGCCCCAGCCAAACCTCAAACAGCTATAGGTAAGATGCGCTCACAGGGGCAAAAGTAGCGCTCACAAAAAATATGAAACGCCAAATCGGAGTTAACTGGTTTTCCTAGTGGAAGCTCAAAGTGGATTTGTGTAAAAAGAACGCCCTAGGAGGGATGCGCCCAGAGGCCCCTCGCCGTAACCCGTCCCGATTTCTTCTTGTGTCTCCCATTTCATCTACTGGTTCTTCCAGAAGCACAATCTTAGCCTGAGGAAGTGTCTTTTTTATTGTTTTCAGGCCAGAATCTGGTCTCAGAAGCTGCTATCTTTACTATACATCATGTCCCTCCATCTCCAGTCTTGTATCAGATTGTCCTGGGAGCAAAAGATGAGCAAATGAGTGTGTCTTCCCATTTAATTGCATATGTCAATGATAAATCTTTTAAGAAGACTTGGGCCACATGTTTCTGAGTAGGCTGCATCTCAGTCTGGTCCTGATCCCCGTCCTTCATCAGTCTCTCAAATCTGAAAGACAAAACAGAAGGTTTAAAGGGGGACATGGGGGTATAAAATCTCATTTCATGTTTAGTGCACAGAGTCCATCCAGAACCCCCCAATAATAACTGCCATAGCTGTGCCTCTGTCATTTGGAGGCCACTGTTCCTGTCTTTGCCAAGTCTCTGTCGTCCACAAGACAAGACATCTGCAGTACATTTGTTTAAAGCAGGGAGATGACAAGCATTGAAACAGATGTTGGAAAACAGAGCGGCAAAAGGCCTGCGCTAAGTGAATAGCCCATAGGGTCTGAGCTGTTTGATGGCTGATTACAGTGTGAGCCAACTGTTCGTTCAGAGCCGGCTGAACCCAGGAGATCACTCTGGTAAGAGATGTACTTTGCCAACATGTGGTGCTCCCTTTGTCACCGTACCTTTTCAGATGTACCTAGGGAAAACACAGGGAAGGGGATCATCATTCAAAACCCTTTAGATGAGTAACACTCTTGCTTATCCAGGCTGAATTGATTCCTAGTTAGGAGTTGAACCATTGGAAAGCATCAAGAGCGTGTCTCGGCATCCAACAGCCAGTATCACTCATTAGTTTGAATGAAAAGCCTGTATGCAGGCTTTATCAAAGCTACAGAGTGTTTTATCATGATCAACATAAAACAATATTCTGCCTGAAACCGCTGCACCATATTGCCATACAAAAAGCAGCTAATGTCTAGTGATCCTTGGTATATGAAGCAATTCAGGTTTATCACAAGCTGACATATTACGCTTTGACAGCAAAGAATCCCTTTCGTACCTGATCTCATGTTTCCTAAGATCAGCTTTTCACCTTCTCTGATCTTGTCTTTAGGAGCTGATCCCCTCGTGCTGGGGAGATAGAGCTGCTGTTAAATGAACTCATGAAACCTGGGAGTATTTACTCGTTAGTAGTAATCTTGGGCCAGATACGAACTTGCCGAGTAAGGGAGCTGGACTGGGGCTTGGTTTGTTCGGTCCCGTGGATGGAAAGCTGGCCCCTACCAGAGAAAAAAATACCCCTTTATGTTCTCCTCTGTGGTGGGCAGGGACAGAGCTCCAGGAGCGATGGGCATCCTGCGGGCAGGACCATGGCATCTGAGCAAAGCCACTGCAGCTTCTCAGGGCATCTCTGGCATGCTGTCCTGTAAGGTGACACTGCTTTTTTATTTTTTTGAAGTGACACAGCAGCTACCAGCTGAAGGGCTGATCATCTTTTGTGGAGAGGAATGACATTTTTTCGGCTGGCACCGATGGAGGGATCGGCAGCATGCCCTATGCCCTGGCGTGGCACTGCTGATGCGCGTCGTGCATCCAGAGATCGCGCCATCCACTGCTACCTTAACCAAGGGAGAGGAGGATGGGGCTCTCCAGGCTGTTTGAGCTGCTTGCAGATGTGCTGTCTGCTAATGAGAGGTTGTTCAGCATGATCACATTTCCATCTTATCCTGGTAGAGGGAAGGGATATGTGCTTCTTCTATTCCATTTTTCTCCATCTGATCTTTTTCTTTGTGGTGTTACAGACAGGCAGTAGGCGACAACCATGGAAATCATTACTAGATTGCCCCGGTCTTTATAGGGACTTGAAGCATTTACCAAAAGGGTTTTATGAAAGGACTGGCTCCCATATGTCCGGGTGAAAATCACTGGACTGTGCTTGAACCTCCTTATATCGTTATTGTTTACTCAAAGGGATGAAAGGAAGAAAGATCCAGGACACCTGGAGGGATGAAGGGAAGGAGAGCTTCTCTGTGCCTGCCCTGCAGATTCCTCACCTGACCAGCCCCTACTCAGCCACAGATGTACCACAAATTTTGCTGCCCAGCCAGAAGAACCAAGGGCTTTCCCTTCCGCCCCCGAAGCTGCTGCCGTCTGCAGAGCTGCACAGCGGGATTTTATTTTCAGGAAATCTCAGCTGATACCATAGTTTCGCAGGTGGCAGCGTGGTGTATCCCGTCCAGCCTTTTCCACTCCCTCTCCAGAGGAGCTTTGGTCTTCAGGTCTCTGTGTTCCCATCGCCTTGAAGCAACACGGATGTCATGCAAGAGTTAATGTCTGCCAAGACTTTGACCTGAACATAGAATTGAAGGGCAGCTAGGTGCATAAGGATGCTTTTGGTCCTCTGAAATGGATGTTCCGCTAAATAACGAGGAATTTATTAAGTGGAAATGACCTGTTGTTATTTATTTGGAAGTGTATTGTTCCCAGGCTTGCGCTCCCTGTTCTGAAGCTGGCTTTCTGAGACTTCAGGTTGTCACACAGTGCTCGCTTTGGGCTCAGCCCGGTTTGGCTCTGCTTGGATTTCCCCAGAACCTGGGGATTTTTTTTTTCTTTTGCAGGGGCACATCTGGGCAGCCGGTCCGTGAGACCCAAACCCACTGTGCCCCTGCCGGAGGTGGCCCAGGGGACTCCCCACAGGAGTGGGGCCAGGACAGAACTCTCTGTGCATCCCTGGCGTGCACTTCTTTGGGTGCCCACCACCCCTCAGGGCTTCCGACACTTTTCTTCTTCTTAAACCGCCGTAATTCAGGCAGCGTGCGTGGATTAAGACACCAGTCCTCAGTAGTCTCCGTTTCCAAATTAAACTGTCCCTGCTGCAGAAGGTCTGTAGCCCTGCTGCAGTTCTCGAAGCCAACTGAAGGCTGAGGGAAGGTTGAGGGGTCTGGCCACTGAAAGTGCAGGTTGGCTTTGCTCACCTCTTTCCTTAGATGAAGCAACGGGAGAAACATTTCTAAGTCTTGGCCGTAGTTATGTTTGTGGAGAAGAGTTTTCTGACCAGGTACAAGCAGACGTGGTTGAAATAGGGCAGCGCTGTTACTCATGTGAAAAACACTTATTCCGGGCCTTAAAATGAAAAATGTGATGAGGTTGTTACGCCAGAAAATATTAATAAATAATTGATCAATAGTAGAAAAGCACTTTTTCTGTAAATAAACTTCAGTGTAATTAATAGCTCTGTGTTTTCAGCAGCGTGCATGCAGACGAAGCCGGGGATGCAATTAACGTGTCGGGGGCCTGAAGGACATCTGCAGATAAGGGTTAAACAGTCTATTGAAGCTGAACTCATGAACCTGGTTACACTGCTGGACTTGTTTGTTTCAATAAAACTTTTGTCTCCGCCGTGCACATATTTTATAGCATTCTACAAGAAACACTTAAAGTCAGGTTTTTAATATAATGTTGGTAGCAAAGTATGAAGGACAGAGGAGGTAACAGAGAAGGCAACTTGCTAATGCAAAAGCAGTGTACTGAAAGTCACTTTTATTTCTTATTTATAATCTACATGCACACTCTGGATAATAGATGACAACGCTCATTCAGTACTTTAACTTCAAAGCAGAGAGAAGGCATGGATGACAGAGCTGGGAGCTGGAACACAAAGGTACTAACAACAAGAGGAAAAATGCCTGTTTACTGGATTGCATTTGTTAGCACGCTGTCTTCAGATATTGTTCCCCCAGGAATAGTGAGAATATGTGCTGCACGAACAATGATTTAACATCTGAAAATGGTACTTAAAGAGTTTTCTGTCTGGTAGTAATGTGATGAAGGCTTCTGAATGGAACCTGGGGACTTCATTTCTTCTATTTATCTATATGTCTCTCTGGTTTTAGTCAGCGGTAATTGCATATTTAACCCCTTAAATAGGTTTAACCCTCTCAGCACCAACTTTTTTTTATTTTATTTTTGGTCTCATGTCTGCTTTTGTTAGGCTACAGCTGTGCCGCTTGCGTTCCTTGCCAAAAAATCAGAAAGACAAAAGGGATTTTGGAGAAGTTGTGGCCGGGGAAGTGCATCGAGGATAATACCAAGCTCCACCTCTCTTTCTCCGTTTTCCTCCTCTTCCTTTTTTAAGGAAAGCAGTAGATAATAGCATCCAAGGAAAGTGTTTTAATGGGATTCAGTACAGCTGGGAGCCTTATAGCAGAGAATGAGAGGGAGAAAGAGAGCTGTAATGAGGGGGGAAGTTGCAGATAGAGCAGTAAATCAACAGTATAAATTTGCTGCTTACTTCAGCACTCTACTTCTTTGCATCTTTCTCAATTAGCACTTGTTCTGGGGGGCTTGCTTAATAGCTTATGTGAAACAAATATTAACATAAATTGTTTAATTATATCAAAATCTTGAATTCCTCCAAGACGAAAAATTGTTTTTCGCTAGGAATACATCTGCAATAAAACATCATCTAGTTAAAGTAAACGAGCTCTAAGGAAAGCCATAAGATTGTAGCTGAGCTACTTTTACAGTTTATTTTCATGGTATTTAAATTATGATACCAGTGGGTATTTTTAATTAGTGCCTCTTTAAAGTGTGCACTTGTCTACATAAGCCATTTTGGCAAATTTGACTCATTCATACAGTGGTTGCTGTAAAAGAGGCCAGCACAGCCTGCAGGAATTGGAATTAAAAGTTTCTGCAAGCTGTTGTCGACATGACCACATCTCATTAACTTAAAAAATGGGGATTATTTGCCTGAAAGCTTGATTTGACTAACAGTAATCAAATATTGGGCTCAGTGGAGAAGGAGGAGGAAAAACAGCTTCGCTGTTGCGATCTATATCCTTAAGTGTTGTGTGGTTCACTTTAAATAGCTATGTCATATTTCTGCTTTGACAAACATAACAGGGGAAAAAATAATAAGACATATGGCTTTGTGAATAATCCAGGGTTAGTTTTATTTTCCAGTCTGACATTTTATTTACCAAGTTTACCAAGGATAAATATAATTTCTTTGATAATTCTAACATTAAGAGGAATTAATTATCTTGAATAGTCTCCCCTGAATTATCAAAGTTTCAGTACTGGAAATTGCGTCTCTCTTAGGATTATCTTTATCCACTGCTAAATAGGCATGAATCTTAAATTTGTATCCTAGAATCATTTAACTTCTAATAAAATACGATGAGGTAGGTTGCAAAATTTTGCCTAAAATGAACCAAAATAGAGAAGTGCCTTTCTGATCTTGTGAAGTCTTTAAATAGCTTGTTAAATTAAATAACTGGGGGGTGGGGGATCTTATCTTTTGTGCACCAATTAAGGTGTGGGAGTATGAAATTCAAAAATGCTTGTGCTTGAAGGGAGCAGTAGGGTCAAAATTCGGCGTTATGTGGTTGTGTGTTTTCCTATTAAGCAGAGGACAATGTCATGCCTAGATGGAAGCTGTGGTACACGTTATTTAAAAAAAAAAGAAAAAAAAAAAAAGGTTGCAGTTAAACAAAAGAAGATAAAGTCTTGCGCCTTTTTATGTCTTTGAACTGAGAACATGTGCTGCATTTTACTAAAGGAACATGAGCCTTGAATGTAAGTAACTGGTTTTTGCATTAGGTACTCCCTGGAGGTAGCAGAAAAATATCATGTCCCTGCATGAAATGCGAATGTGAAATCTACCAGAAAGAAATATTTATGACCATTTTATGCTTGATTAGACTTGGATGACATCTGTTAGAAGACAGGGACTGGACAAAGAGAGAGACGCTCGGGGGCAAATGTTAACAGAGTTGTTTAGATGATGCTGGGGCAGGAGCGTCCATTTACTGCCAGGCAAAACATAGGAATTGTGTTAGCGAGAGTGCAGCTGACAGGAATTCGCTGTGATGGAGCCACTGCAAACTGACGGGCTGAAATAGGAAAATGCAGCTGTTGATATCCGCCGCGCTGCCACGATTTATGGGCAGGTATCGCAGCTAAACACAGATACTGTAACTTCCTGGGAGCAGATGCATTAACAAAGTTATATAAATGTGAGTCAGCTATAAAAAAGCGACATCCTCACTTTTTAAAGTTGTTATTCCACCAGGCTGCACAGAGAGTTGGAAGGACTTTGGGGGGAAAAAAAAAAGGCTTTTTTTTTCTTTTTTTTTTTTTTTTTTTTGAAGTCTCTGCAGAATGCACCGCTCTGAAGTGATCAACCTGATTGTTTATTTCCCCTCCTTGCTTCCCCTGCTGGTGCTTTTTCCCATCCCTGGCTCAGATCCTGCTCTTTCCTGAATGACACATGTTCCTTGGCTGCACCGGCCTTTGCGGGGGGGCCGCAGGGATGGGCAGCCCT
>NW_009260758.1:3871797-3878390 GCF_000687185.1 Egretta garzetta
CCTACCTGCGCCCAGGCTACCCTGCCCGTGCCCTGCCCGTGCCCGAGCTGCTCTGCTTGTGCCTACCCTGCCAGCCCTGCCTGCGCCCGGGCTGCCCTGCCTGCCTTGCCTGCTCCTGGACTGCAGGCAGCCCAGCCTCCCTGCTGCCAAAGTCAGCAGGCAGCGCCAGCACCCCAGTCCCCCCGCCCCTCTGATGTAGATCTTTAACTCCAAAGTTTGCCAATTAATCAATTGTTAGCCTTTATGTGTTTTTAATGTTAAACCCTTGTTTACCAGCTCCGCAGAAGCGGGTTTTATGGCTGGAGGTACAAACACTTCGCTCTGGGTCTTTTCCCAGCTTTCTTTTCCTGTAAATTTTCTCTGTCTGGAATGCTTATGGGAAATGTTATTTTGTTTTTGTTTGCAACAGCTCCGTTGTTTTGATTTTGTCTGAGTGGTATGGAAAACAGTACGTCACTTGGAGTGGGTGTTTTGTCTATTGGCCATTTGGCTATTGCACATACATTTCTCATACTTATTACATGATGACAGGGGAACCCAAATGGCATAATTTTCCAGTTGAATTTTGCTTTCCAGTTTAATAATAGTGAAAGGAAAACAAAGTTAATAGATTTAGCAGTTTTGATACTGCTCACATGCTGATAGATGCCTTTGGATTTTTTGCCCTGTGGTTAAGGGTCTATTTAGACAAAGGTCAGATTAATGCATATATCAGTTTCTATAATAAACTGCGTAAGGATTACATTACACATTTTGCATACAGTTGTGAAAAACTGTAATTTAAGCACCCAGGCCCATAAAAGGGTAACAAACAACTTCAATATCATCAATGTGATTAGGCTAGGGTACTTTTTACCCTGAGTTTTTAGGGAGTCCATAACAGAAGTAGCAGCAGCGGATGCCTTGTAATTGAAAAATGATCTGAAATAAATTTTGCACTTGAAAAGAGAACATGGCATTCTCCATATAACTGTTTAGCTGAGGAGATTTGAATGTAAGATACACCGATTCTTGCATAGTATTTACCGTGTTGGGAAGAGAATATCGAAAGACCACAGAATGCAGCTTTAAGACCAGATAATTTTTATGTATAGTACAGAAATATAAAATGGAAAGTATGATTAATTTTTCAATTTCTCTCTGCAGATATCTAATAATTGTGCCCATGGACTGCCAAAGGCTCCCATTAAAGATTTAAAATGCAAAGAAAGGTAGAATCAAAAAGATGGTATTTTGGATTAAATAATGTAAAATAACTGTAGGGCAATAGCAAAGTGAAAAGCTATTGGCAAAATAAAAGCATGGTGTCAACTCTCCTTGAGACAGACTTAAACATTTATGCATTCAGGAGCATCTTTTTGCAGCTGGGTTTTAAAAACAAACAAACAAACAAAAAACTTAAAGGTTGCTTAAGCCAAGCTGTGATTTTAAAATCTATTTTTTAGGCTTTCAGGTTTTGAGATGTTTGTTCACAACGGAGTGATTAAAAATACAGTGTGTGATCCTATGTTATAGAAATCTCCATAAATACAGTGGCAAGGGTGGTAATCTGTTGTCCAGCGTTTAAAAACGTTAGCAAACTCCACGGCATAATGTTTCTTTCATTAAATACCAACAGATACAGGGTGGTCAGAAAGCATTTTGCAACAGCTACTCGGGAATGTGCTATTTTTGTTAGCCTCAGAAAAAGGGATGCTGCAGCCGTAGTATATAGAGGCTGTCAGAAAGGTCCAGCTGGACTTTTCCTCCCTTTTCTGTACTGTCTTTATCACTTTGCTCAGTTCCACATAATAACATCTTCATCTGAGATTGCTGTGGCACAGGGGAACTGCATTTGTTGATCAAATTTGGCTGGATAACACTGTGATCTCGTATCCTGAAGTGCGGAGATGTGCCTGGAATACGTAAGCATAAAGCTGGCCCCTTGATTGATTGATTCTGCCTGTCACAGAACAAGATAACTGGATCAGTAAATACCCTGTGCACTTCAACTTCATCTACACAATCAAAAGTGAGGGCATCATGGGGCTGAAAAACACCGAGGCATGATGGGAATATCTACATTTCAGAATGATAGCCAGGAACTTGCGAAAAGCGAGGAAGAAAAGAAAAATTCTTTTTTTTTTTTTTTTTTTTTTTTTTTTTTTTCTCCGCTGTGTGGCTGTGCGCGAACAGCAGTGAAAAGCACATTAATTCCTGTGTGTTTGCGGTGTGTCTGTCTCTCCGTGGATTTATTTCAGCTTCACGCCGGTGTAACGCTGCTGCTGCTGTTGCCGGTGGTGCTAAGCCAGCGTAAGGCAGGAGTAAAACAGATGAATCAGACTCCGGATATTTCAGGGAAAGCATGTTATTTGGGGTCTCTTGTATGAAGGTGGCATTTGATCAGATAAACTATAATTAAGTTACGTAACTGGTTGCGGCGATTTGCTACTTCGGCAACTCCTAGAACTGTTCTGCTGAACATCCCGAATTCTTCCTGCAGGATCCAGCTTCATCCTGGGAATTTAATTTGAATCTTAAATGAAAATTAAGAGTGGAGGCGGAAAAAAAAAAAAAAAAGGCTAAAGATGACAACATTTAAATTAAAAGGCCACAGTTTTATCTGGCATATGAGCAAAGCAGGCAGGTTTCTCAGAGTTCTGCTGTGTTTTTCGAGGGGTGCTTTTGGGCTAGAAAATCACTGCCCGAACACCATTTTAAGGGATTATGAAGGTCGGTGCTCCCCTTCAAAAGCCTGTGTGCGTGCGTGTCAGGTGTCGCTGATCAAACGAGTTTGCCCATCTCTGGCCTCCGGTGCCGTTCCTCCTGCCCCGCCGCTCCTGCGTTGCGCGGTGGTTGGTCCCAATGAGGTGGGATGCAGAGCGAGGAGGAGGTGCCTGCTCAGGCCACCTTCACCACGGCTTTAGCAATGGCGAGGTGCGGTTGCCTGCCCCGTCTCCTTCTCAGGGTGATGCTTTGCAAGCACAAGGTGTTAAAGGCGTGATGAGCATTTGCCGGGCAAAGCCCGTGTGGTCCTGTAGCTGCACATCTCGCCTCCGCGCAAGGGAACCGGTGTGTAACGGGGTAAGGCGATGCCCGTCATCGAGGCAAATCCTTAGGCTCGGGGCTGCAGGATTGGGCAATCCCAAGAGCAATTTATTACAGTGCTTTTGCTTCTGACTGTTTTGACCATTTATTAGGAGAATTATCTGTGGCGTTTAATCTGGCACTTTTATTTAGTACTTTATTTGCCCAAGACACAGGTTAGCGCAACTTTCTGTAAAGCATCTGTAGGATTCCTTCAGGCACCTCAGGAGGCGTGGGGAGCTGGAAAGCAGGAGCCCTTTCGTGGTAACTGAAGACCTGCTTGCCCAGAGGAGTGTGCCTGGGGCCAGGCCTTGCTATTGAATAAACCAAAAAATGCTTAAGCAGAAAATACTGCCTGTTTACTTGGAAAGTTTATGGATTCTTCTACATCTAGGACCGTTTATGTCTGGCTGTGGTTTCAGCATATGTATCACTCCCAAGTACTGTACTGAAAGGATAAAATGGTTGACTATGGGCTCCCTAAATAATAATCGTGTCTCTGTGGACTTTCTGATGTCCCATATATTGGAGAAGGTTGTGAACTGTATGCTAGGGTACTTTCACATCGCCTTCCTTTCCTTATCTACATGGCGACAAAAGTTGACTCCTCGTTACTGAATAGCATCTGGAGCTTACAGCCCTCTGGGCGTAGCTTTTAGAGCTTGGTCAGAGTACCATTACCTTACGTTACTGGCATGGTTCGCTGACCGTTTTGGATAAATGTTTTAAGGAAAATTTGACAAATGGCATGAATGGCTTTTTCCAACATGGACTTGTAGCTTGTTTTCCAAGATATCCTCAGGACAATCTGCATTTTTTCATCTAGCACCTACCTTTTCATGGAGAGGGTGCTCTTTCTTTTGGAGTCAGTATGACTCGGTAGACACGGAGAAGCGTGCTGCGGCTGTGCATCAAAATTGCTTTCCTGCTAGAGCCTGTGCGTGGCAGGCTTCGTTTGGAGGGAGGGTTTGAGGTTGTCTTGTAAGGGTTACAGGGCTTGACCTTTCTTGTTCCAGTGGATTCCGGCTTTGAATAATTCCTTTCTAGGAATGAATTGGACACAGGTGAGTTATGGTAGTCACGTATCTGTGGGGCTGCACATCTACAGTGCTTTCTGATGGGATGCCCAGAGCCACTGGGCACAGTTTTGCAGGCTAATGGCCACCGCTGCCCAGGTGGGAGCTGCAGGGTGATGGTGGCAGCAGATACCTGGTGTGACCGGAGCTGTCGGGGCACTCGCCGTCCGTCTGGAAACAAACCTCAGGGTAGGTTTCAGTGCTGTTTGGCCACCATCTCAGAGAGCCGCATGTGGTGCTTATAATATCGTATCTGACTGCGAGGGAGCTGCTGGGGCCGGGTGACGGGTGCTGCCTGCATGAGCTGACGTTCGGCAGCACAGCGAGTGCTCGCCAGATGAACCGAGGTGCCAGAGAGCCTGCGCTCCCCACAAATGGTGAGCAGGAGCTGAAAGCTGGAAGGGGAGCCCTGCTTTTTACTGGCAGTAAGAAATAGGAGAGGGAAGAGAGTTGAGTTGCGTTCTTCTCATCCGGCAACTGCAATTGTAGGGAAGGGATGAGAAGTGTCCTCTTCTGTGCTATCCCCTGGGGTTAAGGACATTGCTTCAGGTTATTGTGTGTTAGACCAGGGACATTCAGCATCATGGGAGATGTCACGATACAGTGGACTGTGCGATACGCGGCCCTTGATGGCTCTTCACACTCTTCACGTTGCAGTCACGTTCTCTGATTTATGGCATTGGTGGAACAGACTCATTTAAACTATTAAATTTGTTGGTGTGGACATTAGCTTGAGCAAATACATAGATAGCTGTAGACGTTGCCTTGTTTCTCAAAAATGTAGGAAAACTGAGGGGGAGCTTTAAGTAAAGTCCGACCATTTAATAACTATGTGTTAACTATCCATTAAAAATATAAGAATTGATAGTATCTACAGAGCAGTGGGATTTCAGACAGTTGGGAGTTGTTTTGTGTAGAAAATACATGGCAAGCGTTTATTTTTAAAAGTTGACCGCTGCTATTAGGTATTTATGACACTGAAAACACAACAGAAGGCTAAAAGCAACCAGTAATACACCACAACAGCCAAAGGCTGGCTCAAATTAGCCCATAACCACAACTTAAAGAGGGTGTTTTACTCAATGTTAAATGCTGGAAACCACCTCGCATTGCTTCTTAGTGATCAAAAGCTTTTTGAAAGTGGTCACCGTTGCCCAGGTAGTGTTGTGGTTGCAGAAGTCAAATAATGAATTTAGGTGGCCAAGATCCTTTTAAGTGAAGCCTTCTGGGGATTGAGGACTTTCCTTTCTGGTTCATGTGCCTTTGTCCTCGCTCTTCTCTTTTCCCTGGTCCTTCAGCTGGGTGGGGTCAGAAGAGTCATTTTTAGGCAGCACTTGCAGGTTGTTTTTATGAAGCACCGATGTGAGAAAACTCCTGAATTTGGCACGGCAACAGAAGGTGGGGCAGGTTCATGGCTCTGAGGGTAATTCTGAGCCCCTCCACCATGGGCCGTGTTTTCTTTGGCTTGGAGCGTTTGACAGGGCTGACATATTTATGTACAGAGCTAGTATTTAGCTTGGAATTTTACACATATGAATGATGAACTAAACAGAAGTCATTTATTTTTTCCTTCCCTCTGTAGCTTTTTTCTGGTTTTTTTTCTGGTTTTTTTTTTTGTTTTGTTTTGTTTTTGGGGTTTTTTTTGGTTTTTTAAATGTGGGGTTACATATTGCAGAAAAGTCTCAGCATATCCACCCAGTGCTTGACCACCAGAATTAATAACTAGCCACATTCCTTGATGATTCTATAGGGATTGGAAGCTAGGCAGCCGAGTTTGCTATGCAAGAGAGTTAATAAAAATTTTCATTGCTGGAGGAAAGCTTATATACAGTAGTCTGTTTGTCCTGTATTTCAACCACCTGAGTCAGAGCCAAAAAAGCAATTGTCTACTACATATTTCAAACAGATGCTGAGGGGTAAAAGGAGTGACTAGAATTCACAGCAATAAAATGCTGGCTCTTTAAGTTCCCTTGAAGGAAGTGAACCCATAAAATTTTTGCTGCTGACTTGTTTGTCCAGTTCTTTGAAGTATTTAACATTAATTTAGTCTGCAAATCATTGCCACCTCAATTTTTCATTGAAGTATCGAAGCCTGCTAAACACATAACCTTGGAGTGCACCAAAAAAAAAAATGATGCCTTTAGCAGATATATTCATTTAGCAGTTATCCATTTGAAAACTTCTTACTGACACTGGTGGTAGGGTACGCTATAGGTATTTGCAAAGGAAAACGAGTTTATTTTTAATGACTATTAATTTCACTCGCAGTAGGTAAGTGAATTCTAAGTGGTGGCCTTCCACCCGTTTCCTCCCCGCCGCTCTTTTCTGTTAATGACACCCATTGCTGTTCCGTGTCGGAAACCAAGGTGGGGGGCCAGGGCCGTTGTGTTTGATGGAGCAGCGGACTGTGCAGAAATTGCTCCAGGTTGTAGCGGGTCAGGGGGGGGAGGG
>NW_009260758.1:3879266-3885378 GCF_000687185.1 Egretta garzetta
CCGGGCTCGCGACCAAGCGCAGTGGCAGCGGGGTGGGAGGCTGCGGTGGCGTGGGCTGGTGGGCACCCTTGGTGCTGCGGGTCCGTCTGCGAGTGGCTCGTGGCCAGTTTCTGAAAAATCGACGCAAATCGATTAACAGTCCTGCTCATACCAAGCAAAGCTGAAGGCAGCGTTTCCCCCATCTCGGATGTTCTGCCTTCCAAGCAGTCTTCAGGCTCAGACAAGCAAAATCCATGAGGGTCATTCTTGTTGCCTTGTTGATCAGTTAGGAAGTGGTGGATGCCCTGGCAAATGACTGAGGCTGGTTACTGCTGTGGGATCCTGATCAACAGCTCCCCCACTCCCCCTTTTTTATCCCATTTTGGCTTCTTCCATCTACGTTTAAGTTTCTTCCTTCTCCTGAACTTTGTGTCGTGGGTGATGGAGAGGAGAAGACCCCTTGCCCCACCGCCGTGGGCTCCCTGCCCGCCGTGGTGCTGCTGGGACCCAGCGGTGGCGTGAGCCGAGGACATCAACTGTGAGGAGAAGTTTAAAAAACGCCATCAAGCTTAAGTTGGAAAAAAATGTCAACACAGAGGGTGTCAATTGAAAACCAGCAAGGTGGGAAAGCTACTGTACTGTAGTGGGAATCCGCAGCCTCAAGGCCCTTTAAATGATTGGTGACACACTAGAGATATTGTTAAATTACCTTTTTTATTGGCTCTTGAGTCTTATGTCTTAAAAGACTATTCTTTGGGAGAAGTCAAGAGAATCCTTATATTTGGATTAGATGTAAACCTGAGATGCAAAACGTGGATGTGGATCTGGACCTGAACTTGCCCTAAGTCTGGGGAGTATTTTGGGCTGGGATTTTGGTGTGAGACCTCTCCTTGCACTCGACGGTTTGGAGGACTTGTGTGCAGCGTTCACCTGCAGCAGAGCCGGGCTTCAGCCGGCGGGATGTTGGTATTTGGGCATGCTTCCTTGCCTTGAAATACTTCCATAGAGGTGTCTTACGGTTATTTAAAGACTAAAAGGAACACTTTTTTGGTTTGTTTTCAGCACCAAAAATTGAATACAAGGATTTACCAATTTGTAAATCCATTCATTGTATTGAAGAGAGGACCAGAAAGAGTTTGAGCTTAGTTATGCTGGTAAGCAACCAGAGAAAAGGCTTTTTGCATCTAATTCTACTTTTAAATGTTCAAAAACTCCTTGTCTGTTTGTAGTTCATGAATATTGTTTCCAGTGTTGGGACTCTTCTCATCTCTGTGCTTTAGCTGCCCCATCTATAAAATCCTGGTGGTGGAAAAGAGGCTTTTTAATTTCACTGAAAGACTTCAAAATTATTTCGGAGGGGGGTGTGTTGCTAGTAGTTTGCAAGAGAACTTGGGGCACAAGCTTAATGAGGGATCGCTGGTGAAACACTTACTTTAATTCAAACACTTCTGGTTAAGACTTTCTCTCCAGCCTGCACGGTCCCATATTTTACATTCACTCCCAGCATGGACTTCCTCTGCTCAGGGTCCCATAGGTAAGCCACAAGAGCAAAACATACTACAGGGCCTCATACCAAAACTTGGAGTGGGAAATTTTAACCGTCCAGCTTAATTTTTCATGACCGTAGAACAAAAGCCGAGATTGTGTTCTGGGTACAAAGGTGGCCGCCGGGATGACCCCATTAGCCCCTCTGCGCAGGCAGCTTTGCCCCCTCCGCGGGCTGCGGTTTGGGCTGGGACCGAGTTGTGGCCCGCGGTGGCCGTTTGCATTTCTCCTGTGTCGGAGCCAGATCCTCGCGGTGACAAATCCACGCCGGGAGCGCGGGGCTGAGCGCGGCTGTCGCCCGTAGAGCCACGGTTTGTATCTGCCTGCTGGGGAGCAGCTGCAGGCGGACGAAGCCCATAGGGATAACGGTGATGCTGAATGGGGAGAGGGGAATTCTGAACCTGGACAGGGCTGCTTACGTATCATAAACCCCTTTTCAACGTTGTAAACCCTTTGAAAGCAGCCTCTCTGCCTGCGCTTTGCTCCGTGCAGCACCAAGCATCCAGGTTGGCCCTCCGGTAACAGCAGCAGCTCAATGGGGTTTTTGTAGCGCTGGGGAGGAGCGGGGAAAATTTGGAAAAAGTCTGAATTGGCTAACAAATTTCAGCGTTTTTCAATTGTATGCTAACGCCTGAGCGGCAGGCTGGCATCTACAGAGTGTTGAAAAATGCTGTGAATTGGTAATTATGAATTACAGCAGGAGATCAGTTCAGCTTAGTGTTTCCAAAGCCTCAGAGATCAAAAGGTGCCAGCGAGCCAGATAAAGAAAGTATCAAGTGGCAGTGAATATGCCGGGCTGCCCGAAACTTAGTTTTGCTGTCTAGTTTGAGGGAAAAATTGTCATTGCTGAATTTTGTAGGGGTGAAGAAAAAAGAAAAAGAGAATGTGGATAACATTCCTATTGAGGCATGGACTATTTCCAGGAAAATTAATGAGGATGTGAACCGATTGCTGAAGGTGCTTTTAGGTTTTTATATTTTTGTCTGGTTTACCTATTAGTTTACCTGATAGAGCAGTCATTAAATGAAGAAGAACAGTATGAAAAAGCAAGAGGGCAGGATCAACAGTGGCTTGTTCTTAATCTTAATTTTCCACCAAATGCAGAGTGATATGACCATGTATCTTTTTTTTTTTTTTTTAAGCTGTGAAAATATGTATTTCCCTTTTTCGTACTCTTTTCTTTTCAGCTGTCATTTCCAGGAAATGGCACTGTCAAACGATGTGTATGTATGTGTCACGTCTCAGCCCGGTCCGGGGGGGTGGCGGGTGGGGGGGCTCGGCTTACCCCCGCTTCACCGCTCCCATGCCCCGAGTGAGACGGAGCCGGGGTTCCTGGGCACCGGGGTCCCCGTGCATTTGTGCTTGGGCTCATGGGTGCTGTGCAGTGGTGAGAAGTTGGCGCTGGCTCCCACGGGGGTGGTAGCTCCCAGGCTTCTGAGAGCATCAGTAGAGAAGGATGGGGGCTTTGAAGCAGTGGATATCAAGGGAAGCGAAGGATTTGTGAGCACGCGTGGCGCCAAGGCATCACCTCCAGCTGCTCAAAGGGTCCTAAGAAGAGTGAAGTTAATCAGTAGTAGAAATGGCCTAATTTTAAGATGGCAAAAACCTCCTTTGCTTTTGCCGGGCTCTTATTCAAGGAGGAGGGGGAGGAGCCCTTATCCTCTTTGCTGGAGGGCAGCCCGTCTGTCTAGGGTGTATCTAGTAAAAATCGAAGATACTTTTCACCACTTCCAAAATCCTTTCACCAATTCCCCAGATTATTGGCAAAAGAAGGGTAGTGGTGGATTCCTTGTAACTCCCTTCCCCTCCTGCATCAATTATGTGTCTTTGCGAGGCAGAGCTTCGAGTCAGCTCTCCTTCATTTCTCTCTTCTGGTTGCTCCCAAGGGAGAGAGTCTCTTGGTAATAGGAGCTACATCAGTTCAGGGAAGAATACGATTTTGTTCCCTTCTCAAATGACATATGACTATCAGGCATCTCATGAGTACTCTGAGTGGGCACATGAATTGAACCTTTTAGGAGTCTCGGTGATTAATGGCCTGATGGGTAGGAAGCAGACGCTCGTTACAGGTCTCGGGGATCTGCCTGGTGGAATTAAATAGCTGCCATGTTAGCGATGCCCTTTTACCCTTCTGAGCTCTCCTGCGAACGTCACCAGCGCCACACGAAAAAGGAAACAAAGTTCGCCACAGGGTGGGTTAGGGGATTTTTTTTTTTTTTTTTTTTTTTTACTTTTGTTTTTGTTGCTGGTGTGGTGGTGTGTGGTTTTTTTACAGCACAAGCACAAGAGATGTTTTAATTAGCCCTGGTAGGATTGTTTCTTGCTTTACATGAAACTAATTATGAAGGCTCATGGGCACTTTGGCGTGGCTGCGGTCCTTGTGTCTCAGCCTGGCTTCCGAGGAAAAATCTGTAACGCTGCCGGTGTCTGCGGATAGGGCTGGATCCCAGTGCCAATGTCAAGTGGGGATTTTTTCCTAATATGGACAGTAGTCCACAAGGAACTGGATGAAGTCCATCAAACTAACGTCGCCAACAGCTAGTAGAAAGTTTGGCTATACTCTGCTTGGACCAGCCCTGAGTTAGAGACCAGAAGGTAAAAAGCTTTTTTCCTCCGTTTCTCGACATCGCATGGCCAGACGTCGTGTACTAAAGCACAAGCCCAGGGATGCCGACAGGAGGTGATGCCTGTTCACCAGTTCCCCAGGCAAACATCTGTACAGTCGTGGCAAAGCGTTTTGTTTTGCTTTGCTTTGTTGTGTTTTCCCCCAAAGAAGGCTCCGAGTGCGCTGGCACGCCCCCTCCAAACCCTTTCCCTTTCTAATTTTTTGGGACATGTGCCCCCCTTTACCTCCCGGCCTAATACTGATGAAGTGCAAGCGTTTCCCCTCACAAAACTTCCACTTGGCCTGATTTTGACAGTGTGAAATTTGCATATATACATTTTTATCTTGAGTGCTCACTGGTGGATTATACAACCAGTGCTTTAACCTGGCAGTGACAGCTAATTCCTGGTCAGCAGTAAGTGGTAGGTTTGTTTCTAAGGAAAGTATCGTGAAGCAGGGCGGGGGTTTGTTGGTTTGTGTTTTTTCTTTAAGTCTTGATGTTCTGTATTAGGCATAGACTGTTTTTAAACATCAGCATGTGTTCTTTTTCTTTGATGTTCTTCACGAGGAGGATTCTGCCTTCCACTTTAACAAAAGTCCTGTGCTTCTCATGTTTTATGCTGCTAATGATGTTGCTTACTCAAATAAATAGGTATGTGCGTGCACATTTAAAATGCAACATTCCCCTTCAACACGCCACTGAAACAGAACAGCACTGATCTTCTTTAGTGATCCTCCTGTGCCAGAATTTTCATGTTTTGAAATTAAAATGGATTCTCCTTATCTTCTCATAGCCCCTTTGATCCATTGCCTGTGGGTGTGTGGTGGCACTAACGACAGAGGACGGGGAAGCCTCAGCGTTGCACGGCATCCTTTGCTCCAGAGCAGCAGCAGCAGCCCGGTGAGGAAGGGCCCTGCTCCCCGTACTCCCGGAGAGCAACCTGCTTCCCCACGTGTCCCCCTGTGCTCGGTGCCAGGCGGGATCTCCCCCTGGAAGTGCCCTATGCCCATGCTGGGTGTTTCTGCAAATGCTCTTCCCTTTTCCCAGGGACCCTTTTAGTGTCTTGGCAGTGGAAACTTGGTAGGAGTTTCCTGCAGCCATACCCGCTTTCCAGACATCCCCAATCTTTTTCTTCCTCCGGGTAACACATAGCTCCGAGGACTAAACTTGGAGGTTAGACCTGGCTTCATCTGTGCGACCAGCCTGTGCCCGTGCCGAGAGCTTGCCTGGTTTTGTTTTTCTCGGCTATTTGTTCAGTCCAAGGTATGCCATTTGTAGCTGGTCGCAAGTGGTGAACCGAATAGCTTGAACCTTTCTGCCAGGGCTCTGCATGCAAGTGCTGTCAAAACTGTTCTCAGTGATGAGTCAATTCCTTTTTTTTTTTTTTTTCCCCCCTCTTTTTTTAATGACGAGCATGCAGCTAGTGTACCCATTAGAGTGTGCAGAGGGATGGCATAGAAATGAGGATACACATGTGTATGTATCAGATGCTGAAGAGCAGCGTTCTTGTTATAAATATAGCTCGGCTGTGTTCCTTCTTACATTTCAATTTTATAATCCGTTCCAGAAGATTTGGACAAAAATACTGTAGTGTAAGAGAGCATTAGTTTCTGGGTTCTTCAAATAATAATTCTTAGCAAGGAAACTAGTAAATAAACGTTTAAAGATGGGCAAGATGACATCTTCCCTAGTTCTAGGAATTGGACTTGGGGTATAGATTTATGAAAGGTAAAATAAAGGACAAGTAGAAGCAGGAGCAGAACTGTGTGTTTTATTTTTTTATTTTTTTATTTTTTTATTTTTTAGTTTATTGCTAAAACGTATGAATCGTCCTTTTTTGTTTGTTTTATTGGTGTGATTATATATGATCTATCTTTACATGTATACTTTTTAGACCTGGTGGGCCCACTGTGATTAAATGTTTGCTTTGAATACGTGTCCAGCGTGTTAACTTTTCGCAGCGGAAAGTTGTTGAATTCATT
>NW_009260758.1:3885419-3897850 GCF_000687185.1 Egretta garzetta
AAGGAAATTATTAAATGTATGGAAACCCTTATTGGCTGAATTATATAACTGAATTCATTCAACATGCTCGGTGTATCTTGTTCTCCTTTCAGTATTGCCACTCTGTTCATCACCCCTTTTAGTGCTTTAGGCATATGGCATGCAGTACATCCAGGGAAGTGTCAACAATATGGCATATGTTATACATACTGATCTTGATACACCGTAGAAAATAATGGGCCTAACTTTAAAAGGCACGGTGCTAAGAATAGAGCGTGCTGCAACATGCAGACAGCGAATCCGCCATGAATGTCATGTTTGAAGACAAGAGGAGCTGTATTTTTCATTACTTTTGTGGCTCGGTTTGTATTTTGGCGTTGCTGCGAATGAAAAATATTACGGTCAGATGAGTAGGGGCTGGATCTTCGCCCGCCTGGCGCTGGTACCGCGGGCTCTGCGGAGACTCGGGGGTCAGCTTGCACCGAGACGGCGGCAGGGTGGGTGCCTGTGTGCGTGGGCGAGAATTAACGCAGGCGGGAAGGAGCTGTGGGCCCTGCCCGCCCGGGGCTCCGGTCCCCAGGGCTCCCTGCGAGCCGAGGTGGGGACAGGCAGGGACGTGCGTGCTGCCGACACCCGGCTGCGGGAAGAGGGACGGGGACCGGGGATGTCCTGATGCATTTCCAGGAGTCATTAGAGGGTCGCATTAGCTCACCACTTAGCTCTGTCTCCACGCTGTAAATGAGCCTGCACAAGCAGATTGCTACGCTTACATTAAAACCACAGTGGTGGAAATGAGTCTTTCCAAAGACTCTTCCAAAGATCTGCCCATTAGGATCTGACTGCGAGATCAGGGCGGCTCTCGTCTGGACTCGGAGCAGTAAAATGAAGATGAAACGCTCTCGTTCTCATTTCTGGATCCTGGACTTACTCAGCTCCCCGTTTTGCAGTGACTCTTTCGTCCCTGGGAACGCTCGTTTTTTAAATTAGAAAAAAAATTTAAACAGAGGGCCTTTTGAAACGCTCGGCCTGCGTATTGTTCCAGGGAGTCTCACCTTTACAATAAATGATTCATACCGTCGCATGGGTGTACGTATACGTGTGCGCCTGCGTTGCTGTTTATTGTGCTGCGCTGGCCTGGCTCGGCAGCTATAGCATCTGAAGTGCAGAGAGGCAGTGACTGGAGAAAGAAATGTCTTCTTTCCAACAAAGACCAAATATTTGTCCGTTATCTCTATGGCCGTTTCAGCGATCCTTGATACTCGCAGAAGCGCGCAGATCGCCACGCGGATAAAGCAGAACAACAAAATATTTATTTTTAATCTTTGTTGCACGCTGAACGTTTTCTGCATGTTTATGAGGGTTAAACATTAATAGCAGATGTTGTTAATGAATAGAAAGCTTGAGCCAGCTTCTGAGACCTTTCAGTTTGTACATGAATTTTCTGGTTGATGACAATACTTGTAACATGCCTAATTATGAAGCAGTGTTCTAATCAAGCCTTGAATAACTGAAGAATTTCCCCTCCTCTTTTGCGGTTATTTCAGTGGCGCACACACAGATCGCTTCAATGCCTGTGCTTATTCTTAGTGATTTTTCTTTTCTTAGAACATTCATTGAGGTTTTTTCCCCCCAAGAAGCACATTTGTGTCGGCGCAGGAACGTGCACGCACAGGCGGCTGCGTGCGCGTCCCCTCCTTCCCGGCCCCACCAGCAGCTGAACTGGTGCCAGCCTCTGAAGTTGTTGTCCCAGTTTGTCACACTTCCAGGTGAAGTACGTGAAAGTGATTATAGGTAATAAATATCTCTTTTTTTTTAACTTATTGCAGAGGCAGTTTTTCCCCTGTTAATGAGGGTAATTTGACTTGGTTGAAGGATTGCAGTTCTTAAGAATTAATGCAGCAATCCAATTCAAAGATTTAAAGAGATCTAAGATTTTTCACAGGTCGTGTGCTAGTGAATGTGCTCCTATCACATAGCAGCTAATGGACTTGAACAACAGTCTGTCATTTACTGTTACCTCAGTGTATAGCAGCTTTGCCCTTGATAGCAAGTATACTTTCCCAGCAGTGCAGGTTATTTAGTAGTGTGGTGTATTCGTAACACTTTTCAGAGACAGTATCCTGTTTCCAACAGCCCTAATTACTGGATAAAGCGAGGTTACCTTTCTGACTTGCTTAATTACGTGTTTGGATCCTAATCTGCGCGAGCCTGAAGTATTTTATGCTCCAGTAGCCGACTCCTCATTTTTTTTCGGATTTGTCTCTACGTATACATACATAAAAAAGAATTTCTGTACTGCATTTTCCCTCTATCGATGCACAGAGGTTAATTACATAAATATGGAAGTGTCAGGCGCTAGTCCCCATAAGGTCCCATTATTTTTAGGGATGCATTATTACCTTTTAACAATGTTTTGTAATGACTTATTTGTAAATGTTGTTGGAAATGCTCTGATTTCTTGATCCTATTATGTTCCTGGATATTAAAAATCCTATTTTAAGGTAATTAGAAGGATTCTCTTCTATTTAAATGTGTGTTCTCTAGACAGTGTCACTCTATACTCTGCACACAAGAACCTTTGTTCCTTAATTAGAAAAAGGACTAGAGCTCATTAATTGTGGGTACAAAGTGATGTCTGCTCAAATGGAGAAGCAATAATACAGTTTAAATAATGATTGATCCTACATTTGAAGTCTTACACTATTTCGTACTGATAGCGATAAATAAGCAACGTATAATGCAGGTTCCAAAGCACTGTGTACAGCTTTTTATTGAAAGATCTCTTTTTGCAGGGGTAAACCTCTGTCGGGCACAATAAATAAAGGATGGTTGGTACATACACAGCATCTGCCATTTAGAAAAGTCAGCACAGTCGCACCATAGCGATAGCTGAGCAGCTGAACTGGTGCCAGCCTCTGAAGTTGTTGTCCCAGTTTGTCACACTTCCAGGTGAAGTACGTGAAAGTGATTATAGGTAATAAATATCTCTTTTTTTTTAACTTATTGCAGAGGCAGTTTTTCCCCTGTTAATGAGGGTAATTTGACTTGGTTGAAGGATTGCAGTTCTTAAGAATTAATGCAGCAATCCAATTCAAAGATTTAAAGAGATCTAAGATTTTTCACAGGTCGTGTGCTAGTGAATGTGCTCCTATCACATAGCAGCTAATGGACTTGAACAACAGTCTGTCATTTACTGTTACCTCAGTGTATAGCAGCTTTGCCCTTGATAGCAAGTATACTTTCCCAGCAGTGCAGGTTATTTAGTAGTGTGGTGTATTCGTAACACTTTTCAGAGACAGTATCCTGTTTCCAACAGCCCTAATTACTGGATAAAGCGAGGTTACCTTTCTGACTTGCTTAATTACGTGTTTGGATCCTAATCTGCGCGAGCCTGAAGTATTTTATGCTCCAGTAGCCGACTCCTCATTTTTTTTCGGATTTGTCTCTACGTATACATACATAAAAAAGAATTTCTGTACTGCATTTTCCCTCTATCGATGCACAGAGGTTAATTACATAAATATGGAAGTGTCAGGCGCTAGTCCCCATAAGGTCCCATTATTTTTAGGGATGCATTATTACCTTTTAACAATGTTTTGTAATGACTTATTTGTAAATGTTGTTGGAAATGCTCTGATTTCTTGATCCTATTATGTTCCTGGATATTAAAAATCCTATTTTAAGGTAATTAGAAGGATTCTCTTCTATTTAAATGTGTGTTCTCTAGACAGTGTCACTCTATACTCTGCACACAAGAACCTTTGTTCCTTAATTAGAAAAAGGACTAGAGCTCATTAATTGTGGGTACAAAGTGATGTCTGCTCAAATGGAGAAGCAATAATACAGTTTAAATAATGATTGATCCTACATTTGAAGTCTTACACTATTTCGTACTGATAGCGATAAATAAGCAACGTATAATGCAGGTTCCAAAGCACTGTGTACAGCTTTTTATTGAAAGATCTCTTTTTGCAGGGGTAAACCTCTGTCGGGCACAATAAATAAAGGATGGTTGGTACATACACAGCATCTGCCATTTAGAAAAGTCAGCACAGTCGCACCATAGCGATAGCTGAGATGCTGGAGTTAACTCCACCCCATACTTTAGAAAATGAAATAATTGTGGTAGCTGTGCAGTCAAAAGCAGTTTGGATCTTGGCCTTACAGAGCTATTATTGTGATGAAAAGAATATTTTAATTACTGCTTGCAAACAGGATGAGTTACAAACGTTTGAGTATTTTGCAGGGTGTTATTTTGGAGGATGGAGACAAGTGTACTTTGTCCTCTGGATTTTACCCTCTCCCTGCCATCCCCTTGGGAGGAGGAGGACGCAGCCTGGGCGGTTAAAACCCAACACCCTTTACCAAAAGGCTCGTATTTATACGATGGCCACGGAGCCGGGGTGGTCTGAGATGTGCACCACGCGTTGCCCCAAGGCAGGGCGAGCTCCCGGCAAAGGCCGTCCCCAAAGATCAGAGGCGTGTTGGCGCTGAGCTTGGTGGTCCTGCTGCCAGGGTGGGATGCTGGGACGGTGTCTGTGTGGGTTTGGAATTCAGGGCTTTTCTCAGCTGAAGCTTTCCAAAAGTCAGGGCCGGGGAGGGCAGGCCGTTGGGATGCGCGGCTGTCTCGAGAAGCCCGCGTCTCCATCTCCTCCGCAAACCCAGCGGTGCCTGCGCCGCTCCTTGCCCCACCTTGCCTCAAAGACTTTGGAATGAAAAAAACCCAGTCTCATTTTTCTAACCCTAATGAAAGCGCGCACTAACAAGGCAAAGCGTCTCCTACGTGAAGAATAGGAAAGTTGGAAGATGGAGTCATTAGGCTTGTTTTTCCTGCTAATAGTTTCACGAATCAAAATGGTGAGTGCTAGAACAGGGTATATATTTCACTCAAAGCATACCCGTGCTGAAAGATCCCCAGAAAATGGGGGGGTTCTTGATAGCCTTCTCTGCTGTATTCCTCTAGGTGGGAAAGAAAAATAGTTTTTAAAGGATAAAAAAAGCTGTTCTTCAATTGACTATGCAAAAATCTTATTGCAGTATTTATTCCAAACCTGCACACATAATGTTCAGTCAAGGAGAAAACAGCAAAAAACAGTTGTTGATGGACTTAGCAGAGAACTGGATTAAATAAGCATTAGTCTACTGAAGCTGATTACAGGAATATGAAAATGCAGTATCTTAATGGTACATATTTTCATGTGGCAGCTCAGTTGCCTTTCATTTTGCAGCTAATATGTCTATTCTTATGAGTCATTTACTTCTTTAATTACCTTTTGCAGGCAAGGCACCATGGTATATTAATGTGAATGATTTTTACTGCCAGTTTATCATACAATGCCCCAGAAGTTGAAAGGCGTAATTGACTTGGAAGAGCAGCTCATGAAGGAAACAATATTTAGTTGACAGTTTTCCTTGTACTCTCTGTTGACGTTTATGAGTTTACACTATGCTAAAGGAGTAATAAACACAATTTTCTTTCAATAACAGGAAAGAGCCGCTTTTAAAATACATTTGTGGAAAACAGATTCGTTCATTTCTTGAATAATATAAAATAATACGTTTCCAGTGATGAGATGTATGTAAGATTGTCAATTGAATTAAACCTCGGAAGGTGCATTTATAAACTGCCTTAGAGCGTTAAGAGGTACTAGGGTGCATATGAATCGAATCAATTTAATGAATATTTAAATTACACACAGATTTGGATAAATCACATTCAGATCTGCGTGCTAGATTACTTGGCGGCCTTCTCTTGCCATCGAGTGCGAAAGTTTGGGGTGGGAATTCGAGGGACGGAGGCTGCGTTTCTGGAGATGGAACAACGCTCGTCGGAAAGCTCTTGATAAACCCGGATTGGGGGATTATTGCCGAAACTTTTCTGTAACTTCCCCGAAGCCACAGGCTCGAGGCAGGTTTTAAAATCAGCTTTGCAATCCGTCAAAGTCCATTTTCTTCTGGAATGCTACTTTTATTGAAATGACCTTGTCAAATGGCAAATTCTTTTTTTTTTTTTTTTTCCAAGCATCCCCAGGACGGTGCCCAGGTATGATTAATCACCCCAGCCCGCTTTAATTAATTTAAAGGCGCACATGCCCAGGGCGGGCGCGGGGAAGCCGGCTGGCGACGGCGAGCGCTTCCCCCCTTCGGCTTGCAGGGAGTTAAACTTTTCACAGTTTTCCCCGATTGTTTGCAGTTCAGCCCTCTGCAACATAATGAAAGTTTTCGAGCCATCTGTTGTTAAGCTGGCGGTGAGCAAGGCCAGTATATCCAAACAAAGTCCTGGCCTGCTGTAAACTGAACCTGTCAGTTTAGCATAGCTGGGCTGACCTCCCCAGGCGCGGGGCAGCGGCCGTACCAGGCACTGCCGGCGTGCTCCCCTGCCCGGGGAGCTACTTGGGGGGACCGTGTTTACTTTTTCCACTTAGCGTTCCTCCCGCAGGCTTGAACTGGTTTATACTAAATCTTTAAATTGACACTTTTTTTTTTCTTTTTTTATTCTCAACTTCCTTCCCCCCCCCCTGGAGCTTTTTGGAGGTGATGTTGGGGGGATGTGAGATAGCAAATCAGTGCACGCGTGTGTGCCGAAAAAAAACCTATTAAAACCAAAATGGTTGCTGGATTTGGAGCTTTTTGGAGGTGATGTTGGGGGGATGTGAGATAGCAAATCAGTGCACGCGTGTGTGCCGAAAAAAAACCTATTAAAACCAAAATGGTTGCTGGATTTGGAGCTTTTTGGAGGTGATGTTGGGGGGATGTGAGATAGCAAATCAGTGCACGCGTGTGTGCCGAAAAAAAACCTATTAAAACCAAAATGGTTGCTGGATTTGGAGCTTTTTGGAGGTGATGTTGGGGGGATGTGAGATAGCAAATCAGTGCACGCGTGTGTGCCGAAAAAAAACCTATTAAAACCAAAATGGTTGCTGGATTTGGAGCTTTTTGGAGGTGATGTTAGGGAGATGTGAGACAGCAAATCAGTGCACGCGTCTGTGCCGAAAAAAATCTATTGAAACCAAAATGGTTGCTGGATTTGGAGTTTTTTGGAGGTGATGGTGGGAGGACGTGGGACAGCAGCTTGGTGCACGCGTGCATGCTGAAAAAAAATTATTAAAACCCAATGATTGCTGGGTTTGGAGCTTTTTGGAGGTGATGTTGGGGGGATGTGAGATAGCAAATCAGTGCACGCGTGTGTGCTGAAAAAAAATCTATTAAAACCAAAATGGTTGTTGGGATTGGAGCCTTTTGGAGGTGATGGTGGGAGGACGTGGGACAACAGTTCGGTGCATGCTGAAAAAAAAGCTATTAAAACCCAATGGTTGCTGGGTCTGGAGCTTTTTGGAGGTGATGCTGCGGAGATGTGAGATGCAAATCAGTGCACGCGTGTGTGCCGACAAAAATCTATTAAAACCAAAGTGGTTGTTGGGATTGGAGCTTTTTGGAGGTGATGTTGGGAGGATGTGGGACAACAGCTCGGTGCACGCGTGTGTGCTGACAAAAATCTATTAAAACCCAGTGGTTGCTGGAATTGGAGCTTTTTGCAGTTGATGGTGGGGGAACGTGGGAGAACAGCTCAGTGCACGCGTGCGTGCGGGCAAGATTGCCTCTCAGCAGAAAGAGGCATGTTCCCAAGTATCCCAGCTCGCTTTCTGGCTCCTATTGTTCCCTTTGTTCCGTGTTATTTAAGATCAGTTACTCATTTACTTTTGAGGATGGGGAGGAACAGGCAAGGTAGAGCAGAGCAACCAGAGTCTGTTGTCTTCCCGGGAAGCACCGTTGCATCCCGAAGTGGCTGGGGCAGCCCCCTCCTGCTTCTCTTTGCTTCTGCCTGGGGGGGTGGTAGTTTCAGCATAAGGTACTGGAGAATTTGCAACTTTCTGAGCAGAATTGCAAAGATCAGACTGGAAATGCCCTTTACTTCCAGGGCTGTGGGGTTGGGGGTAGTTTTCCCTTCTTGTTGGTACTAAATACGCGCTGGTTTGGCCTCCTCCCCTCTACCTCTGTGCATTTGTGCTTTTTCCAGTCTTGTTCCTCAGATTGCCTTCCCTTTTTCCTTCCTACATAGATGCTAGCTTATTTATTCCTGTTTGTCTGGGAGGTAATACGTGTCATTTCCCTGCTAATATTCACCCCATGCAAGTGATTTTAACCGATTGGCACCAAAACTCAAAGTGCCTGTGCCAAGAAAGTGAGTATTAGGTATTACCTGTTTGCAGTGTTTGTTTTTTGGACTAGGCTTAGAGTAAATACTTTTATGCTACTGCTACTGCCAAAATCCCTCTTTCTGCTTTGTTTTCTGCACTTGTGCTATACCTGCTCGCCAGTCTTCGGCTGGTTTCAAGCCTGTTTTACTTACCTCAGGATTCTTGGAAAGCAAGCCTGATTCTCAGTGACCCCGAATGCTGCAATTCTCAGTCGGGAGGAGTTTTGCCTGAGGAAGAGCTGCTGAATTTGTGCCGCGCGTGAAACCAAGCTGCGCCTTTGAGAAAGCACATCGCAGCCGGTACTCTTCGCAGTGTGTAGCAAATGTACTGGAAGCTCTGGAAAGCGGTAAAAGTCCCTAAAGGTCATACTTTGCCTTTCCAGAAGACCCCACCAGGGCTTGTGCTGGTCCCCACCGGGAGGATGGGAGCACTCAGGTGTGGGGATGCAGGGATGGACGCGGTGTTTCAGGTTGCCTCCCCTGCCATGTGTTTTCGGGGCAAAGGGAGTGTGACAGTGGTGAAAAACGCTCAATTTTACATTAAAATGACTGCACTCTGCTAGGAAACTCCATCCAGCTCTAATCTGTTTGTGAGGTGACTGACACATAAAGTGCTTTTTGTTTTAAGGTAGAGGGAAATGCATTCAGGATAGGGTTTCTGGTATAAATGTCAGGTGCAACGCAGTGCATGCTCGCTCAAAAAGTCAAGCAGATAACCTTGGCATTTAGGGACATTGCCTTGTATAAAATGAAATTGTATTTTGTTTTTAAAAAGGAGGACTACATTAAGAGGTCACCTATTAGCTGTGTTTTTGCTAGCTGTCTGAAACTCAGCTCTACTGTCTATTAAACTCAAACCACTATGTAAACATTCCTGTGTTGTTCCTGGTCTCTACAATGGCCAAGGGGATCGGGTTTCACCTGCCTGCACATCTTCAAGCAATTAAAGCAATTAGCTTGAAGCCATTTCACATTCAAGGTCTACTGTGACATTCAAGTCCAGAAGAAGTCTGGGGGAAACAGGGAAAAAAAAAAAAAAGACGACTGTAGCGGGGCCGCTGCGCAGCGCCCCTGCCCAAATAACCTGCGAGGGGGTTTTGGGCTTCCAGTGACTTCCAAATGTGGTCACGGGGCTTTGGAGCGGGCACGCCAAGTTGCTGCTGCGAAAGGGAAAAGATAAAGAAAAAGCACCTACTGATCCTTTAGATTATACCCAAGTTTTGCCTGTTTTGTGCTGGCCAAGGGAGGGGGGGAAGAAATAGCGACGTGATTTGGAACGACGTTTGTGTGAAATAATATGGTGTTGGTCTTATTTACTGACATTTCTCCTGGCGTGGAGATCGCATTTTTCTTCTCATCTAGGTGGGGATTTGTATTTGGTGTTTACACTGTAAAACTGCACTCATTCTGGCTAACGTATCCGTTACAATGACATTCAGCGGCGAGTTTAGCGATTCCAGCAGTAAGTCTTGAAAGCTGCTATTTTTTAAAAGGTTGGAGCAGATTAGTGGTGACCTTAAAAGATTAAACTAGTACAGTTTAAAGATAAATAATCAGCCTTTAGCACATTAGATAGCTACATAAGCATGACAGAAGGTGACTTTCTTACAATAGTTTCAGAATCCAGGAAGCATTTTTACATTTGTAACTTGACTATAAGGCAGGGAATGGGGTTTTGCAGAAAGCAAGACGCAAACTGATTGCACCACTTCAAAGTGGTTAATACAGTTTTAAATCCACAGTTTTCCTGTTGGTTTTATTACGGAGAAGAGGCTAATTTCAAAAGCTGTGCCTGCTGCAAAAGAAGATCTTGCTTTGCTGTCCCGGAGGGTGTTCTTAATCAGAAATAACCGCAGGCTAAATTATAATGTGGAATCCTGCTGCCCTTTAACCTAACACTGCTGCTCGTTCCGTGTTTGTTAACAAACAGCTCTAAGTACAAAATTGTTTGAGAATTACTTTTTCATTATATTTGCTGACTTCAATTAGAATAAGAAGCTTATTTGGGGAAGGAAAAATTAAAAATGTATGGCTTTCCAGAGAAAGTTTCAGCAATTGTTTCCTGGCAAGTGCCGCCTTTGGTTGTGGAGCTGTGGACTCCCTGGCACATGTAATTCAATTTAAATAAAATCATCTTCTGAACTAATATTCCTGCACCGGTGGGAGAAGCAGAGCTCGAGAGCATCCCAAGACTCAGCCCTTTGAAAGACGCCCAAGCTAAAGTAAAATGGTGGCAGGGGCTGAGGCCAGGGCCCCTCCTGCCGCTTGGGGGGGATGCGATTCCCCTCCTTCCCAAGGGAGAGGCACAGATTCCCCATCCCTGTGGTGTTTTGGAGGGCTGGGCTTAGACGCGCGTGGCACGGTGTCCTATTTTTATTTCACTTTGAAGAATGTGTAATTGAAACGTGCGCTCGGCAAATGCATTGGTGAGTTGAAGGTAAGAACTGCTGAGTTAGTAGAAGCCGGCACAAGCCCTCCTCTTTTTTCCCCCCCTTAAGTTTAGATGCTGGAGCGGAAACGCTGTGGTACTCGGAAAGGAGGTGATGCCTCTGTAAAGCAAATCTTTCCAATTTTTTTTTTTTTTTTTTTTCCCCTAGCTTAGTCTTCTGTTTCTATGATCTGCCTTTTGAACTGTTTTTGTGGCTGATCAGTTCCACCTAATATGTCTCTTGATTTCTGCTATTGTAATACTCAGACGACATGCTGTTCTCTTCATTTTTATAAGCTTTAGATGCTCCTGCCTGTCATACTCTGGCGGTTTATCTTCAGCGTCTGGATTTGCTTTCAGACTTGCATGTCTATCAAGCTGCTGTTGCTTTGAATGTGAGATCAAAAGAAGATGAATTCCAGTAAAAAATTTCCTTGTATGAAGAAAAGATTGGGGGCCTGTGTAAACATCCCACTGACAGCTCCCAATGAGTTATTTTAGCAGAGCATTAGCACCCAGAATGACAGACAGTCCAAGACTACATGCTAAATAACAAATCAGTCCCTTCAGCGGCAGCAGCACGTTGCCACAACAGCAATACATTTTCTAAAGGAATCCTGTTCCTCTTTTTTTTTATTGAATATGGCTGTTCGACTGCTCATCTCTTCGCGAGCTGCCTGCGAGTGCCAGCCCCAGTTTACTTTTTCTTGACAATATCTGTGTCATGTCACCAATATGACAGAAGACAGGGCTTTGATAATTGGGTGGGGAGACGGTTAGTTAGTCATCTCGCGTTAAATAGGTAGGTTGTTGTAGGGAGGGGAAGGAGACGGCGACGACGAAGGGAAAGCATCTGCCTAAATGCTAAACGCACGCTTGCAGAGATGCTGGATGCAAGTCCCGCGCCCGAGACAAGTTGCATTTTTTGGGGGGGGTTGTTTATATTTCAATTCCCTGCAGTTAGAGAAAATAGCTCTGAAGCCCAGCCAGCCTCGCGAGCCGACGTTAAGAGCGAGTTACAACACTGTAGAGGGTAGGAAAGTCAAGCTCGGCTGAACTTACGTGCCAATGTGAATTTGCCTAGATGCAGAGGCGAGGTGTGCTTTTGGCTGCTGTTCGGTCTAGTTGGGGACATAATTAGTTCTGCCTGTTCCCACTTACAGAGGGCGAACTTAATAACGCAGAATCGCTCGGGTTTTTGCGCCCGGTGTAGGGCTAACCCCAACTTCGAGCTTACCTGCGAGCTCCGGCCGATCTCGCCACTTGGCGAGGGAGGAATTAGGGAAGGAATGCTTTGCGGTTTCTTTGTCGTTTAGTAAAAGCAGAGGTTGCTACTGTGGAGGCAGAGACCCGGTGGCTGCCGGCGAAGGGCAGTGCTCCAGCGCCGTCTCCCTCCAGCCTGCGCTCCGGCTGCACAGCACTTCCTGTTTATTCAAACATCTTTTTACCATTCTTCAGCCCCCGCTTCACAGAAACAGCCAGAAACACATCTCCAGCGCGAAGACGGAAATCTGAAGGCAGACAGTAAGAGCTTACTCTGTTAAACTCTTCATTTTCTCGGCGAGCGCTGCGAGAGCAGGAGCGTGCAGGCAGGGCTGAACTTTTAACTTGCTGCCTCGCACGGGCAGCCTGGCAGCGCAGGCGAGGGGAATCGCTTTAGCTTTAAAGCAAAAGAAGCTGGTTCAGGTTGTTTACTGCGGTGTTGACAACGAGGGTGGGTTTTTTTGGCACGGCTGCGGAGAGCGGTGGCGAGGGCTAAGTCCTCTTTTCGGGGCGCCCGTCGCCTTGCGACGTCCCTCCGGAGCGGGAGCAGCCGTGTGTCACCGT
>NW_009260758.1:3897871-3898667 GCF_000687185.1 Egretta garzetta
TGCTGGGCAGCAAAAGAGAGAGGTTCAAGCCCACCAAGTCGCTTCTTGTTTTCCGCAAATTGTTTGCATGGTGGCTCTGGCACCGCTTGCGAACCAGCCTCGCTAATATTTGTACCAATTTCATGCTAATAAAAATCAGGCTGCTGAGACAAGCATGGCTATTATCTCATTCATATTACTATTGTTTAGACCTGTGGTACTACAAAAGGAAAGGGAGAGCGTGCTCACGCCGGGTAATGGTTGTTAACTTCTCACGTGAGGGATTTTCGCTGCAGTTTTTCAGTATTAATGATTGTTGTATGAATGGTCTTCGGGGGTTGTTGGAAGATAGCGTAGATCCTCTGGGCAATCCATGTTGCAACACGTATGCTGGATTTTGCCCTCTCTGTTCAAGTGACTTGAAAAACTACTCGATAATTCTCAGTTGTTTCTTCCCCGAAAAGTCCATTGAAATAGCAGGTAACTTTTTTTGATACTCATATGGCGTGAAACATAAGAGAAAATGGAAAATATGCTGCCTGCCCTATGGAGAAAACCCATCCTCCTCGAGGCTTTTCCTGCCTCTCCGAGATCCAAATGCACTTTAAAATTTAAACTGTAAACCCCCTTCTTCCTAGGAAAGAGAGGGAGAGAAATCAAGCTGTGTGTTCAGCCAAACCGCAAGTACAACAAACATATTTTTAAAATATATTGCTAGTCTGGCTTTTTAATGTTCAGAAGTTGTTCTACTTTGCAGGAAAAAAAAAAAAATGGTGTTTGCAACAGCCTTAAGGACAATTTGTTTAACCGAAGGCGT
>NW_009260758.1:3898723-3909964 GCF_000687185.1 Egretta garzetta
GACTGAAGTTATTTACTCAGATGTTAGTGTAGGTGTGGGGCAGAAAACTCACTGTGGGAACAGTGGGCTGCTTTTCTTGGTATCTTAGTCTATTTGATGACCATCAAATTTCCCAGCTCACTGGTTTTGTTTTTTCTGGATGGCATGTTTGATTATTTATCAGAAGGGAAAGGGAGTAGCTGAAGCAAATAAACATGTGACCGAGCTGTGTTTTGTTTTCCACTCAGAAGGCCGTGCCCTTTAACAGATATACAGAAAATAATAAACGTATTGTTTTATGATAAAAGGAAATTATGTGTATCAGTTTCTTTAGCAAGGCCATTAACCCCTTGTGTTCGGTGGTCTCCGCCTTCTGGCAGCTTACTGGGTTTGCAGCTGGGAATTAAAGGCACTTTAAAACCCCCTCTTGTGTGGAACGTTTCCATGGATTACTGCCTCACCCCTTTGGATCTGCTGGATTTATTACGTAGTCCTTTCTGCCTCAGCACATCCCCAGCCCTACTTGGGATACGACCGACTAAAATGAGAGGCACTTGGAATTTGTGGAAGGGTGCTGGCTTCTGAAGAAAACCCTGGAGAGTGCTGCTGGGGTCTTTTTGCTGCTGGTATTGGTGTCCGTGCAGCGCGAGGGGCTGCAGCTGTATTTGGTCCGTTACAGACAGTGTCAATTCTTTTTTTAAATGCCAGGTGCCTAGCATGGAGTGTGTAGTATTGCCTTTGTAATACCAGCTTAGGACAATGCTCATTATCTTCCCTGAAAAAAAAAAAAAAGGAAAAAAAACCAACAACCAAACCCAAACCCCAAACCAACCCTATAAACTAAATCACTGTCAGGAAGTAAAATACAGGTTTGCCTCATCTCTGGGAAGCATGTTGCATGCTTTAGCTGCTTTTATGGGATTAAAAGAAACAAGTTAAGACTGTCATGCACATGAAAGGAAACCGAGATGTGGTTTGTTTCACATTGTGCAGGTAGGTATAAATTTAATAGACTGACTTGCTTTCAAAATCTCTCTTTGTCTTCCCGAATCGCATGTCAGTTCTAGCGCGTTGATGAGCTCCGCGGTCCGTAATAGCGCCTGACTGCCGCTGCCCCGCAGGTGCCGTATCGGCAGGAGGGTCGTCCTCCTCCGCGGGGATGTAGGCTCCCTCCGCGGAACGGCTTCACATCAAAAAAAAGGAAAATTTGCCTGACGTCTTGAAGTTGCGTTCAAGGATGCGCGTTGCCGGTGGATCTGGGGAGGCGGAGGTGGCCGCTTCCCTCGCCGGCTCCCGGGGTGGGGGGGTCAGCACTCGGTGGGGAGCCTAAATGGGTGGCAGGGACAGGAGCTGTGGGTTTAGTTTGGGGGGAGGAAAAAATGGTGGTGGAAATACCAGGGAGAGGAAGGGCTGGTGAAATAAGGACCTGAAACTTAAATGTGATGCGAAGAAGAAAGAGGAAATGAGCGGTTTGGGGCCAGGTGACGCGGGCAGGGGCTGAGCTGGGGCATGTGGCCAGCCACCCCGGGCCCGGCAGCTCCCCGAGGGTCGAGGGGGAATGGGCTTTGGGGTCAGCGGAGAGGGATGGAGGTACCCCAGAAGGCAGAGGGGCAGGAGCGGTTGCGTCCCGTCGGACACAGGGTCTGTCCAGCCCTGGCTGTAGTCCTTGGGCAGAAGCCCGTGAAGGACAGTTAGAGGACCTGTCCATGGGGCAAAGTTTCCTCCTAGCCTCCAGCAATTAAAGGTTGGCTTGTGCCCTGAAGCATAAATGTTTGTACCCTGATAATAGATTTTTATCTTTCCAAAGGTAGCTGTAAATGCTCTCATTACTATCTGTGCAAGTGTCTAATCCTTCCTTTGCATCCTCCCCATGCTCTTGGCACCGGTGATATCTTGTGACAGTAAGTTCCACAGAGTAATTATGAGTTGTGTATTAAGAAAGAAAAAAAAAAATTCCCTTTATCTGCTTTAATTTTTTATTTTTTTTTTTTGGTTTTGTTGCTTCCTGACTTCATTCAGTGTCTCCTTTCTCTTGCGTTATGAGAAATGGCAAATAGCTCCAGATGTACCTTCTCAGGCCGAGTCACAATTTGTGTACTTCTATCATCTCCCCTCTTACTCATCTCTTGCTAAACTAAACACTCCCACCCTTATCAATCTTTCTTCCTATCTGCTGAGGCCTCTAATCATTTTTGTCGCCTCCATCTGAACCTTGCCTATCTTTGCTTTACCAGAATCTTTTAAAATGAAGGTTTTTAGAAGCTATTCTAAACTATAGGTTGTTCTAAATCAGGCTTGGAAGTGCAGAGATGTGATTTGCAGCATTAGCTTCCCTTGTTTTTGGGCTGTCCCCATGTTTCGCTTCCTCCGCTCATCCAACAGCAGCGAGCGTCCGATGGTGCGTGGTGAGATGTCCGCAGTCGGGGGCTTGATTTCGTGGGCCTCTGAGTGCAAGTTTGTCATACAGTGTTTTGGAAAACAAGCTTAAAATATGTTCCCTGTTTTGTTGACCACACAGGGAAGCGTGCAAGCAGCTGTATGCAATATACTATTTATGTTGTAGCAACAAAAAGGCACTCTTCCTTCTCTTCCCCCCCCCCCCCCCCCTTCCCCCCTCTATTAAAAAATATGAGAACTTCCCGTGCTTTTGACATCCAAGAAAAACGTGGCTCAGCAGTGAATAGTCCTCCAAATATTCAAAGGTCTGGTTCACTTTTGAATAAACACAGTAGTTTAGAATCTGATCTTGAGCCTACAGAAACGAGCTGGAAATCCCATAAGATTTTTTTCATCACTCAGACATAGTTCAGTTCTGGTTCAGTTTGCATGGGGAGCCAAGATTTGTATCCTTTCTCATTTTACCAGGATGTGTTGGCCCATCCCTCCTTTCTTGCTGGTACAGACCGCTACATGCTGTGACTCTTGACATGCCAAAATAAAGAGAGCCATTTTTAATGTTTGGGAACTTTTTGCCAGATGCTTTTTAAATGGCTTTGATGAGTCTCGACTCTTTAAGAGAAGAGACAGAAGGTGTTTTTACAGTGCAACCGCCTGAGGATTTAGTTTGTGCCTAAAGAACGGGATTTTTGTAGCCGTTGTCGCTGCTGTGGCTGGTTTGGGGCTTGCCGATTTCTGGCGTTTGCCGAATTTGACCCCTTACCCTGCTGCCTCTTGCTGCCTGCCCCCTTCCAGCCCGCTTGCATCTCTGGATATTTGAAGAAAATACCTCGACCACCTTTCCCCCCCGTGTTGGTGGAATTCATGAGTAAATTACAAAATTAAAATCAGGTGTTTCGGAGGCAAATCCCCGTCGTCCCCCCGCGTGGGGCTGGGGTGGCAGGCGGGGGCCCTGCGGGGTGGCAGGGCAGGAGCATGGGGTCTGCTCGCCCTCCTGCCGGCAGAAGTAACCTCAGCACCCGCAGGGTGAAGCACAGCAGCGCTGGGGCGCAGGCAACTCCACCCTGTGGGTTTGGAAGAAAGGGTTGCTGTTTCCAGTGCCTTTTTCTGGAGGGGATCTCCTCAACTGATAGCCAGGACCTATTCCAGAGGAAAGAAACTAAGCCTGCTGGAAGAAAAATAAAGACTCATCTTCTTCCTTTGTGACTGAACTATTCTAGGAGATGCTTCGGCACGAGGCACGCTGCCAGCTCCCTTGCTCCAAGCCTGCCCCTGTCACATCAGGGACAGGATGTGAGCCGGCGTTTTTACGTGTGGACCTCCAGGTCCCTTCTCTTTTTTCAGCATGGGAATCACCCACTAGTCACTTGCCTGGATCAGTCTGCCGTGTCTAAGCAAAGCCTTCAGGGCCAGCTGATCATTTTATTCCAGTAAAGGACTGTTGTTGAAGCTCTCCTCTTTGACGACCTGGCTGGTAGCCCCCTGGATGGAGCCAGCCTTGCACAGGAGCTGCGGCTGAGCGAGGCGCTGGGGGCTGGCAGCATCTCCCCGGGCTCGCAGCATCCCTCTGCTGCCCCTGGGGAGTGGAGTTGGGTAGATGGAGGAGGATCATTTAATATGAAACAAGGTAATGGAGGATGAGATAGGGATGGGGGGTGATTTCAGTCCAGGGCTGGTGAGGAGGCTGGACAGCAGGGCTGCTTCACCAGGTTACGTTGGATCCTAGCTGTGTCCCATGGCAGAGCCCTGTGTCCTGCCTGTAATTACCCCGAGGCTTCCCCGCTGCGGTGCCGGGAGCAGTGTCGAGGCTCTTGGCCTTGGCTCGTTTTGATGTGTGGCACGGAGGGTCAGGACGGTGGGAACAGGGAGAGAGCACGTAGCAGCTCGTTTCCCAGTTCTGGAGGAAGATGAAAGAGCTGGGTACGAATGTCAGAGGGAATAAGTGCTGCAAGAACATCTGCTTCTCTTTTTTGCATCTTCTACATTTTATTCCTCCTCTTCATTTTGGTTCCTTTCCTATTCTCTCTAGTTGGTTCTTCTCACCTCCCCCTGTTCTGTTCCTCCCAGAGGAACAGCACTACCCACTGCTGTCGCTTTGCACTATATATTTTTTATTTTTTTTTTTTCCCCTTTTTGCATACTGCTCCGCTCCTCGCCGGTTTCCACACGTTGTGCGGCTCCTCAGGCTGTCGGAGGAGAGCTGCAGCAGGGCTCCCCTCCAATGCGTCTGCCTCCTACCACCGCTCCTCTACATCTGCTGCTCCAGGAGAAGAGGGTGTCGCAGGAGAGGAGATAGAGGAGGCAGGAGTGGGAGAGACACGAAGCAGCTCTGAAGCTCGGGTGCATCCGGGCTCCCCAGCGTGTGAGCTGCATCTTGCCGCTCTGCTGGGAGCAGCTGTGGAGTGGAGCGGGGTGTGAGGACAGATGGGAGCTGAGAAAGAAGAGAGATTGCTGGCTGAGTCTAAATTCCCCCCTCGTCCCACCCGGGAGAAACAAAGGTACTTGCCTTGCGAGACTAAATGGAAGCAAGAAACCCTTCTGAGAGGTGGGCCGTGCCTCCGCTGGGAGAGGCCCCTCTGGCTGCGGTCCCTCGGCGCCTAAAGCCGTTGCGAAACTCGAGGGAGAAATCGATGGTGGGAGAACTGCATGCCTGCTGCTGCAAAGCCATGCTTCGCCTAAAACACGGTGGGGAAAGCTTAGCAGCGATCTTAGCCGTGCGAGGAGCCAGCTCTCTCTTACTGCTCGGAGGTCAACACCGAAGGTCTCGCTTCTGGAGCCTGGGGCTGGGGTAGCATGATGTTTTCTCCAAGGGTAGATTTTACCCTTAAAATATCTTCTGTCTCATCTCTCCCTGCTTGTTGTGCTGTGTTTTGCTTTTTAATGACCATAACTGAAATAACGGACAGATGATGATGTTGGCTGGCAAGTAACTTTCCAGATTTACTGCTTGGACACTTCAGATGGCTCTGGGACCATCTCTGATTTCTGGGAACACTTCCTTCCTCCTTTCTCAAGTTGCTTTCCTGATGGGCAGCCTTGTCCACCTGGAAAGGCCCAAAATACTTAGGAATCTGTAAAAAACACGTGGGATTTTGGTTTGTGCCCTTCCTGCAACTTCTGTGTGCATGCTTCTCCATTTCGGAGGCAGCCGGTCACCACACAACAGCCCTGGGAATTGGCAGTCGGACAGGACGCCGCTTTCTTTTGCATCCTCCTGTCTGTTGCTCGTCTCCAACGTTGCTCCTCCAACGTACATACCTTTCCATACGTCCCGCAGTTCCCTGGATCGCTCTTTCCATGCCTGATAAACCTCAGGTGCGGAAACGAGCTTCTCCTGGTGTTAGTCGGGCCTGTTATAGCTGTAGGTCTTCGTATTTCCTTAATAGCTGATTGATACTAATATTGGTTGGAGCAGATGGGAAGGGAGGAGCTTGAGCTCTTTTTCTTCAGTAGAAGTAGGCTGATGGAAAAACAGTTGGAGAGTCGCTGCCTTGTTGTACTGGCCGCAGCGGTGGAACAAGTTAGCAAGAGGCTCCATAGGACTGGATCCCGTTACTGTTTTCCTTATGTACTAACACTGTAAGCAAGTATATGGCATTTAAGCAGCATTTCTATTTTTAAAGTTCTACCCTCTTTTTCCAGTGTATTTCCCTCCCCCAGCCCCCTTTCCGAACCGGGAGTTTCTAGCTGCATGAAGTCAGAGGCAGGGCTGTGTTTTTACCTTTCGAGCAGAACTTGCCCAGAGAGGATGGTGAAACCAAAAGATTGAGCCGCTTGCGTGAAAATGTCTAATTGCAACAGTACCTCGGGTGATAACAGTGCCGGATGTTCTGGGCAAACAACAGCTGGGCAAACAAGTCACGTTCTGTCTATCTTGCAATAAAATCGTCTTGGTCATCTCAAATGCACGCTTCTTTTTTTTTTCCCCCCCTGGTGTTTAACTAGTTGGGAAACGTTAAATGGTTGCCACTTCCCTAAGCGCAGGGAGAGGGATTTTCGCTGGGGCTTCCCACTTACTCTGTGGCATCTTTGAATGAAACAGGCTTGATTCATCTCACAGCGAATGTGCTGTTAAAATTTTTCCTGGGTTGCGTGTCACCCAGTGTTGGCTCCCAAATATCATCCCAAATTTGTGCCATGTCTCTAAAGGACAGCGTTTCAGTTGCCTTTTTACTGGTCCCTGTTTTATGCCAGAAAATCTCCTTATCTCTGGGTGATTTCCGAACGGATAAGAAAGTAGCTTGGGAGTTCACTTACTGTATCTTGCATTTAGGTGTAGCACTGAGCAGAATCAAGATGACTCAGTTGGTAGTAAGCCGTTTACTGATTTCGTCCTTCCAAATCCCTGTTGATAGTGACCAAAAACCGTGGCACGCGGAAGACGCGCTTGCTAGGGGATGCTTTCCTCTCTCTTCCTTCCTAAGGAAGATTTCCTATTTGTATTTCGGTGCAGAGAGGAAGATGGTTGCCGGTGCTGTGCAATTAGCTGCTGGAGGCCAGGACTGGCCTCTGGGTCTGGTTGTCCCAAGCAGCCATGTCCAGGCTTGCAGGCTCTGGGAGCAGTGCAGATAGGTGGCACGTAACGTGTCTGCTGGTAATCACGGGCCCAGGTACCTGAAGCACCTCTGGGGTTTTGGGGGCTCTTGGCGTCTCTACCTGCCGGTCCCGTGAAGGAGGACGTGGTTGCCTGGATGCACAAACACGAGCTGGTTTACGGCAGGCCCCGGCAATTGTTCACTTGCAGAAGTGCAAGCACGTGGTGGAGATTTAGGGTGTAACTATGGCAGTGGGGAGGAATGTGTGAAAAGAGTTTGGAGATGTCAGAGCGCCCGCTCGTGAGGAGAGGGCCACGTTAGCAGAGCTGTTGGCTAGCAGTAAACAGTCCTGGCACCCTTGTTTCAGGACTTGGCAGCAGCAGGAGTTGAACCGAGTCCAGCTTTACTCTCTACTGCCTGTTCAGTAAGTTGAGGACAAGGCAGATGATTAAGGAAATGTGGGGAAACTGCTACAGAAGCTTTTGGAAAGATAAGAGACTTTGGTCTCCATGTCTGACAGTCTGGCACTTCTCACTAGCATTGAATTCACATGCAAATCAAAGGCAACATCTACTCCCACAGGAAGCGTTATTAATGTACAGGCCTGCTTGCGAATCTCCGTGCTGATGAAGGTTGTGGGACTGACTTCACTCGCAGATTAATTTCCCTGTCTATCCTCGCTTGAGCGCCGTGCAGCATCGGCAGCCTCAGCAGGGCTCCCATGCCGGCGTCCGGTGGTGAGCTCCACGCAGGAGCAGTTGCTGCGTGGAACCAGAGAACGGGGTTAGAGGTATGGTGCTTGTCGGCTTGGATTAAATGGGATGTGCCGGCGTAATGAGGGCAGCTGTCCACCGGGCTTCAACCAACATCGGCAATTTAATTTCAAGAAGGCACTCCAAATGGGCTTGAAATACTTTGCATGTAAGAGGAAAGAGGGCTGGTGCTGCCCGGACAGAGCTAGCCATCTTTCTTCTACACATCCCATCGTGTGTAAGGAGCGCGGATCAGACTTTGAAATGGCAGGGGTAGGGCTTGGTCCAGGCTGGGAGGGGGGAAAGGGAAGTGGAGAAAGGCGAAGGGACTTGGGATCCCTAGGTTCACCATCCCACCAAGGATACAGTAGCTACTTGATGGAAATGTTCGGTAAGAAACAGATCTGAGCTATAAACAACCTTCCACATCTTAAACCCAAGCTTATCTGATGCTTAGCTTTTATTGCTGTCAGTTATTTATAAGTGGAAGAGCAAATCTTGAGAGAAGAGAGATGGGAAACGCCATTTCAAGCTGCAGTCCCCTGAGCTGTCAGCTTGCCACCATCTCACCCGTGCCTGCCTCTCCGTGTTTCTCCCATTGCTGTTTCTGTCCATCCTGGCTCCTTGTATCCGTGATGCTCCCTCCAGCCAACTTATTCATTACTCTCATTCTTTTTAATCCTTTCCTTCCCGCCCCCGCTCCACCCTCCCTGTTGGTCCCTCCCTCTCGCCATCGCTGGTCCCACCGGGTCTCAGCGCCAGGACAAGTGCCAGCCAGCCGTGGAGCAGGGTGGTGTAGATGCCACCTCGAGCGGAGAGCCTGCTCAAGGGTGGGTGTGCGGGGATGTGGGTGCTGTGCAGGTGGGACTGGAGCTCTGGCTCTGCTCCATCAGAGCCTTGCCATTGCGAGCCTGGCCCCGAGGGCAGAGACCCTCATCGGCGCGGGGTCAGCCGTGGTAGGGGCTCGTGGTGGCAGAGGCCACCTCGCCGGGCTGCACAGAGCTTTGTGGCCAGCTCGAGTAGAAAGCAGGCATTTCTTGCACAGCTACTTGTTCTGGGAATCTTCAAAAATTTCTGGCAGCCAATTTTAGTTGTGCAACCTCTTAGCTGCCAGAACGGATAGAATATGATCATATCACATGAAATGCATGCAGGGTCTGCTATAGCAACTGTATTTCAAAGAGACAACACATATGGTGACTGGTTCTTTTTGGAATAATATCTATAAGTTGATGATGTTTTATTCAAAAAGGCTGTAGCTTGAAAGGTTAGGGATGTTCTGATTGTTTAGTGTATGATTAAAGAAAGGCTTCTGTGGTTTTTTTGGCCTATTGAATCTAATTACTGGGAACTAAAATGATCATTTGATTGCACATTTACCTGGAATTATTCTTCTGCAGAGCCAGTCTTAATAATATATAATAATATGTTGCGCTTGTACTGTATAGCGCTTCTTGTCTGAGCAACTCAGAGTGCTTTACAAGTATTCATTAATTAAATAAGCCATACAACACCCCTGTTAAGTAGGTGAGTATTTGTTGCCCATCCCCTTAAGTCTTGTAGATTTTATTTCTGCTGCCTCTGCCCACCCTTGAAGATGCTTTAACAGCTAAATAAGCTAATTCAATAAAAATAACATTTTTTTTAACCATACTTAGCACTTTCTGCATAAAGGTTTCCTTTGTTGCATTGTATTAATTGGTAGGCTGTCAGGTCTTCTGGTTCTTGATGCTGCACCGAAAAAAGTTGTGTGCGTGGGAGCAGAGGTGCGTGCCCGCCCTGGTAGCGCGCCCGTGCCCGGCAGCTCCTCGCACCCCTCGCGGGGACATGGACCGTTTTAGAGATGCTGCGGGTGCGCTGAGCTCCGACCAGCTGGAAATGCAAAATCTGATTTTACCTTCATGGTACCAAGCTCTGTTGGAAATCGCATCCACCCTTAAAGAGTTTTTCTGATCCAGTGGAGACCTGTTATTAAATTTGAAAGGAGGGCTCGATGCCAGAGTGCAGCAAGGTCTCTCCTCCCCGCTTGCCCTGGCGTGCTGGCCGGCAGCGGTGGTTCTTCAGCCCGCTGGGCTGCTGAATGTCCCTTCGAAAGTAAAAAGATGGGTCTAGATCATAAAATAACAAGGTTTTACTGGGGGGTGGCGGATGCAAGTTTGCAGTCCTTGGTGTCAAACCTTTCCCGGCGGTTCTGCGCTGAGATGAAACACTTGGAGAAGCAAGTGAAACCCGAAGCGTATCTGACTCCTTAATTAAATAGGTATTAATTAAATCACTCAGAGAGCGTACACAGTAGGAGTGGGGAAGGCTTTTTCCCTCCCTTGTAGGCATCTTGCAAAGGGACTATTTTTCTTGTTTTACATTAATGAAGTCTTCAGCCTTCCTACTTTTCCACCTACACATGTACTGAACGTCTCCAAGGAGACCAAGAAAGCCCGAGTCCGGCGCTGGTGAATCCTCCGGGAGCAGCGGGGCTGGCTCTTGCCAGCGGAGCCTCAGCTGTGCCACAGCCCGCCTTGCAGGGATCATCCTTGCAGTCCCTTGGCTGGGGAGATGGGGGAGACCTGAGGCTGGGGCTTGCTCCTTGTCCTGCTTCCCCCCATGTTTTGTCTCCTCTTACTTTCTTTTCCTCCCCCGATGGAGAAATCGGGCCATGCAGAGGGGCTGGCTCCGGTATCCAGGGACGCTTTTCCCTTATTTTGCACGAAATTTTGCAATAATCCCTCACCACATGATGGTCTTCTCATGCTTTTGGGATCATGTCCCATGCCCCTCCGTGACGTGAAGCTGCACCGTCCCTTTGCTGCTCTGACCCCTCCCATCCGAGTCCCCACCGCTGGTCCGTCAGACGCTCTTAGTGATTCTGGGGGTGTCAGATGCTGTCCCTGCTTTTCATCGCATTCACTCCAGCTCCTCGCAGCTTCCTCAGCCTTTAGCACGGTACCTTGGGGCACCCAGCATGGCTCTGCCTGCTGCAGGCTCTCCTCTTCCTCCCACCGTAGCCTTCCAGAAAATTCCCTGGCTTTCTCTGGTGCTCAGGAGAGCAGACAGTGATATACGACTGCCCTCTTCTGTAAACCAGACCCGACCCACTGGAGAAGAGGAGCATGAAAGCCGTTAGCACACGAGTTTGCCTGGTAGCAAAGGAGGGTATGGCCTGCTCCAGGTGGGGGATGAAAATAACCGTACGGGGCTCACCACTGGGATCCTGCAGTTACTCAAGGTTCCCTGCAGGAGCTGAACATCAGCTGATGCTTTTCTTCTCCGTAGTCAAAATGGGAAATCGAGCGGTGGGCTATCACCCCATTGCGTGCAAGTGCTGAGTTGGGGTTTTTTGTGGAAGCCATTGCTTTCCTCGGTGGAGGTGCATCAGGAGTGGAGCGGTACCCCATGACCAAGGGGTGCCTTGACCCTATGCCGTGCTTGTAGCTCCCCACACCCTGTGTGCTGTAAACTCAGTTTTCAAACCTCTTTCCTCGCAGGCTCTCCAGGTGGCACGGCAGCTTCTACTGCAGCAGCAGCAGCAGCAACAGCAGCAGCAGCAGCAGCCAGAAAAAAGTCGAGGAATTAAGGCTCCG
>NW_009260758.1:3910518-3924315 GCF_000687185.1 Egretta garzetta
AGCAACAAGTTAGTGGATTAAAGTCTCCGAAGAGGAATGACAAACAGCCAGCCCTTCAGGTAGGGGGAGCCCATGTGCGTCCGTCAGGGGCTGGGGCTTGTAAAAGCTGAATAAACGCGTCTTCCTTGTGAATGTTGGGGTGGGACCTTCAGGAGCTTCCTCATGGTGAAGTCCACAGAGCAGCTGTGGCATGAGGGCCGGTGCTAGGTGCCTTTGAAAATCCCACCCACGGCGTATTTACAAATCGTGAGCGTGTACTTTTATTAGCATCTGGTTGGGTTGGATCATGACAAAATGGAATAGCTTTTGTTACCGTGTCAGTGTGCATAGGAGATTTGCATTAACATTTCTGTTTGATTGCTGTTCCGTTTGTAGTCTGTGTTCACTCAAACCGTTGATTTGCTGTGTCAAGGATATTGGGAAATACTAGGATATCGTATCATCAGTGTGTTTTTTCCCTTTTTATTGTCTGCTGATTTATGGACATCTTCAGAAATAAAATCTAAATATTATTGGGCTTTGCGCTGTTATGAATTCAGAAAGCTAAAACCAATACAGCATTCCCAAACAGAAGATGTATGCACACATGTGCGGCTTTGGAGTACATTCTGCTAGTCTTGGGGGATAAATCATGGGAGTTAAAGACAAGAAAGACCTATTGGGTCATGTATCACATTTTCCTTTTTTTTTTTTTTTTTTTTTTCTTTTTCTTTTTCTTTGCTGTTCTAGTGTTAGAAATTCCAAGTGGTGGTGGGACCGCTATTATTTTCCTTCAGACGGTTTTCCATAACAAAGCACACGCTCAGGAACTTTCCACTTTAATTCCATCCTCTTGCTCCAAGTAATACTGCTTGTATAAATACTGAGTCAGTCCCTTGCCTTGCCTCGTGTTCACACTCCTCAAACATCTGAGATCCTAACATGTACTTGCCAGTTTTGGCAAATTATATGTATCTAGTTCTTTATGTATTTCGTAAACCGGCACTTCTAGACCCTTGGCCACTTTGCTGCTTTGCAGCTGGTTATTGCTTTTATTATTGCTCTCTTTGCAATTGCAGCGTTGTCACTGTATTTTTGATAATAAGTTACTGAATACAGCAGTTCAGCTGCAGTCGCACAAAGCCCTGTAGCTGGGACATTTATCTTATCTCGCTCTTCTATATCTGATGCTTCAGCCTCTGTAGCCCCAAATTCTTTCCGTTTTTTTTTTTTTTTCTCCTTGTTGTCATAGCACGTTGTCAAACTCATGTCTGTTTTGCTCTTTCTAATTTTTTTTTTAGTTTGATATACTATCACCGTGAGTTCCCTGACAGCATTGCTGCTTCTCTTGCCTTTTATATGCGCTTCAGATTATTTTCCTCCAAAAATACGGATCCTAGACTCTTTAAATATGTAGTAGAATATGGAAGGTAAAGCCAACATCACTAAAGGCCTTGACAGTAAAGTGCGAGGGACCTGATCCTGCCGTTCTTACCCAAATAAAGCTGACGGGGACTTGAAGGGGAGTTTTGCCTGAGCGAGGAATAGCTATTAACTGCAGCCCTTGGCCCAGCGTGGACAACTTCTAGCTTTCGCGTGGTGATTTCATCTTCAAAGCATTTTGCAAATACTAATCTCCAAAACATCCCCAGAAGGAAAGTCTGATAAGTAAGTAGCATTATCCCAGTTCTGGACTGGGAAACTGAGGGAAGCAGGTTAAGTGACTTGCTTAGGATCACAGAGGGAATTGGGTTTAGAGGTAGGATTAAGATTCATGAGTTCCTGGCTCCCACCCCTGTGCTCGGGCTGCTGGACAACACCTTGCACTTTATAGCCGAGCTATTATTCTTTTGGAAAGTATGAAGCATTTTGTCATTGGGCAAATATACGTTTTATTGGCAGCGTAGAGCACCATAATCCAAAGCGTTACATTAATGCTTTCAAAAATATTTTATTTGGTAAATCCATAGCTGATCCATATGCCTTTTAATAGACTCTTCCACTGGGGACGTTTTTAATGAGAGATTGTGCTGGCTAGGTCCAGTGTCAGGTACTAAAAGAAGTGCTTTGTTGTGCAGATGTCTTAAGAATAGCTCCAGAGGATGAAATATGACTGTGTTGACCTTTCAGCTGTGAGCTTATTTGTCAGGATTCAAATAAGTTGAAAGGATCAAACCAAACAGTTTCCGTAGTCAGACTGGGAATTGTGTTGCAGAGGTCAACAGTGAAGGCCACATCGCAGATTCCATAACATAGCCAATTGTTGGTACGTATTAAAGTACTGGAGCAGCTCCTGCAGGCAGAGACACAATTAAAATTCTAATTTATTAATGTATACAGAGAGCTGGCCCAGCCTGTCACTCACTGATTCAAATGACTGCCCAGTCTTTTTTTTTTTTTTCTCCCCCCCTCCTCACTCCCGGTGCTTTTGCGGTCTTAAACGTACTGGAAGTCCTCTTGAATGTAACAGACCCCGAGTGCATCCCTGCAATGAAAATCTGTTGCTGAAAGGAAATGGTGGCGCTGGGGACAGAATTTTTGAGTAAAACTGCACCCACGCAAGCACCCACACCCCCTGGAGTCGGGTGGCACCGCACCGACGACGCAATACCCATTGCTGACAGTACGTAGAATAAATGTCGAGGGTGGTGGAAATGCACCTGGTTTTGAAAAGTTTTTTTGCTTCAATAATGAACCGAGTCATCTTTGCACTTAGTTTATAAATATAGATGTCTCATTGGATAGCCACAGCGGTTAGCAGTTACCTATTTTTTTTTTTCCGACAGCCTTCGTGCGTAACGAGAATAGCATAGGCATGGCTTGTCCCTGCTGTGCTTGGGGAGGGCACTGGCGAAAAGCCCTAACATGAGCGCTGGGGAGCTGTGTTGGCACAAAACGGGGGGGCAAAGGGACACTGTTCGCCCGGGGTGCTGGTTCTCCTAATAAGATGCTCCGTGGCCCTGCCCGCCCCGGGAGGGGAGGCTGGCGCGGTCCCACACGGGGCTGGAAGAGCTCCCTCCGTCCTGGGGCTCAGCGTGGCAATGCTGGCTGGCAGGCTTTGTCATGTGAACCCCACCACCACAAACAGATGCGGAAAATTAATCTGGTATATGCTGTGTAGCTAATCTGTTACCGCCTCGTGGATAATTTCCTATATTCCTTCTTTATTCACCGATCAAATAGCCGCGGTACTTAAATATATCCTGGCCTCCCATGGCCGTACTGGGGCATGGTGCCTTCAATAGTGTTTACCTGACCATGGGCTCCAGGGATGTCTTTGGAGTCTCTTGACCTTGATAACTCTACCTGGAGACCTGCTTTTGGGAAATGTTGAGATATTTAGCGTATAAGAACTTGGAGACAGGAGTGGAGATGTGCTCTGCTGATAGTTGGGGGAAAAAAAAAAAATCACCAAATGCACGATGACTCACATTTTGAGCCTATCTCACACTGCCGTGCTTTATATTTGGCAGTGACCTCCGGTTTCACAGCCTGATGACACAAACAAAAGAAAATTGAAAGTTAAGGAATGGATTTAGTAACCAGCACTTGGGAAAAAGAACCTAAAAAAACATCAGCCCCACAAAAATTACTGGAAGTGAAAAAAAGACTAAAGGATGTTTGATAATATATTTGCCGTAGACATTGGATTTCCTTGAGTCTGTGAAACAAATAATTTAACGGGCCAGGTATGCTTAGGATTTTGAAAATGTGCGCATTTTTCCTGGCCAAGATAAATATATCTTTGTATTAATAGATGTATTGATTAAAATTTGCAGCTTTAATTGCTGATGCTCTTAACGATTATTCATTTTGGTTCTTCAAGCATTTTAGTTGCTGGCAAGAGCACACAGATTGGAAACAAATCAAGAGACACATTTTCTCCCGAGAAAGTAAAAGTGCATGTGTGTTTTGGCAATACTAAAAATACAATTTTTTTTAAAGACGTAAATGTTGTGTATTGCATTGAGCTGAAAGTTGGATACCGGACTGAAAACAGACTTAGGACATCCAAGTCGGTATCTTGCAATTGAAACCCATCACTTGACTTTTTTATGTGATTAAATGAGATTTGTTGTGTGATAGTTAACCTGCGTGTGTTTGGAGAGAAGAAATAATGAAATTACTGAGATGGAAACTTGTTTTCGGTTGACAAAACAGAAAATAAATCTTCTCTTTAAGTCACGGCCAAGAAAAGAATTTGGGTTTGGTTTAGATTTTTGGGGTGAGACTGGGGGAGGCTGAGAGGACGGAGCTGTCTTTGCCTTTGCATACCGCTGCTTTTTAAAGCAGCCTTTTGGCTGGGCTTTTGTAGAACATAATTTGCATGCTATATTAGCTTAATACTTCTTTCCAGTATCTTGAGAAACAGAAGAGGGCAAGAGGAAAAAATGACTGTAGCTTGATGTTGGGGGCAATTATTATTGTTTTCTATGAAATCAGAAATCGTTAGCTCGACAACATAATAAGCACCGAAAGGTGAAGGGAAGGGTATTCTCTGTTTCGCTTGGAGCGCGCGAGTACCAGGTTCCGTAGCCTCAGGTTTTACATGGAGCGTGCTTTTTTTACATAGTGGTAGATTTAACAACCGGTGGAGAAATAATGTCTCAGCAGACAATTTGGGAATGGGAAATAAATTTGCAAGCGTATTTATTCCATTTGTATGAGTATCTCTCCGTTTCACTCTTAAACATGGGAGTTGATCTGAATTTGGCCTCAGCCAAGCCAGTGGGAATTTTGCCACCAACTTCACTTGGGTTGAGATTTTGCTTCTGCAGAACTTGAATAGTTTACATATGAAAATTTCGCTTGAATCCTTCGTTTTTTATGTTTGACTTTGGAAATAAAGTTGAGTTTTGCTGAGTTCTACCAAAGGACCCATAGCTCTCTGATTTTTCATCCCTAAGCCCAATTATAGGTGTTACTCAGTTCTTGGAATATGCCTGTGAAGTGCAAATATCATCCACCCCACAAGCAGAACAAAATCTGAGTCAGGTCCTCAAAGTTACACGATCAGCTTGAAAATTTTGATACTAAGGGTTTTTTTCAGTGAAACCTGTGGGCCTTTTTTTGCTGCCCTTTTCTATTTTTTCTGAAAGCCGTTAGTATTCAGTTTTTCCAGCTTTTCAGACCGAGCAGAAAGGTGACAAACGCAGTTGTTTTTCTTGAAAGAAGTCTACGGTTGTCCTGTAATTACACGATTCCAAAAACCCGTGGCTTCTAGGAAAATAGCGATATATTGGGAGAGCTGGCAGTGCGAGGCGCTGCCAGCAAATGTGATTATTCTCATTTTATAGCTGGGTAAACCCCGGCAGAGAAGAGATTAAGTGACTCGCCCAAGGTCAGAGAGCTGCAGAGCTTTGGTGGCACTCCGGTGTGCGGCTCCCGCCCGGGGTATTTGGGAGTTTGGCACCTGCGTGTTATGAAGAAGTCGGTCCTGAGGGGCAAAACTGAAAGTAAAAGCCAGGAACCCTGTATCTTGTCAGAGCACCCTGAGTGTAATTTTCTAGCAGGTTTTCAGCTTCGCTGTTGAACATGTAGAGAGTAGTTTTTTTAAGCAAAAAAAAAAAAAAATAAATTGTGATTTCTGGCCAGGTTGGGAGCGGGGCCGCGGGGCTGGCTGTGTCCGGGTCCGGCCGTGCGTTGCCCACCTCGGGGAAGGGGAAAACAAATGAAACCTTCCTGACTGGTCAGAAATGTGTAAATTGCTGACAAAATGACACATGTAATTAAGAGTGCTCCTGCCATTTTACCTTGTGGTTTACACCTACAGTGTTGAAAAAAGAGAGTGACTCCCACCTCGCTAATTACCATTATCACTGAAATGGTAGGGTTTGAGTCATTAGTTCCATGTGCATTTAATTAGAGGAAGGCTGAAATTGGATTTAACTTATTACTTTTTCATGGATCACTTTCTTGTCATCACTTCAAATTGGATTGCAGCCCCAGGTAACTAATTATGAGCGCCACAGGATCAAGAGTGAAAAAAAGGTAATTAGGAATAACACTGTTGGACCCTTGCTGGTAGTCCACTTGTGCCGGGGAAGAAATGAGAGCGGTATTTTGTAGTATTACAGATTAGGGAGTTAAAGGTATGCGCTGCTGCTAGGAATCATGGGAGCCTGCCCCCTCCTATAGCGGTTTATGTGATGTACAGCTGGGTTGAAGATGTTATAGCGACATGGTTCCACAATCAGCTCCTTAATACCGAGATTAAACTTGTAAAAGCAACAGATCGGTTGTAGGTATGAGGCATCTCAACAACCGGAGAGTCAGGGGTCCTTAGGCGCGCGATCGCAGCAGCGCCGGCGAGGCACTCTCGAGCCACGGTACGGAGCGGTTTAAGGACAGCGAGCTAGAATTGATAACAAATTAATGGACGTATTAATGATCCAAAAAGATCGTTCGTATCCGATGGGGAGATATATCCATCAGGAGAACAGCGGTGAGGTTGATGATGTGTATGTCAGGAATTCAGCTTGCGTTGCTGCCGTGATAAAATCAGGATGTTGCTTCTCTTTTGTTTGCTGGAGAGGTTTCTTTTTGTTTTGCTTTTTGCGAGGAAGGCTTTTGCAGGCTTCCCCCCCCTCCCCCCCCCCCCCCCCCTTTTTGATCTTGTAGATATGATTGCCAAGTTCTGCTTTCTTCAGAAAATACTTTAAAACAAATTGTTTTATTTCCATGTGCAGAACAGAGTTCAGAACTGCAAGTAATCAATTTTATTGACACAGTCTGGAAAAAAATGTTGATGAGCGTTCAAGGATGTGAAAAGATTGAAATGTCAAAGTACCTAACACTGAGTGTAGGGAGAATTTCAGAAGCAGTTTCATTAAGCAAAGAAATCTATTGTGTGGGGATCTGTAAGAGGAAAGTCTGCTCTAGGACCCGGTGATATTACAAGGAGGTTGCGGCAGCTGATTTTTGCCTTTAGAAGAGGAAAAGTTTCTTAATTTCTCATAGTAGTGAATCACAAGTTCAAAAGCGGGCGCGATTTCCTTTATGTTGTTTAAAAAAAAAAAAAGTTTTTAATGCTCTGTTAATGTAGGCAAATATTTGTGAGTCAGTGTTGGGTAAGCGATGCTTGCTCATTATTTCCCGATGGAAGCAAAGTGTAGGAACTTGTGTGAACACCATGCAGAGATGCTCAATAGACTTAAGAGCAACAACATTCGGTTACGGAAATTAAGTCTTTGTCATTTACTTGACATTACGAAATAAATCTAGAGATTAAAAGGTATTACCTTTAATACAGAAAACGAGAATCTCCTTTAATACACCTCAAATTGATTTACAATTTTTATACATAATATTCATCTGTGGTTGAAAAGCGGGCAACCTAAGGTCGAGTGATGTAGTGTTTCCATTTTTCCATATGAGTCTTACTGTGTGTGATAAAAGCAAACTCCTTTATTTTGTCAGTCTGCAGGAATTTCTGATGAAGTGCAGGGGTCACTTTTCTGTCAATTTGAGCAGGCAGCATTTTTGAACTACTGTTTTTTCCACCCCCACCCCCCCTCACTCCTACGGACCGTGGCCCTGCTCTGACACACGTGTGCACACGCACACACACACACACGCTTGGAGCGCCGCAATCTGCAACTTATTAGTGCGCAGCGCTGGAGCCTGTCCAGTGGTTAGAAAATTTCCTGAAGCCTGGAATAACAGCAGTGGGTGCAAGTGCCATCGAACAGAAGTGACAATGAGGGGCAGTCCGGCCCGCCTGGCGAAACGCCCGGGCTGGAAAACCAGCTGAGATAGTCAAACGCAGGAAGATTGACGCGGTGCATCTGGGAAATGCTCAAAAAGTTGGGTTCTTGAAAAAATTACCTTCTGTGATCGTAAGACATCATCTGTTTTCCTGCAGAGATTGTTTATAACAGGGTTTTCAAGCACTTGTCAAATAACCAGGAGTGAAGGAAACAGGCTAAAAATCTCTTACCGTTCAGATGGGTCCTGGTGTCGCTGGAAAAAAACAAACTCTCGTCATAGCGATCCGCGGCTTCCCAAGTCACAGGGTGCCTGGGAGAAGGAGGAAAGGAAACCATTAGTCAAAAGCGACACGGCGAGTACTTGTCGAGCGCGGGATGTAGGTTGGGGAAGGTGGCGCGCTGGGGCGATGTGCGCGGCGACGTCGTTACGGGAGTCGCGAGGTGAAGTCATACCTAGTAACTGCTCTTTGTGTTGCTTCGCTTTTGTTACTCGGCTGTGATATCATGGGCAAAATATTATAAACATATCATGGCTATAGCTTGCTTGTGTAACAAAAGATCAGGAACTTTTATTAAGTTTGTTTTCCTTGTCATATTGTAAAAATTTATTATGTGTACTGTGTATATTAGAAACAGATTTGGGTAATTCTGTCTAAATGAAGTCATCCCAGCTATTTCCAGACTGTCTGTTTTTGGTTGTGAATAATTCTCATACATCAGATGGTTGTCATATTTAGTAGCTCTCTACATTTTAAATAGGACATATCCCGTTTTGAACTTCCACGGACTTGAGCCACCTCTAATTTTTAAGGCTATTTTGTCCCAGGAGTATTTTAAAGTGCCGCCTGGGGGGCAGGGCAGAGCTGGACCGGCGCTGGAGGAGTCCCTTGCCTCACTGCACCAAAATAACAGATTTTTAACAACTGCAGTAGGACTTGTGGCTTGCAGCAGCACGCGCTGGGGAAGAGCCTGCCAGATACCTATTTCAGCTTGTCCCTTTGTGTTCACACTTTGCAACAAATATGTTAAAAAAAAAAAAACAAAACACTAAAGAAAAAGTACTGTGTATCAAAAATCCCCTCCGATAAAAGAAATCCCTTCTCTCAGAGAATGCATGCTTTTTTTTTTTTTTTCTTTTAACAGAAGCATGGAAGAAGTTAATGTTTAAATGTTTAATGTTTAAATTTAAATCATATACACATCTACATAGCAGCTAAGTTACTGTGACTTTTATTTTTTTTTTTAATCCTCGAGGCGAAGTTCCTTTAGTCAGCGCGGGGAAGCTCTGGTGTTCCTGGTGCTCCGACCCAGAGGAGTATGCACTGGAGGCATCTGCAGCGATGATCACAGAGCAGAGTTTTGCCCTAAAACCCTCAACTTTGCCAGAAATACTTGAGTTACAGCGATTTGTTTAAAAAGAAAGGGGGGGCGGGGGGGGGGGGAAAGGCAAGAGGGATGGAGTGGAGGCATTTTGATCTAGCTTGCTTGAGCGGAGGAGAGCAGCTGTTTGCCTCATGTGTTTAAATCTCTAGAGCTAATATTGAAGTTTCAGGGCAACAAGTGCAACGTAACAGAAAAAGGAGAAACTAAACCCAGGGAAACAATTGGAAATGCTGCTTGGATGTGGCTTCGGAGCTTGACAATTTTACAGCTGTGTCGTCAGGTTGGCAAAATGCTTTGTGGTGTCTGCAAAGGAAAGGCTGTTGTGTTGCTGAAATGTTTTTATTTTCCTGGTAAGTGTAATCTGCCTTTTATAAATTACTGATCTATTTAAGGTATAACGTTAATGGCGCATAATCTCAAGCCATTGAAAGCCTAGAAAATTGAAGTGGACTGAAGGCACGGGGAAGAAACGTACTTCGTGTCAGGATGAAGTCTGATGAAGCATGGAGAAGATGGAAGAGATTATTAAATAAACTTCGAGGGGAGATAGAAAAGGCACTGAAATCTCTCATTTTGAAAGGAATTAGTTTACTTGATTATATGCAACTGTATCACACTCAGGAAAGTATAAGACAAATGAAAGCAAAACAAAATTTAATTGAGCTATTATTTTGCAGACTTTGGCTCCGTTTCAGACAGCCTAATCAAATTGCGCTTTGCTCAAATAACTAATGTTAAATGCGGTCTACCAACAGATGTTTAAACAGAGACTAATTGGAAAATCTACATCCTGGGTTTAGCGTGTCTAGCTGAAGAAGTTTGGAAATTGTCTTTCGAAGCGAGGTGGGAAGATGAGGGGAGGGAGCTCAGGTAGGGATAGGTGTCAGAGGCAGCGGTGCCCGTGCCGGAGCCGCCGAGGGGACCGGTGCCATACCTGGGTACCGTTTGCCCCTCAGAAAACCGTCCCCCATCGCGTTACGTCATGAGAGTCGTGTTGCAGCTCCATAGCTCGTGCCACGTGCCGGCGTGCATCGAGTACGTAACGCGGTGGAGCGCCGATCGAGGGCTTTTAAAAGCTCTACATCTGATAACCAAATCTGAACGCTTTCTTGCCAGTTCCGTCACTGTGGCATGCATTTCTTAAGTGGTACGTCTTCAGATAATATTTTGCCATGTTTTAAGTTACGAACCTGTCTGGTACATCTCAATTTTGAGCCTTTTACGACACATCTGTGTGGCCACATGGACCTCTGATGGGTTGCAGCACTGGATTAAATAGCTCGGGCCAGGCTTGTCCAGGGTTTAAGTGACAGCCATTGGGGAGTATGTTGGAGTCCAGGGATCCCAGATGGGTTTAGTTGCCTACCTCTGGTTCTTCTTTCAAATCCGTTTTACACTGAAGTCACTCCAGTAGTATGAGCACGATTAGTTCCAGTTTGCACAACGGCAGCGATCACGCCCACTGTGATCTCTTGGTAGGATGTTTGGTTTCGTGCACTTTGCTCGTCATCAAAACTTTGGGCTGAAGAGTTATTCGTGGTTTGTGTCCCGGGCCTTGCCTGGGGTTGGTTTCTGTAGTGCAGGTGCAGTACACAGTTGCTGTGGAAAATTTCTATCCCGAAGACTTTGTTGTCCTAGCAAATGGTATTCTGTGCATTCGGACAACTTTTGGGAGAAACTGGTTTTTTATCTATACGGTCATGAAGCAAAAGGCAAAAATCAGAAAAACTTGGGAAAATTCTCCAATCCTTCCTTGGGAAGAAACCTAAAAATCAGTAGAAGCGTTTTGGCTAACTCTTAACAGCTTGGATAAACAGCAAAAGCAAACCTTTTGGGGAACGCCAACCACCAGCCTCGCCTGTTGGTTCATAGCCACAATGCAAATTTAGCAGCTTCAGTCTTCTTGGTTTTGCTTGCAAGAATAGATGCATAAAGCCCTGTTTGTTGATGAGCTGTCACCCTTGTCACTGACCGCATTCTTAATTGATGAACCTCCCAGCTTCATCCCAACGTGAGCTGTGTTCGGGCCAAAGTGGCAGCCTGTCGCCCGAAGGTGGGTTGTAACCCGTGCCTCCGTTTCATGTGGTCTTCTTCATGGGATGGTTACTCTGGGATAAGAGTGAGATGCAACTCGATGAGCAATCTGTGAAGCGTATTGGAGAGGCCCATCTGGCTCTCGCAAAGGTCTGTCCGCTGTCGCCTCAGGGCAGTGGCTCCTCAAGTTAGTGCTGGTGTTGTACAGGCTTCACGGCCAGTGTGTAATGGGGAACCGCCAATCTGAGTGTAAAAACGACCAAAAAAAAAAAAAAAGCACATATATATCTCTCTCTCCAAATTTACCAATTGGAACCCTACAAAAGACAGATTATATTTTATGACTTGTAAACAGCAGGACAGATATTTCAGGAGAACTGCAGACAGCTGTAATTTCGTGAATGTGCACAAATTACTTGGAAAACAAATATTCCTCTGCCTACACAGCTGTATTCACAACCGTGGACCAGAATGCCTTTTGCATGATACTCATGCCTGGTTCTATGGAATATAATAATGCTCAAATGAAGAAAATGTGATTTAAAAGCAAAGTCAGAATTAATACTCGCTGTGAAAAACCTGTATTACTGGCTGAGGTGTTGGCACGGGAATGGATAAACCACTTCAGGAAAAATGAGAACTAACCAAGGCATTTATTCGTACTCGGATCGAGAGCTGAATGCTCAAACTTTTGTAGTCGAGATGAACGTGCCCGTATCTTCCAGAGGTGCCAAACGCTGTCTGTGCCATCCCGCAGGGTAAACATTAAATTGGGTCTGGGGGTTAAAGAGGTCTGCAGGGCTGTGTTGGGTCGCCCGTGGGGCGAAGGGCTGTGGGAAGGAGGTGGGGGCTCCCCCGGGGGCTGTGGGTCAGCGTCCTGACCTGCCCTCTTCCTCCTGGTTCCCTGCGCCCAGGTGGATTTGCAGGACTCAACCGAGTTGTCGTTCACGTCGTTTAATTGTGCGCTGGCGGTTCCTTCTGTTCGTCCTTTCGCTGCGTGATAAGGAGTTTATACAGGAAAGTATGAGTAACGAGAGAGAAGGCAAAGAAAATCCCCCAAAGTGAAAACAAGGCCAAGCAAGGAGGAGTAAAGCACAAGTTGGCAAGAGCCAAGGGCCTTGCATTGATTTTACTTTCAACTTTTGTGTTTATTCAAAGGCTGTGGATACAGGTTAACTTCCTTTGCTCAATATTTATTGCTACCTTACTTGTCTTAAACTGGAACAATGAGCACTTTGTTGATTGGGTTAAGAGATTGTCCCATTTTATTCGATCTCCTGCATCTCTCTCTGTATCTGCCGGTTTTAAGCAGTTTATTTTAATTTCAGATTTCTAACCCTCCGTCGTGAATCACTGCTGTGCCACCGGCAGCAACACTTGAGGGACTATTGTTCGTCTTTTCAAAGTGGAGGGAGCACACAGCGGAGCCATTAGCTTCTCTGAAACCTGACCTTCCTTGATGATATTACACCTTGCAGATTCAGAGCAGGATAAACATTTTAAAGGAGAGGGGAAGTATCAGGTTATTTTTCATCAGAAAAGGTTCTAGAAATATTCTGCGCAAGAATTAAAAAATAGGAGGAAAAAAGCCATAATGGCAATAGTTGCCTTTCTGTCTGACAGCTGTCAAAGATGCTGCCCAAATCAATTAATAGGAGGGTGAACACCCCCTCGCCGGTAACCACGCTAACCCTTGAGCAGAGGATCAGTAAAGTCACCGTGTGGTGAATGACGGCTGTAGTGATTTCGCCCTGATTTAGCCATAGCAATCATTTCGGTGCTACCAGGAATGGGCCCGAAGGCTCGTCCTGGCCAGGCTTGCAAGCTGCAATGTTTGGAAAGTGCCCCCCAAAGTATTGAGGATTTCTCTCTGGAGTAGGAGCGTTAATGTAATGCAGAACATAGTTAGGATATTTTTAAAGCACGTTGTCCGCAACTGGCACTACAAGGGAAGGTATGTTTATGACTTCCATCACTGTTGTTTTTCACTTGGGCTTGTTGCTTGGAAAGTATGCTCATTTTGAGTCCTTCACTTAGCTGTGTCTGCCCAGAAGAAAAACAAACCCATTTCTTCTGGGAGAGCCCGGTAGTGGACACATCAGAGCAGCAGGGCCAGCTGCAAAATTGTGGTGGCGTTTTGTTGCTAATTCTGCAGGAGTGAGCGGAGGGGACCACCCTGTCTTAAAAAAAAAAAAAAAGGAAAGAAAACCAAAACAAATTAAAAAAAACCCCTTTCCGTTTGTAACTTTGATTTTGCTGGAAAAAAAGCAAACTAAAAAAAAAAAAAGTAGCAAAGAGCCTTATTCCTTGCACAGGATGCTATAGTAATTACTGGGGCAGTTTTTCCATTCCTGGTTGCTTTTGCCTCACACCTGTAGGAGGCCGGTTCTTTTGCTTCTGTGCTTCGCCACCAAAGTACTTTCATTTGAAAACACGAGGAAATTCAATTTCCTAACACGCCTCTCAAGTCAGGGCAGTTACGGCAATAGAAGAGTTGCAAATGGCTCATGTGTGAACGGTTTAGGCTGGAGCTATTGGTACGGGGCCATGCTGAGGTGCAGGAGAGGGAAGATAATTGTAAATGTTCTTGTGGGGATCTGATTGACAGCTTATTGTCTGCAGGCAGTTGAGTAAAGAATAGGAAATGAGTTAAGTGTAGGGGATCTGGCAGGCTGCAGGCTCTCCTGATGGC
>NW_009260758.1:3925315-3925924 GCF_000687185.1 Egretta garzetta
AACCAGCCCCGGGCAGGGGCGCCTGTGGCACCCCCCCCTTCCTGAGGCACCCCCAAAGGGACACCCCCGAGTGGGTTCACAACATGCGTGAGATGAGGCTGCGTCTCGTTTGCTGCTGCTTGGGCGTCTGGGGTGCCTCGAGTGGTCTCGCCCCCGTGGTCGGTGGGTTGGGGTGACCCCGGGTTGTGTGTCACTGCGATGCGTTTCCAACCCGTTCGCGTGGGGGGACAGCAGGGACGTCCCACGGTGCCTGTGGATGCCTGTGGTCCATAGGCAGAACAAGAGAAGGAAACATCCTCTCCCCTGACTCAATAGATTTGTTAGCGTGAGGTCTCTTTGGTAGTTTTACAACATCATGGGGTCTGGGGCCCGTTACGTGTGTGTTCAAGTTTCCATTTTCCCACTTTTTTCCCTTGGGGTGATGCATGCTCTCGGGTCCAAGTGCCCATGAGAAGCCCCCGATGAGCTCACGTTAAATGTTACAGAACCGCACGTGCTCAAGATAGAAATATTAAAAACAAATACTCCTCCCCCAAAGTCTCCCTGTCTGTGTTTTTTTTCATCTCTTTGCCTATGTGCATTTCAAAAAAAAAAAAAAAAAAAAAAAAA
>NW_009260758.1:3927154-3935808 GCF_000687185.1 Egretta garzetta
TTACCCCTTTTTCCGTTGGGCTTTTAAAAAAAAAAAAAAAAAAAAAAAAAGAATCCCAGCTTTGCATTGTTAGTGTAGGCTTCTGAGCCAGATTGTGCTACAGAGCACACTGATGTGTCTTCCCCTGAGGTATGGAAAGATCTATGTGTGCTAAGCAGGTGTTTTCGTTTGTTTAATTGGAGCTGAGTTTAGCACAATATTACAGATAAATGAATTACACATGTTCAGTAATTCATAGAAAGTGATCGTTGTTTTGCTCAGGCACTTGTCTTCGCATCCAGGTTCGCAGCGATAGCGTGCTGGCAGACGTGGACAAAGGTCTTTCAAAAACAAAACCCGGTGTGTACGTGAGGAGAGCCTGATGTTTGGTTGCTAAAACAGCAATACCTGTTCCGTCTTTGTGTAAATCGTAACATTTTAAATTTAAATAGTATCCTGTTTTGGCAAACTACAAAACCACAGGTCTGAAAAAGGAGTGCAGGAGGCCCATGTCAGTAGTCGGTGGCCTCTCTGGGCAGGAAGCTTCGGGGTGACGGTGCAGGGGATGGAGAGAGCCGGGAGCCGCCCGGAGGGCTCCGGGGCTTCTCCGGCGTGCTGCACCCCGAGCAGCCCATTACATGCACATTGCTCACCGAGAAGACAACTCGTTTGCTTCTACCGGTGGTTTTAATTTATTATTAGTCACTTTTTTTGTCTTTTTTTTTTTTTTTTTTTTTTCTTCACCGGGCTTTCCAGGCTCCAGCTGCCACCCCCGTTGCAGAGGTGCTGTGGAGCACGAGTGCCTCCAGCCCTCGTCACCGGTGACAAGGCTCACAGCAGCGGGACAGCACCCTTGGGTCCCAGCAAAGCCTCCCCGGCGGGAGCAGCACGGGTGATGTGCTTGGCCCCGCTCTCCCCGCCGAGGAGCACCGGAGCGAGAGCCCACGGGGGCAGCTCGGAGGGTGCTGCCTTTCAAAGGACGAGCAAAACCGGTCGCTTCTTACGGCTTCCCTCCTGGTTTTGAGTAGTCCCAGCCCTTGGCCAGCTTCCAAATGGATAATTACATTCAACTTATCCAAATTTCCTCTGCAGATTCAATTGTAAACTATTTTCTCGCTCTCTCCTGCCAGTGTTGTATATAACCGCGCTGCGCAGCGTTAAACAACTGTCACGCGCAGCTCCAGAGCCTGTTGAGTTGTAGGCACAGAAAGTAAAAGGTTGTATCGGAACTTGCGCTGAACTTTAGAGAAAGCATTGTTTGTGCCTTGGCAGGTCATGAAATACTTTGGAGCAAGCTTTCGGATTAAAGGTGCGGCTGGTGCCTAAGTCACTGTTGTTCGCCGATGGTGCTGGCGCTGCAGGCTGATTGTGAAAAGTGATTTATTCAGGGCTGTCCTCTCTCGTGGATGTCCTCACCTTTAAGCTGTCTGATAATTGAAATTAAGGCTGTTTAGCTGCATTTCTCATTCATTTAGGAATTTGTTAATGCATCACCTGTAGAGCCACTGTGTATATTCCTTCTCTCCCACTGGCAACGGCTCCTGCCAGATCGCCCCCCTCCGTGGGCTACAACAGAAGGGGCTTGTGTGGCTGATAGAAGAAAACCCAAGCAGCCCTTACCCACAAGGGTACCCATATAAAGCTGTGCCTAGCAAAGCCTGCATCCTAGGATGTGATGCAGGCAGCGGGTCTCGGTGCGGCAGCGTGGCTTTCTAAAGGAAGCCAAAGGCACGTGAGGAAGTGGTGTGTGATCTGGGAAGTGCTTCTGCATCATCTGGGTTAAATGGAGCCACCTCAGTAAATCACAGTTGAAAGTGAGTTGGAAGCTTTTAAAACTGTTACTTGTTTGAGGCTTTTCCTGCTGCACGCGTCGGGATGGGATTGTTCTGCAGGAGGCCCCTGGGAATGAATCTGCGTCCAAACCCAGCAGCAATCTCGGAAGGTTTGTGGCGGTGTAATCTATAAACTTTTAATTATATGTATAGCTGAGTAAATAGCTTGAAATCTCTTTAAACTCTTTGTTCATGAATGTATAGTAAAAAGTGCCCATCCCACATGCATACACACGCACACACCCTTTTCCTTCCTTCCTCGTTTTACACCCACTTCCAGCAAGGCTTTGGCTCGTGGCATCCTTCCTTGTGCTGAGGGCTGTGGCCAGAGCTCCCCGTGGGGCTGGCCCGGCTGGGGGCTCTGCGGGACCGCCGAGCCCCCCTGCTCTGCCATCCTCCTGCCGTGTGTCCGGCGTCAGAGGAGAGTGCAGAAGCTGTTGACTGTGTCTGGGTTTCCCACATAACGTGCAACCCATTTGGGAGGCTGATTCTGCAGCTTCAAACACTTTAATGAGATGCAAATTGTTTGTGATGCTGCCTTATTAAATGTATTGTAATTTTAAAATCATTTGCTTGTTAATTGTATTTAAATAGCTGCCACTTAGACAAGCAGAAAGTTTCCAGAAAGATAAATTGTTTTCTCTTTTTACTATGTTTGAAAGCCGCCCTGATGACCCCCCTGGGCTGCTTGGGTACGGCACTTTCCAAATGGAAGTGTGCCCTGGCCACGCTCCCCTCCTGGTCCTCGCCTTTTTTCCCCAAGAAGAAATGCTTGCCCGGTTATGTTCCTTCTGTGAGACCTCTCCCCTTCAGAAGGAAACGCCGCGGAGGCTTGGGGTGGCGATGGCTTGCTCTGCCCTCCGTTCAGCCGAGTCGCATCAGCCTAGGTCAGATTTTGGGGCACGTGTGATGCGGATGCTGCCGCCCCACGCGGGTGGGATTTGAAAGGATCCCAAAGATTTTGGGGGATGCTTACATCTTTTAGCCCCTTTGAAATTCCCAGCCCATTTTTATGTCGATGTATGTCTGCCGGGCTGCCAAGGCAAGGTTGCCCGTCCTCAGCACCTTCGAAGCTCTGTCTTCTGCATGTTGAAATAAATGGCAACGTTTCTCCTGGCTCCGGCTGAGCAATATGAGGTCCCTGTTGACCTCTGTTCAGCTTGGTTTAGAGCTGATTTTGATCCTACATCGTTGCTAGCTTTGGCGTGGAGCGAGCTAACACAGTATCGTTTGTATTTTATTTGTATTTGAAATACCGGCCTGGAAAATGAAAAATAATATTTCTGTATCGGTTCGCTGGTTCTTCTTCCATCAACTGGAGGGCCCCACCCTCCCAGCGCTCCCAGCTCTCATCTTCCAGCTTGGCCGTGCTCAGCGCCGGACCCTCACGTCGATTCTGCCTCGTTTTTCCAGTGACATTCCAGACTCCCTTTGTTTTCTGTTTGCATCTTTGTTGTGCAGCAGGTTCAGTAATAATAGTTAATAATTAGCAGTTCAATAGCACTCTTCACCTTCAGAGCAATTTTAGGCATTAAATCACTGCAGCTCGGCTGGCAATATTACAATATTGACTTGTTACTTCACTGGTGTCACAGAGGCAGCAAAAGCTGTGTTTTTATGGAGGCCAAAATGGGGTCATTTTTTTTTTTTAAGAGCACAAAATTGGCAAAACCTAAAATTTTCTCCTAGGCTGACACTTTGTTTGCCAAATTTCAGCATAGAGCCAATTTTTAAAGCTGAGTAATAAACACCTGAGAAGTTCTGGTTTATAATGGCAGTGCTGAAAAGCCATTAAATGAATGGCTCCGCTATAACACAAGAAAACCCTCTTAAACTGTCGAAAAACCTGTAAAAGCTGGACAGAGGATTAGCGAACGCCAGCTTTTGCCTTTGAGCCTGGAGCTGAGGGATGCAAAGTGAACCTGCAGGGACTGGTAGGGTAGATCGTTAAGGGTTTCCCTTCTCTGTGCTGGGGAAATGGTCCTTCCCCAGCTATTCGGTGGAGCTGGGTGAGCATCCCGTCCCAGGTGAGCATCCCTGCAGGTCTCTCCAGCCACTGGGGAGAGGGACGGCGAGGAGGAGCAATGGGGATGGAGCTCCAGGGGAGCAGAGGGCAGAAATTGGGACAACAGGGGCAAAGGAGGAGTCGAGGGATGCAAGGCGGCAGGCGGAGGGGGTTTGGGAGGAAACGGCGTGGGGACGGTGGGAGGGAGCAGCACGTCAGGACGCGGGGCCGGGAGCCTGGGCGGCAGCAAGCGTGGTCCACAGTGACCTGGAGGGAGATGCGACAAGGTGGCGAGAAGCCCCGAAGAAGCCCTGCTTGACTTGCCTTCTCCTGGGCCCGAGGGGCGTATTTCTGCCCAGATTTTTGAGGAAGTGAGGGCAGCTCCCTTTCCTTCTGCCTGCGACCTGCGGCTCGCTGGCACGCGTGGATGCAAACCTGCTCGTGGAGGGTCTGGCGGCTGCGAAGCCAAGCTGTTAGAGCAGCTTAGTAAAAGAGCAAATTGACCAGTAAAAGAAATCAGTAAATGAAGGGAACAGCTATTAATGTGCCAAGCCAAGATGTGTAATTATACCCTAGGACTTTTCCAAACTAATACATGTTAAAGGTGTAAACCTATTAGAGGAGAGATTTTTCTGTACGGGGAACTTATGTAGATAGAAGGATTTACACTGTATTTTATTCTTGTATTATAAGGTATAAGGAACGTTTGAGCAAATCCAGTCATTCCTATTATTACAATATCATACGTTTTTCATACCATTTTATGCAGTTCTTCAAAAACTTTGGCACTAATTCTCTTTACATTGTTAGGAATTTTCTTTTAAAAACAGAATTCTTTTTCTCAAATAGTTAATTAGATTTTGAACTTCAAATACAGTACTTATTTTTTTTTTTTTCCCCTCCCAAGAATAGGGGTGTTAGATCCATTGTGCTGGCCAAATTACAGTTTGGATAGTTACATTCTCTCTGCTTAATCACCCTGCAATTTCATTCGAGTGAAGGATTTGGTGCCTCAGGTGTCCTGAATTCCTCCAGAGCTCTGTGTGGCGAAGTTGCTGCCACCATCCGCCCCAGAAATGGCTGCATTTAATGGCAGAGAATTGTCGTCTCCTTCCAGAGCATAAATGACAGTTTTGCTCGCAGAGATGGATTTCGGTAGTGTTCCTGCGTTGTTACTCTTTGCAGCGAGTTTGTGCTTTTCCGAGCCAAGCAGCCCTGCCCCAAGTCTCCAGGCACATCTGAGGGATTTCTCTTGCTACGGGAAGGCAAATTTGGTTTAAGGGGCCCCAGACAAAGTCCTTTATTTGCTTGTTCACCCTTTGCCATGATGGGTGCAGCCAGCGAGTGGGTCCCAGCTGCCCCGCTGCACCCCGTCCTGCCTTGGGGACCATCATCTCAGCATCATCTTTTTTCTCATGGCTCAGGGAGGGAGAAGGGGATTGGGAAAAGCAGCAGCTGGATTTGGATAGGAAACGTCCATGGGTCATAAGCCTTGCTTGCAGACAGGAGCCCCCTTTGCCTGGGGAGGGGAGGCGGGAGGGGAGGACCCTGTCCTTGAGTTCAGCTTGGGCCCCGCTTATTTGGGAAGAAATGATGGATCGCGGCATTGCGCTGTGAAGGGCCAGAGTGGAAGTACAAAGGAAAACCCCAAAGCACGCAGCGAGCCCTGCTTAGTGCCACACAAAGGACTCTGAGCCGGTCGGATGACCCCAAGGGATCCGAGAGCAAAGTCCTATAGTTGGGGTGTTTGCTTAGCCTGTACGGCTGGCTGTTTCTTGTCCATGTGAAACCAGACGTGCACCATCAAAATGACTGACGTGGCCAAAGGCCAGGGGATGGCTGTGCTCAAGCTGGGTCTCCTCCTGCCCTGCAGCGTGCCACCGGCTTCTCCTCCCCTCCCAGCCCCCGTCCTGCTGGGCTGAGTGAGGGGATGCTCCCGACCTGGCGACAGCAAGAAGGAGGAGAAGCGTCCTATGTGCGTTGCAGGGTGGTGGCTGCAAGGAGGCCTCCGTCGCCGTGCCCTGCTTCCAAAAAAGCTTTTTGTCCCTGTGCAGGGGAACCCAGGATGGTAACCTTTAGTAGCGACTCCTGGTAGTTGCACGCTGCATTGCAGCAAGCGTCCCTCGCAACTCCGGGATGGCAACCGGAGGTCATCTCAAAGGGCTCCTCTGTCTCCTCCTGCCTGCAGTAAGTCTTCCTGGCTTTAGTGGTGTTTGCCAGCTTTGCAAATTGCACTGTTCTGCTGCTTTTTGGCATTTTGGAAGTGTGTTTGGTTCCTGGAGCCGCGGTGCCCCCTGTTCGCTCCGGCAGGAGCAGGGATCCCAGCGCTGCTTGCAAACTCCTTCCCCGTGTAGCATCAGCTTTTCTGTGCGCTCCTGTCTAACCAGGAGGGCTGTTGCCTAAACACCTCTTTAGGAAATAATTCAAGTTGTTTTGTTGCATGTACAAAGTTAACTGTTTCCCTCTTTAAAAAAAAAAACAACAAAGAAAACAGCAAAAGCTCTTCCCATGGTTGCTGCCTTTAAAAAAATTAAAACTAGCTTTCGGATGCTGGGGGGAAAACTTGGAACTATGAGCCGGCTAAATATACTGTATCATGAAACCTTGGGGACCATTGAAATGAGAACAGTGGCCCATTACTGCTAAGAAGGTGTTTTATGGAAAATACGCCGACATGCGTTCCCAACAGAGCGAGTAAAAAACGGCGAGATGCCCAGCGGTGATGCAGGTTATTCTCGCAGATGAACCAGAATATATAGTTTGGCACTCCAGGGCTGCCTGCGAGCGAGCCGTGTGACGGGCTGGTAGGTGTTTCTACATAAAAGGGCCCATATTTAATCCGATTTATTTTCATTTAAATCTGTGGCGATATATGCGTGTACCTCGGGGTGTGCGTGTTGTGCAGTAGGCATGGTTCTTTAGAAGAGGAGTCTTCGCGGTGGCTGTCGGACGAGGCGCAGGATGAAGTCTCCTGATGCCAGGAGCTGATTACCAGGAGAGGGCAGCGCGTCCACCGCTGTATTTCACACCAGCTGTACCTGCACCAGCCCCAGACTGGGGTGATGGCGATATATGCGTGTACCTCGGGGTGTGAGTGTTGTGCAGTAGGCATGGTTCTTTAGAAGAGGAGTCTTCGCGGTGGCTGTCGGACGAGGCGCAGGATGAAGTCTCCTGATGCCAGGAGCTGATTACCAGGAGAGGGCAGCGCGTCCACCGCTGTATTTCACACCAGCTGTACCTGCACCAGCCCCAGACTGGGGTGATCCACCTCAAAATCCAAGCTGGGGGCACTGGGCTGCTCCAGTTGCAGAGGCAGTGAGCAGGAGATGGGGTGTCTGGGGTGGCCGGGAGTTCACTGGTTAATGCTTAACGGGCACAAATGTCTTTGACCAACCCTTGTTTTGTTGATATTTTATTCTGTGGGTGGTTTTTTTTTTCTTACCATCACGACAAACCCCCTCCTTTTCCCTTCAGAGCCGTCGCTGTTGTCATGCCCAGCAGGTTATTTTGGTAGACAGAGATTGTGCTTTTCAAGTGGAGGTGTCGCCATCTCCTACCAGATACCACCTCCAAGTCTTTCCTGTCCTAAGAAGGATTTTCTCTGTGTGAACACCATGTTTCAAGCCATGGCAAAAAAAAAAAATAATATGGAGTTTTAATGGAAACTGCAGCATTTCCTCTACTGTACGTGACATAAATGCTATCTCACATAATTAAGGAAAGTAACCGAGAACGGTTAGTGGTGATTACCTTTCAATGTATTGTGTACTTTGGGGCAGAAAAATAATTTATGAATAATGCCCAAGCATACTTGGAACAATTTGCACACTGTGCTGTGAGTGATGCAGACCTGCTGGTAGAAGAGTGTGCTAATAAATTTTACTTTGTGGCGGAAACAAGAGATTACAGTTTATTAGGAAAGGAGATGGCAATTTATTAAGATCAATCAAATATGAATGCAGAGCAAAAATGTTGCCATTTTTATTTATTTATTTATCTGGAAGCATGGTGGGTTGCAATTACACGAAATTTGTTGTTTACCTGTGATGTTTGATTCATTATTAATATTTTTATGTTTAGAGGGAACCATAATTTTGCTGAAATGTCTTCCATAACTCCTGCACAATCATATTCATAACTCACCTGAATGTTGACACATCCTGCTGTGTATATATAAATTAACTAGTAACACTGGCATTATAAAATGATGCATTAAATGAAGATGTGAATGGTAATTTAAAGCATGCCATGAAGTGAAATTTAAACCATTGTACAACACTGAGGGGATTTAAAGAGCTGCCTTCGTGCAGAATTTGCAGGGGCAATAAGGAAAATGACAGTTTCACATCGAAAAAAGAAGAGCAACAGGGACCCGAGCGTTGCTGAAATGTTAATTGCTTTGCTGTTCTGTTTTGCTAGAGACACCATCAGCCTAAAAATCACTTTTCTGCCTGAAAGATATTTTACCATGATGGCATTAGCTAAGATTATTAAAAATGACCCCCCCCCCCCAAAAAATGTTTACTTTGCCCTTTTTCTCAGCACTTTGTGGGTAGTAAGGTTCACTGTTTCCTGTTTAGTCAGTTGTTTTCCCCATTTGTTTTCGTAGGGCTTTCAAACAGCAACAAGGGAAAATGAAGCATTCTCAAAACAGGAAAATGTGATTTAACCCCACAAAAATGGGCCTGGGGATCCAGGAGTGGGAATAAGGATCTGAGACAGCTTTTTCCCTCAGAACTGCAAAACAGCAGCCAGCCTTTAAAGCGGCCGGTGGCTCTGGCCCGTGCGCCGAGCAGCGTCGTTTGGCACTCGCCTTGGCCAGGTTTGGCGTTGGCTCC
>NW_009260758.1:3935850-3939940 GCF_000687185.1 Egretta garzetta
GCGCCGGAGCCGCAGCAGCACCGGCACCGAAGTCCACCTGAAATCCTCCCAAACTGGTACTCGGGGAGCAAGGGTGCAGGATTTGGCCCACCATCGGCTGCCAGAGAGCCAAGTGGGACCTGTTTGACCCTGCCTGCCCAGGGGAACATCCCCAGGACAAGAACAGATGAATTGCTGTCCTAGGTAGGAATCGCCCCTTACTGGGACTCGTCATAGAATTTCCTGATCTGGGGCGGGTTAACTGGTTAGAGGAGGTTGCACTATGAGGGTGCCTTGTCTTTTCTTTTTTCCCCTTGCCCCGCCGGCAGCAGGGGCTTTGCAATAGGCAAGTCCACAGCTTCTGCACGGATAGGTACCTGCAGAAGCCTGTGAATAAAGTGTACGTGTGAAATAACGGCATAACAAACCCATTTATTCCACTGTATCCATCCGCATCGTAATTCACCATCTATTCCTCTGCCTTCGAGCCTAGTACCCGTGCTACACTCCGGTGATTTTTTTTCTTTTTGCCTAGGTGTTGATGCCACCACTTGATATGAATCAGATCTCGTGAGCACGCGGTGCCAAATAGCCACCTAGTCTGCCACGCTCGGTCGCAGTTATTTTTAATTTGTTACTTTATGTGTTCTGTTTTGAACATCCCTGTCTGGTTGTCTCTGTCTGTGATGACTCTCCCTAATTGAATGGAATTAAAGTGGGAGTTTATGGTTCTTCTAAAATATTTTGCTGGCTTTAGAAATGCATTATATTTCATGGTGACCTTACTTAACAAGTGCTACCATCCCCATTACTAAGGGAATAGACTGAAGTTTTTAGCCCACAGCAGATGTTGGCTGAGCTTGCAGGTACGAAGCTTTTATATGAAAGGGTATAAAATGCTTTAAAAATACGGCTTGCAGGTTCTGTGGCCGGCGCTCAGTGCTTAGACAGCACCTTTCATTTTCAAAGTGTTTTGCAAATACCGCTCTACAGAAGATCCCGAAATGAGTAGTAGTATCCCTGTTTTGCAGATGAGGAGACAGAGATGTTGAGGCCGTTGACTGCCTTTGAAGTGGTGGGCGTGCAAGCAGCTCCAGAGCCAGGCCAGAAATTTTGCAAACTGAGCTCTCGGAGAGAGAAGCATCCTCAATGCGAGAGACATTTTAAAAAAAAACCAAAACAAAACAAAAAAAAAAAACCCAACAAAAATGTCTCGGTGGCTTGCCCAGGGCTGGGGAGAATTGTCAGCGCCAGAGCCAGCACCGTGCTTTCGCTTTGCATGTAGCTCACAGCCTTGCGCTTGCATTGCCACATCCCGCTTTTCCCGTGTCCCTGGGAAGAAAAGAAATGCCTTGAACAAAGCGGTAGGCTTCATAGAGTCTCCATTATTTTTTTTTTAATAAATATAGTAAGTCAGAGCTTGGTCCGAAGGCGTGTGATCAGGCAGGAGGAGGGCACTGGTCTCCCGTTGGGCTGTGCGTGTACCTGGCCGTGTTGGAAACTACAAGAATTGAAGATGCGGCTTAATAGGATCGAGGGCCGTGCGTGTGCGAGAAGTTTGTGCTGAGGAAGATTTCCAGCCCGGGGTCTGTGGAGCGTGCAGCCCCCTCCGTGCTCCAGCTGCAGAGTTAGTGCAAGGGTGTGTTGGACGCACAGAGCTGTGCCCTCCCGGTGCTCCTTCGCCCTGCGTGCAGCTGGGGACGCTGCCGCGGTGGTGCGCTGCGCAGGGGCAGCGGGGAGGAGGAGGTGGTCCGCAGCAGAAACTGTTGAAAAGTTTTAAGCCCGTGTGTTCTGTAAGACGTTCCCCAAAGCGATCAGAATTCCTCGAGCTTACTTTGAAGTCCGGGAGAGGAAGGATTCTCCTAAGCGCGGGCGATAATTGTGACTAGCTCATCGCATGCGTTACCGGTTTGTGTTGTTCTTGAGCGTCCAGCGTGTTGGAGTGTGTGCGTATTTATTTGCTTGACTTTGCATAGGGATAATACTTATAAAAACCGGCTGTTCCCATGCCCTTTATGCGCTGACCTGCTGGGTGCATGCGTGCCCCTTTAAGAGGCAGGCGCTTTCTGATTCATGTAGGCTGTTTCTGGCAGATTTAGGGTCTTGCAAAAGATGCCCTTAGTCCCTTATTAAATATTCATAAGAGGGTGGGGTCACATTTTTGTGACCTGAAAAAAATCCCATTAATAAATTTGTTATCTGACACGAAAACACTTTAGGGTGGAAAGCAATCCGTATCACATCCCATTTAACATCAGATCACAAGTTGTCAGTAAATTGGGTCCTTTGTCTTTGCTTCTTGTGAGGTTCTTCAGCAGCAGAACTAACGGGGCTATTGTCTGGCAGCAAAGAAAGTAGGGGTCTGCCTGGGAAGGGTGTCGGGGCGGCTTGTAGGGGGGCTCTGCCTGGGAAGGGTGTCGGGGCGGCTTGTAGGGGGGGTCTGCCTGGGAAGGGTGTCGGAGCGGTTTGTAGGGGGGCTCTGCCTGGGAAGGGTGTCGGAGCGGTTTGTAGGGGGGCTCTGCCTGGGAAGGGTGTCGGAGCGGTTTGTAGGGGGGCTCTGCCTGGGAAGGGTGTCGGAGCGGTTTGTAGGGGGGCTCTGCCTGGGAAGGGTGTCGGAGCGGTTTGTAGGGGGGCTCTGCCTGGGAAGGGTGTCGGAGCGGTTTGTAGGGGGGCTCTGCCTGGGAAGGGTGTCGGAGCGGTTTGTAGGGGGGCTCTGCCTGGGAAGGGTGTCGGAGCGGTTTGTAGGGGGGCTCTGCCTGGGAAGGGTGTCGGAGCGGTTTGTAGGGGGGCTCTGCCTGGGAAGGGTGTCGGAGCGGTTTGTAGGGGGGCTCTGCCTGGGAAGGGTGTCGGAGCGGTTTGTAGGGGGGCTCTGCCTGGGAAGGGTGTCGGAGCGGTTTGTAGGGGGGCTCTGCCTGGGAAGGGTGTCGGAGCGGTTTGTAGGGGGGCTCTGCCTGGGAAGGGTGTCGGAGCGGTTTGTAGGGGGGCTCTGCCTGGGAAGGGTGTCGGAGCGGTTTGTAGGGGGGCTCTGCCTGGGAAGGGTGTCGGAGCGGTTTGTAGGGGGGCTCTGCCTGGGAAGGGTGTCGGAGCGGTTTGTAGGGGGGCTCTGCCTGGGAAGGGTGTCGGAGCGGTTTGTAGGGGGGCTCTGCCTGGGAAGGGTGTCGGAGCGGTTTGTAGGGGGGCTCTGCCTGGGAAGGGTGTCGGAGCGGTTTGTAGGGGGGCTCTGCCTGGGAAGGGTGTCGGAGCGGTTTGTAGGGGGGCTCTGCCTGGGAAGGGTGTCGGAGCGGTTTGTAGGGGGGCTCTGCCTGGGAAGGGTGTCGGAGCGGTTTGTAGGGGGGCTCTGCCTGGGAAGGGTGTCGGAGCGGTTTGTAGGGGGGCTCTGCCTGGGAAGGGTGTCGGAGCGGTTTGTAGGGGGGCTCTGCCTGGGAAGGGTGTCGGAGCGGTTTGTAGGGGGGCTCTGCCTGGGAAGGGTGTCGGAGCGGTTTGTAGGGGGGCTCTGCCTGGGAAGGGTGTCGGAGCGGTTTGTAGGGGGGCTCTGCCTGGGAAGGGTGTCGGAGCGGTTTGTAGGGGGGCTCTGCCTGGGAAGGGTGTCGGGGCGGCTTCTGTCCTTTCCGTTACTTGCACGTGAAGTAACTATCTGCATCGATTCTGTCTTCAGAAACTATGTGAAAATGTAAAAAAAAAAAATAAATAAATTGAAATAGCGGGAGAGATTTTACCAATTATTACTGTCTGAGATGAGGCGGATGGGAGCTTTCCAGGCAGGAGGAGGTGGGTGCTGGGGGCCGTGGTGGTCCCTGGGTTGGTGGCAGCACACTGGTGGGGTTGTGTTTGCGTGCTGAAGTCTGGGGGGCCCCAAAAATCATTCCTTTGAGCTCGGCCGCCTGAGAGTTGGAGGGAGCTCGTCCCGAGTGACGTGAAACCGCTGCCCCCGCTGTTGCAAAGCGGCCGCGGAGCCAAGCGCAGCGCTGCGCTCCCGCTCAGTTGGGGTGGGTGGTTACCGAAATCCTGAGCTGTCGGGGCAAGGCGCGGGGAGCGCAAGAGCCGCTTTCCACGGGAGAAGAGAAACTTGGTGGGGAGGGAGGAAGAGAGAGGGGTTCCCCCCCGGTGCTGC
>NW_009260758.1:3941024-3941388 GCF_000687185.1 Egretta garzetta
AGGGCTAGATGAGCGCGGGGGTGGGGGAAGGCGAGGTCGCCGCCTGGGCGCGCATGCCGGCCTTCGACGCGCTACCATTTCACATTTTTAAATAAAAACAAGTTTGGTGGCAGGAAACGTGAATCATTCGGGGTGACTAAGATCTGTTTATGAAAACGAAATGGTTGGATTTATTCTAGCGACGAGTGTTGAATCGCTAACTACCATAAATCGCTAAAGTTTATTTCTAATAAAAAGTGACTTGCGCAGGCCAGTTTGCCTTTTTTATAAATAAACCCAAGCGTTAAAAGTCTTTTTTTCGTTTGGATCGGAGCTAATTTTCATGCCTGATGCTCCCGGGCCCAATCCTGGAATGACTTTTTCA
>NW_009260758.1:3941438-3943137 GCF_000687185.1 Egretta garzetta
TCTTCCACATCTTTACGTCGAGTTAAAAAGCAATTCTGTTTGCTTCTAGCTCTTTTAAAAGTCACGGCTAAAATACGTGTTTATACGGGAATGTGTCATTAGAGCGTGCTTCTGTCTGGCGAAGAAATGGCTTTTGTTGATTGTGTATTTATTGCAGTAGCAGCCGAGGAAGTCTCTAAAAGCAGGCACTCTCCTCTCCTCGCAGCCAGCGGAAAATCTGCTGTCAGAGGGCTTTCAGTGACCTCCTGCGACTACTTCCAAAAAATTTCATTGATAAGGCTGCGGGGATGAAACCCAAATCCTGCCTAAACAGAGTAGCTGCCTTGGCCTAGACGGTGATAGAGCTGAACTGCAAACTGATTGGTCTGACACTTTATAATCAAAGTTGATTTATTGTTCATTAGTAGTGCATTAGCCCTTTCAGGCAAGACAGTTATTTGTGTAGTGGCCTGTCAAACAAAAGACCGCTAGCACCTGTCACTTCTAGACCATGAGATAAAGCGAGCAGATATTAAGATAATGCAAACAGAAGTACGCTGGAACGAGGTAAAGTTCGAGCAATTTCCCCCGTAAGAAATAGCGTTTGATTTAACGCGCTCGCGGTTCGCCGGCGGAGGAGTTGGGGCTGTAGAGCGAAGGGGTTCCCCGGCGCCGGGACCCCTCGGGAGGAGAAGGCGTTAGCGATGAGCTGGGCGCGCGCGGCTTCGGAGCACCTCCGAGGTGAGGAGGCAGCTGGGGCCGGTAATGAATTGGGACAAGCCAGTCGCTGATGCGGAAGATGCGAACGCCGTTTTCGTAGCCTGAATTTAATTTTTGTTTGACACCGGTTCTAGCCCGAGAGCAAGATTTGAGGCCCGTTCCGTGTTTTTGTCCCCGACTCCTTCCTCCGCTTCCCCGTGGACAGATGTCATGAAATGATGCTCTTACTGGCAGGGGTTAATTATATGAAAACTTGATGACATCACGGCAGAGCTGTGAGAATGTCAAAATACATCTGCTGCCATATTCAGACATATTGCTCTCCCTCCTCTCCCCCCTATATCAGCTCCCCTCCCCTTCTCAAAAGGGAATGTTCTCATGACATAAAACAGAAAACAACACAAGTGTCAAAAGAAAACAAAATTAGTGAACTTTTGTCTGCCACCATAGAAACGAGGATTAACTTATGTTATTCCAGAGCATGGAATGGAGACTATCTGCATGAGGATATATAGTGTATTGTCTTCTGTGAATTTTCATTTGACAGGGATTTTGGAGGCTGTGATCTTAATTAAATCTCAACTGACTCAAATAATGCATCTAAAGGCATGCAGTGTTGCGTAACCTTGCTGAGTTGGTAAACCATAAATCATCAGAAAGCTTATGATAGGAAGGGCTGCTTTGAAATATTTTTTTTGTTTGCTACAGTTGGTTTTTTTTTTTTTGGTCTTGTTTAACGTACACTTTACTGTGCTGTACCATCGTGCCCTCCCTTTTTTTTAAGCGGCGTTATTTTTGCTTTTAAAAAAACAAAAAAGCTCCGAGACGTGCTCTGACCAGTCACTCAGCCGAACTGAAGTCATAAATAGAATGGGATTGACAGGGAAGAAATGAAATCCCAGCGCTGGCTTTCTGGGGATCTCGCTGCTCGTAGGAAGGTGTGGGTGCCTCACGTTCTTCTACAGCTGGATGTGAGCCCTCTGCGACGTTGTAGGAGCGT
>NW_009260758.1:3943157-3947313 GCF_000687185.1 Egretta garzetta
TTCCTGCTGGGGCGTAGTTATCGGACCCCCGCGTGGAGTCCTGAGGTGTCGCCCCCGGGTTGCGATGGGTCACAGATGGATTATTGCGCTAATGGACGGTGGGCTTTGACGTCGGCGCAAGTTGAGTTGCTTTTAGTTGTCTGCAGGGAAGAAAAGGGTTGCAACAGTTGTGTGGGGAAGGTTAAAGGGGATTTTCAGGCATTGAAAGTGATGTAGGGCCGTCAGGGCGATTTCTTACGCAGCATTTTAACCTGGCAATGCTCGAGCACTGCTGCTGCTGCTTGAGAATCACGTTGGGTTTAAAATACCGAAGCTAACCAGATTCCTATTTCAGTGTAAAATGCTTTGGTTTCTGTATCTGTGATTGCATGCCCTGGGCAGCTGAAGGAAAGGTAAGGGGAGAAGGATTTTTTGCATTCAGAAGTTTTAAGGAGTTGCAAAGCTCGTGTGTTTTCTTGCTCTGTATTTCTTAGTCATTTTAGAGCTGCCGTAGACAAACCCAAGCTGGAAGGACACAGCGCTTGGATTTACTCTACGAAAACGTTTCCCGGTAGCAAGATAACTTTACTGATGTTGTTTTCTCCCCTCTTTGCTAGGGAAAAGCGGTAGCAGGGGTAGTTTTATCAACACCTGCAAAACTAGATTGTGGGAAAGTCCTGACACCATCAGCTAAATTTGTTATTGTTTGGTGAAAGGCTTGGCTGGTTTTAAGCAGTTTGTTTGTTTTATTGAAAGCAGAACTGCATTACTGGAAACTGCTTTGCTGTAGTTCAGTTAAAATGTCCTGTACTGTTTTGTTTTTATAAGATGCTTACTTGCTCAGCTTCGCTTTCCAGTTATAAGGAAAGGGGAAAAAATACATCATGCGCTCATCTGAGGATCTGAAGTGGCCGTGTAGAGATTGGGGAGAGAAGCAGCATTGGCAAATTTCTCTTCCCCAGCCTTTTTTTTCTTCCTTCTCTCTCTTTTTTTCTTTTTTTTTCTTTTTTTTTTTTCCCCCCCTTTGTAACCTTTCCAGCACAGTTTCCTCTGCTAGCAGGGGGATCTGTAGTTTGTCCTGAAGTTGAATGAATGTTGGAAAACCCAGGCTGAATATTGAACAAATAAGTGGGATTGCTAATTGTTCTGTGCGCTAGTTTCGGACGGATTTGCCTTCATTGATTAGGTAAGATGCTCTGTTATTTGGGAGGGACAACGCCCCCTCCTCCCCAAACTGACAACGGGTTTTAATTTTTAAGCTTTATCTTGCCCTTAAATCTGAAACATCATTGTTCAAATAACTGAGAACAAGGTAAACCAACAACATCAAAAAGGTCGGCTTCTGTGATTTCTCAAGGGCTTGTTATTTTGTACTTTCCAATTCTATTTGATGTCTTGACAAAACAAGATGACACAAGGGAGAATACATTAAATTTTGATTTTCATCTAACCTGTTACAGTAGTGGCAGCTTAATTTCTTTTACTTTTTGCCGAAGACGGCTTTTTGCACAATTACTCTAATTGCCACGCCACTTTATGAGAAGGTTTCTTTACGGGTTTCCTATTTGCCTTGATTTTGTGAGGCATGTTTTTGAACGTGCTCTGACCTTTAACACGGCGGGCTCGCTGGTTGGAGTGTGTCTTCATTAGAAGTAAATCAGTGAATGGCAAGATTGTCAAAAAAGCAACTGATGTTTTCTCATTAGAATCTAATTTGCACCGTTGTGCTTAGTTGTGATGCTCAGCTGTAGGTGTCTGCCGTAGGTGTGAAAAACGGCACATTTTAAGCAAATAAAGTTTACAACTGTTATAAAGGCTGCAGTTGCAACCGGAGAGGCAAAGCCTAACCGAGTGTTTAAGCGGAGCCTGGTTTTGTTTGGGAAATAAACAGCATGACTCAACCAGCTGAATATTTTTCAAGGGCTCACTAATTTTTTCAGCTGGCCAGGACAATAGATGTCTTCTGAGATGCCCCAGGTTTGGAGAGCAGGCAGCTATGGGTTCGACTCTTGCAGGAGAAAATACTCAGGGAGTGGAGAGAGGGCTCATCCTTCCCTGGAAATCTCTGCTGGGAGTTGCAGTTCTTCCTAAATATCTGCCATAGGAACAAAAAAAAAAAAAGAAAAAAAAAAGAAAAAAAAAAAGGGTCCGTCTGTATAACACTTCCTTTTTGCTCACATGGAATTGTAGGCATATTAAACGTTGCCGGTTCAATCATGGTCTTTTATTATTTAATTAAGCTCTCCTTAATGTATTAATGAATTAATACACAAATGTAAGGAGTGTGACATGATGATCATTCTCAGTATATTGAGGGTGTTTGGGAGAGAGAGGGTTTCAAGGGGTTTTCAAGGGCTTTAGTGGCATTTTGGATGTTTCTAAGCAGGATTGCTTTTGGTTTATTTGAGGCTTTTTTGGCAGAGTATGTTGATCTAACATTTCCTTTCCTAAACTCTGGAAAAAAATAGGGATTTTTTTCTCGCCCCCCACCCCCCCAGCTGAATCATTATAAAGTATCACCACTCTTTGGACCCCTGTACAGCAGGTTATAATTTCCTTTCATGCTGAAGCAGGAAACAAAACCGATAACTTTTTAAAATGCGAAAAATTACGATGATAATCTCGAGGTTGAAATCTCACTCAGCTTATTAAATGAGTATTTGGTTGTGTGTGTTCCGGTTTAGTCTCTATTTGACAAATGTTAGATGTAGAAAGGATTTAATTTATGTAAACTTTATATTTTTATGCAAATTAAATGGGTATTTATTATAGCAGAAACAATTATCCTGGCACTTAGTGAGAAACCTGGTATGCATGAGAAGTGGTAGATAAGATCAGATGTTTCATTCTGTAAACAAATATGAAAATATTCCCATTTTTCCTCAGCTAGAAAAGAATACAGAAGACAGCAGACATCCTGATGTGCCGGGGAATGTCAGCATAGCCCACCGTACTGCCTTCCGTGGGTCAGAGGGAGATCTTCCCTCCTGATAAAATACAATAAACAAAATTATAATAATAAAATGCTAATTTAATTTTAAAGAGGGTTGCTCCCCCCCCCGCCCTTTAACAGGGAGTTGTATTGTTACGGAGAGAACGGTTATGCTAATGACAGACTACTTAGCTGATTTTACATTAATGTAATAAACATTACCTGTCTTAATGTGTTGCACTGTATTATAGCAAAATAACTAAGTCTAAAAGTGAGATTCCATTTTGCATAATGAAACTGCATTGCAGTTTCTGCGTGAATAATTCTAGCAGCGGCGGGTTTTTGTTGTTATTTTGGAGGATGAAATACCATGTCGGAAATGTTTTAGTCTCGGGATGGAAGCGGTTCCTGCCTTCAGCACTTCTGATTTTGCTGGGCTCTGCTCTGGCTTGTGGCACCGTGCTCCTCTCTTTGCCCCTGTATCAGTGGTTTATCTTCTGTGGCATGAGCAAAGCTGGTTTGCGTTGTTTTGGCTGAGATTTTTTTTTTGCATTTCAAATGTATTGCACATAATAGCTTTCTAATAAGACAGCTCAAGTTAATTGTTTGGTTTTTGCCTAGCCGTGTCTATTTTTATTTGCAGCCCGGTATTTTTAACTGGTCCTCAGTTACTTTCCCTTTCTCTGCTCAGCTATGTTTTGCTCCGTTTAACTTTTATCACAAAATCTTTAACCAAAGAATTGCTGTTTGGAAAGCCAAGGTGCCTGGTATGAGGTCTTACTGAAATCAAGTTTGAACACACATCGCAGGAGAAAAGGATTTTCTGGCAGAGTTACTCCTTGTGAATTAAGGAAATCCTCCCCATCTTCCATGCGTGCCTGCTAACAGTTAACAGGACCACAACCGTATCCAACATCGTAGGCACGTCGTGTGAAAATGGCATTCTTTTTTTTTTTTTTTTTTTTTTCCCCTTCACTTCACACAAGATTAAACTACTTGAAATTATTTAGCTAGTATTTAATTATATTAATATCACTGAAAATGGGGGAATGGAGATGATTAAATAGGGCTAAATCATTTTCATCCCCGTGACCCTTGTCTGGGTTGTATGGAGGAGTGACAAATGCATCCCTGCTGTAGCTCCGGCGTGAAGTTAAAGGTGAACTTGGCCCAAGTTGGTGGAAGTTTTCCTTGGTGGGTCTCGCCAAAATGCGGTGTATTTGCAGAGCTTGAGACTGGGGGGGG
>NW_009260758.1:3947358-3976870 GCF_000687185.1 Egretta garzetta
GGAGAAACAGCAGGCAGCAAAACCCTGGGAGAAATAGTGTCTGAAAACAGTTGTGAGTATTAAAGACATTTTTTGCCGTTGATGGTATTAGCATGTCAGCAGGTCTATACTAGTACGGCTCCGACAGCCAAATTGCAGCTGTATTTTTACCTTTGCTGCCAGGTTTACATGCAGCTGGGTATCTACCACACCCTATTGTTATCAGTCAACAATACCAGAAGCAGTTCGTTAATCGTATCAATAACAACAATCGTGTTTCATGTGGAAAATAAACAAGTTAAAAAAAGACAAGACTGATTTCTCCTCTGCATGCTAACTTAGCATTCTTTAAGTGTATCTGCCAGTAGTTTAATTTGAACTTCAACTCCCCGAAGGCAGTAAGACAGAATTATTTTAGTTCTTCATAAACTGCCTTCTGTGATTCATTGTTAACTCATAAAACACGCTCATTTTCATGTACTTAAACAGTTAAGCCATTTTTAAAGTTGGTTTGTAATTTTTTTTGGCAACACATTTTAGTTGACATCTGAGAGATAGAAATCTAAAATTAATTTATAGCCCTCAGTTTAGTTTTCCTTTACTATCGGACAAAATATCAGAAATAAATATTTTTTTATCTAACGTAATGTAAAGTATATTGCACAGTGTCTAAAATAAAGTTTAGTTTTGACTGAATACACTCAAAAAGGGACCCATAAATATTAGAGAGCTGTAGTTAAGAACTTACATGACTGTTTTAAATACTATTGATTTAAACCACTGGCTAGATTTTATGAATCAAAGTGTAATTTCCAAGCTTTGGCTATATTTCTCATCGCTAAAGCACTCTCTCTTGTGTGCCTTTAGCAGCTTTCCAGACATTCAACACGGGATTAAATGATAGTAGTTACAATGATCAATAGGTTAAGACCGGTACAATCACTCTTACCGCTAATGACCTCGGTAGTAATGGGTAATAAAGTGTGGGCTATAATAGCCTATTGCTGGTGCTGCATGCCCTTTGATTCCTAGTATTACCAGGGACTAGCTACATGAAAAAGTTGGACGTCGGGAGTTAAGAGAGTGGATATATAGGCCATCACTCTTAACTATTTAAAGCCCTCAAACTGTACGTGTGCCCACGCTTGGCCGGGGCGCCCGCGTTGTTTTTTGACGCGGTAGTTTCTGGTTTATTTGAATTTGTTTCCAAAAGGTTTCCGTAAGTTGCTTTCCTGATAGGCTGAAGCACAAACTTTGGCTAAATGTGGCTGTTTGCCGTGTTTATAAATGGAAGGCAGGACCTTCTTCAGAGGCACAGATGTGGTGTGAAAACGTGGTTTCAGATGGTAAAATGAAGTTGAACAGATCAATGCAAACTCGTACTCCTAGGTGTGCCATATATATATATATATAAAAATATATATATATGGGGGGTTTTTTCCGTGCTAGTTAAGTGCTTCTGTTCTAGCAAAGAGGGTGCAGCTAGGAGATTCTTCACCGGAAGGTACGTGGCCAGTTTTCAAAGGTAGGGCCAAATCCTTAGATTTGTCCCAAGACAAATGTCCAGAAAAGCCATGGAAGTGGATGGGAGTTGTCTCTGCCTAGCTGAGGGCAGAATGTGGCCCTCCGTATTAATCACCGATGTGTAGGGTTTACAGCACCCCACCCTATTCCTGTCTGTATCCCCGCTTGCCGTCATAAATCTGACTGAAGAGTATTTGTGTTGTCTGTCTTCCAAGAAGGGCACAGAAAACACACTTAAACATGCTTCCTCTTCTGTTTGCTCAGTCCAACTTCAATGAAAAGTAGTACAAACCCGAGGGTAAAGTAAACTTCTCTGGAGATGAGAATAACGAAGGTGAGTCACGCTTCGGGGCGAAGATAGTGACGGCAGTATTTAATGAAATAATGTTCTACTCCCAGAAAAGTTTTTAAAAGGCTACAGATTAAGATCTTCCGAATTAATGGGACTACCCATCCTGATGACTCGATGTCCCCAGAGCTGGTCCTGCGTGGCCAGGCGGTGGCACGGCGCGGTGGCCGGCCGGTGGCTTTCCCGGTGACACGGGCAAGCTGCGCCGGCCACGGGAGAACGGCCGCTGGCTTCGGTGGGACTGGCATTTGACCTGTAATTAAATCTTCATTTGCCTGTGTTCACGCCTGCCTGGCCCACATGAGATAGGTGGGACCACGCCGTGCCGCGGGGAGCGCACAGAGGACCCCGCCGTGGTTGCGTTGGTGGGATGTCGGAGGCGTGCGAGCCTTCGCCGGGCTTTGCTCGGGCAAACGTGTGCGAGGCGGTGTCTGGCCCTGGCACGCGCCGTGTACACAACAACGCGGGGAGATGTGCGGTGTACACGCGTCTGACCTTCAGGAACCATTTTTAGTTCATCAAAATTAGTGATGCTGAGAAATCAGGACATCAGTGCATAATGACTGTGAAATTAGGAATGAGAGCTTGCTATGCAAATGACAGGACAAATCATGTGAAAAAGTCAAGATAAACTGCATATTAAGACATTATGTTACATAAAATTAATACTGCATTTCTCTCTTGCTTACTACTACAGTGGGAGATTTTTTTTTTTAAACTCCTTTATCTTCTGATCAGCTATTGTCTGCTGATTTTTTAAAAAGTGGTGCACAGAAAAAGTGCTAAACATATTATTACCTTTTATTGTAATACATGAGATGACAGGAGATCCTTTTTAGCAAAGTATATCCTTTACTGCTTTTAGTTTCGTGCTGTCACGTATTTGATTTGAAACTATAGAAAAGTAAGGTGCTTAAACATTACTGTTAAAACTCATATGGGTTTTGTCTTTTCCTCTATTGTGTTTTTTCCCCTCCTTTTCTTTTCCTTTTTTGGGGTGGAGGGTAGAGGGGTGGGTTTCGAGGGAAATAGTCTTCTTGCATTACTGGGACTGACAAAATGGTTCTCGTGTAGTCTGCAAATTAAACACAAGTGCAGTGATTATTTTGAATAGCTAAATTACATTCTAGAAAGCTTGCAGAATTCATAGCATTGTCATTAGGTATCCGCTTGAATACAATTTGTGTAACCTTGGCCAAGACAGCCTGTCATTTTAATGTCAGTGTTTTATCTGAACAAGACATCATCCTTTCAGATACAGTGTACAGGTTCCTTGCAAAGATGCCCGTGCAGAAACGTGTTAACAGTTGCAAATATGAAATGCTATCAAGTTCATCACTGTAGCTGTTTGTCACTGAAATGTCATGGAAAGCGGCTTTTAATGGTATCTCACATAATATGAAAGAATTGAAGACATCTGTATGCTGGGTGAATATGGAATGGTAAAGACATCGTGGTAGGGCCTTTCTGTTAAAATTGCATAGGAGTCTAGTGCTGTTATTCACATCACTGAGCCTTCCTTCAATTTTCTTCAAAACCTGTCGTAATAGGGTCTAGATCCCATCAGCGTGGGATACTCGGCTGTTGGATTTCTGTGCGGAAGGCAAGGGTTTTCTGCCAGGGAAAGGACCCAGCTGACGGTTCCTTGTAGAAATAAATACACCTTAACAGGGTTTACCATACCGCTTGCTCTAAAGAATTCGCATCGCAATAATGTTTCGCAAAAGGGGAATTTCGTCGCCAGGAAGATGCGGTCGGTACCCCTCGTGCCTGCTGCGGTGGGCCGTAGGGACCCTCTGGCCTTCAGCACCCTCGGTGCCAGGCATGGGGTCCCCTGGTGTGGAGGAGCTGCGGCGGTGTGCTCTGACCTGACCCCCTCTTTGCTCTCCTCTTGCGCTTCAGGTTCCAGTGTCGGTGGCTATGATGACACCTCAAGTGATCACTCCCCAGCAAATGCAGCAGATCCTCCAGCAACAAGTGCTAACTCCCCAGCAACTCCAAGTCCTGCTCCAACAGCAGCAGGCACTCATGCTTCAACAGGTAATTGTTTTCTTAACAGCTGCTCGGGTGGCCCCTGCAGATACCGGAGGGCTTCGCCTCCTGAAACGTTCCTGGGGAAAGGAGCTGCCCACGTCTCGGGTCCGTACCTCGGAGCAGCCGTGCTCTCGAGATGAACTGACTTCTCTTTTGTTTTTAGTTCTAGAAATAGCTACTGGAAACAAATCCAGGGAGCAGTGCTAGGAGTGTTTCCAAGATCAGCTAAATAATACAGATGCATATTTAAGTGTCAGGACTTCGGCAGATGTCCCTGTTGCTTTTGCCTCCATCCCCCAGAAAGCATGGGCTGCCCTGACAAATTGGAATAAACAAGGTAGTAGGGCGATACTTCCCATTTTAGACCTCGTTATGTCCATCTGGCACCGTAAAGGCCTATGGAAAGGGTGGCAATAAAAGTGAAGAGGTTTGCAAGCCTTAATCTGTTTGATTCCAGCCAACGTGCGGTGTGCCGGCGTTTCTCACAGCCCACGGTCCTCTTTCAGCTGAAAGTTGGCCACCGACAAGCCCCGAGGCTCCGTTACCGTAGGGTACGGCACAGCGGGGGCTCACGAATCCCGGGCGGGTGTCCGCGTCCCCCCCCCCCAGCCCGGCCTCGCGTGCTCCTTCCTGGCTGCCACGCTCCCTCCTGCCCGTGCCGGAGCGCTGCCTGCACGGCGCACATCTGGGGAGCGGGGAGGAGGAGAGTGTTTCCCAGGATGTCTATGCATGTATTGAACAACACTTAATACAGTCAAACCCTATCATTTAGAAAGCATGTGTGTTTCACAGCAGAGCTTCGCCAGGCTCTTCTCAGCAAGGGCATTTTGGCTTTGTTGTTACAATCAAAGGTCATTCCTTGCCTTATTTTAATTAGTTTGTGTAGAAAATGGTATGTTTTTCATCAGTTCATTTTGGAGATTACTTTTCAAACGATAATGCCAAGAATAGTCAGTGTGCACTGAATTTATTGTTGAGTTTCAAACTAAAGGTCAGACCATTACAGATAAAAGGATGCTATTTTTCAAATCACAGTTTGTGTGTTACACCAAAAGGGACACTGAATTGGCTCTCCACTTTGTTACTTACCATCTTTCCTTTTCTTTGTAGCAGCAGCTTCAAGAGTTTTATAAGAAACAACAGGAACAGTTGCAGCTTCAACTTTTACAGCAACAACATGCTGGAAAACAGCCTAAAGAGGTACAGACAATACCCATTTTACTTTCAAACCACAGATCCCCGGGGACTGTCTAGTGGCTATTAAACTGTCATTCATCTTATAAATGATTGCACAACTGAACTGACTCTATCGGGTCTCAGCTTTCAGATTTAGAGTTATTGTCCTGTTTTCGCCTGTATTTTCCTGTGCTTTCCATTTGCTTGCTGCCACATATTTTATAGCGGGGAACCATGCCTTGATGTTCGGTATGAGTACTGGAGCAAGCATCTAGACTTGTATCTTGGGAGAGTGCTTTTGGAAGTTAGTTATGTTGTAAAGGGGAGGAGGGGGCAAGGCAGCAGGCACCCAAGACGATGCTGTCCTCTCTAAACGGGGCAGAACGCCAAGAGACGTTGAGTTTGGCCTTGAGGTTGCCAACCGGAGAGGGTCTGGTTGCACGTTCCTCGCAGCACGGGCGTAGCGGGAGGGACCGCGCGGGACAGCCTCGGTGGGGACGCTGAGAAGCGAGGTCCGAGATGCAGAGGTGGTGCGGGAACGCCGCCCCTTTTTTCGTAGCGTGGCATCAGGAGACCTCGCTCTGATGCCACCGCAGTCCATGGCAGGAACGGGACAGGCCAGGTTGGTTTCTGCCCGTCCTTTCAATGCACTTCCCTTTCAAAATACCTCTCACGTCCTAAACTTTGTTTGCTGGTTTTGCTGTGCTTAAATTTAATTTTGCTGTAATTACGTTTATTTTTAAGGTACCGAGTTCGCCCCTCTAGTCGCAAGGAGTTTGAGCCTCTCGTGTTTAATCTGACATCAGTGCTGGCTTAGGTAGCGCCTAGAAAGCTGCCTCTTGGCACGAGACGCCGCGTGGTGTCCTGCGGCAGCGCTTGTGCGTCACTTTGCAAGTGGCGCTGCTCAAAGCACGCACCAACTCCAGCCCCCCGCCCCCCAAATTTTGGCAAATCGTGCCACCTGTGCCAAGTTTCAACCCAGAGTGAATTTTTCCAGCTGAGTTATAAACCCCTGAAAATAGGGGGGTTTATAATGGAAACGCTGACACAACCTTAACCATAGCGCGCTTACGGGCGCCACTATAATAAAAAGGGAACAGATTAAAAAGTGTCTAAAATGTAAATCTAAAGGACTAACAGTAATTAAAATGGAAATGGCACAGGGAGGGAAGGCATGTAATTGTGAGATATCACTGTGCAGAATGCTCTCAGCTTTGTTTTGCTGGCTGTTTTTCTAATTCAGTAGGGCTTACTCATCAGTGGCAGTTCAATGCGCGTTAATGACTCTGGGATGCAGGCATCACTCTGGACAAAGAAATGATTATTGTGCGGTCAAAAGAAGTTCAAAGACAAGAAGGGAATTTCAGTTTTTTCCTTAGAGATCCACATTCAAGAGCATATAAATTAAGCCAAATGTTAAAAACCACAGTCTGAAAGCTGACTTCAAAGTCACAACTCTCTAATTAATGAACTGCGAGCTTCAGTTTGGACAAGTCGTGGTTTGATGCGCCCATAAATCAACATGACAGGTCTGTTTCACAGTCTCAGACAGCGCTTGTCATTGAGTCACATCAGATGTAAACACAGCAGAAAAAAGAGGGAATATGAAGGAGGTGCAATTGATCAACAGAATTGGTAAAAACCCACTTTTGAAACGCATTATGCATGATCACAGGAAATGGCGATAGCCTCAAGAGGCTTTCTCCTTCTGCTGTTGCTTTTTTGAATCAGGTTTCTAACAGCCTTCAAAAGGGAGAATAAGAATTATGGAGCTTCTCCCCTGTGGCTGGCAGGCAATAACCCCCTGTTGTTATTTTGTGCTTCTTTCTTTTCAAAGGCGTCAAAATTTAGTTTTTTAAAGATCTTTAACTCTATATTTGAAGACAAACAATAAAGGGCTGCCACTGTCATTCTTATCAGTTACCAGGGATTGTATTTTTTCTTTCTGTTGCCACTTCTTATTAACCTCTTATTTGGTCTATTAGACATAGTTTTGAATGCAAGCCTGCATGCTGGGAGAACATGAAAGTTCAGATGAGCTCAGAGGGCAGATAAAGAAATTTGAAGGGGAAAGTTACACAGCAGAATGAACGATAAAAGTTAACTCTTCTAAATTGCTGTTGTCAGACAGGAGAGCATCTCAGACACAAAGATGAGGGCTCGGAGCTTAAAGAAAAAATACTTTGTGTTAGAAAAGACGAGAAGGGAAGTTAGACAATGTGATGGCATTTCAATATCTAACACACTGATTTACTGTGGTCACACTTCTGATATTACACTATCGAAGGCAACAATAAGAAAGGGCTCCTTCCTGTTTCAAGAAGAGCATTTTAACACTGGATCTGTTAAGAGAACAAGGGGCCCGAGTCTCTTTGGCTTTTTTCTGGGGTTTTGTGGGGCTGGTTTTGCTGATGGTTTCAGTGAAGGCCCGTTTCAACGATGTGTTTCACCCCGCGGGTTTGTTCAGCCCCGTTTTTCCTGCCTTACGGAGGTTATTCTTGCTAAATTAGCATGCAAGCGCTGGCCTTTTATTTTATCTTCCCCCCCGCTCCCCACGTTAAAAACTGGCGGTCGGGGCACATGGCGAGCAGTGCCGTGGTGGGGACCGGCGGCTGCCGCGCTAACGAGGGCTGAGTTGGTACCTTGACAGATGGAACAAGTGTATTCATGTCCTGCATCCCCCAAGTCATTTTGTGACTGCCTTGTCCTATTGTACCCCTCGTGAAAGAAGAAAAACACAACAAAACTCCCAAGCCCGGCTGGTAAAAGGGATCCGGCCCCCGAGCAGGATAACAGGCGGACCCCAGTCGGGTTTTTTTCTGGTGGGTTTTACTGGAGGTGTAGCAGAGGGTGAGCATCGCACGGTGCCCGTTACCACGAGCAAGAGGCGCCGGGGCGAGACCTCAGCCCTGCGGGGCTGCCTCTCCCCGGGGCAGGGGGGGCTTTACAGAAGGATCCCGCTCCATGCCCTGGCGCTGGACGGGGCGGGTTGTTTTCCAAAAAGGGCCGTTTGTCCTCCGGCAGTTGTGACAGTTTATGTTAGGCAGTAGGGAGTAACCTAAGAAAGGAAAACAGACCTTTGACAGCAGCTTTAGGGAGGGGATCAAAAATGCAAGTTTTATCAGGATATTTCAGCATTTTAACACTGACTACTGACCTGACAACAGGACTGCACTGAGACCTTTTTTGTATGCATTCAATTGTGAGAAGTAAACAAACTGCCTTGTATCCTGTGTTTGGTAACTGGGTGGGGAGCGCAGTTTGGCAACGTGTCTTGCTTTTAAATTCTTTCTTGGACAATGGGCCTTGTATACTTTTATATCCTGGCTTTTCAAAGTCGAGAGCGTTCAAGAGCTTTTCTTAGGATAGCTGAGAAGACAACCAAACGGGCATCAGTCAATTTATAGAAAGGAGTTTTTTTTTTTTTATTAAAAAAAAAAAACCACGCTAACTTTACACTCAGATGGCAAATAGGTACCAATTTATAGAAAGGAGGTTTTTTTTTTAATTAAAAAAAAAAAAAAACACGCTAACTTTACACTCAGATGGCAAATAGGTAAAATACAGCTTACCGTAACTAGATTTTTATGTACTACCATTTTATATATATATCTGAAAATATATATTAAGTGTATATGTATATTTAGAAAATGAATATTTATGGAGGCAAACATTACTTTAACTCTTAATATAACTGTTGCTGGGGCTTGAATTCATCTGGTGCTGTTGGAAATAGTTGAGCAAGTGGATCCGTCTGAGCAAGCTGTTGCAAAGAAATGAGAACTTGCCGAGTTTCAGAATATCTAAGCACCTATTTGTTTAACTCTGTTCTCCAGAGTCCTAGTTTTTCTTTGGAAAGAAGGCAAACCAACTTTCCTGTCGGCACAGCCGTGGGTATAGAGTTGGTTGCAGTATTAAAGTTGGTGGGGCACGGCGGTACAGGGCGGCGGGGGCCAGCCCCCTGGCTGGTGTCCCTCAGCCCCACTCCTGCAGCTCTGGTGGGTTTTTTTGGGGTTTTGGTTTTGTTTTTTTTTTTTTTTCCTTGCTCGACACCAGCAGGGAACGGGGCCAGTGATCCTCTGGCTCGGTGTCAAGGAAGGGCGACAAAAAGCTTGGGATCTGGCTGGGGTTGGTTTGTGAAAGTATGCAGTTTCGTAAGAGTTAATTTTCTTTCCGTAATTGTTAGCCATAATGTGTATAAGACCTCCACCTTGATATGATTCCTAGCAGATTAGGGATATTAGATAATTTCCTTCTATTTATTGTACTACTGCACTGTATTATCTTTCTATCACTCAGATAATTACTAAGGAAATCTACATTAATTTTTTTTGGCTAGCACAAGGAACTGCTAAACACTGGCATGATGTATTGATGTTTTACACAACAAAAGTTTTCCTCCTGTCATTGTACAATAAATAAAAAGATATTTATCAAGATGCAAAGCCTTTCATGGGTTTTAAAGAACAAAGCAAATAAAATACAAGATGAGCATGGAAGCAAAACCTAGAGGCTTCCTTAACTGAACAAAATTAAGGACTCTGAAGCCTGGAGTACTGTACATATTAAACACTCACATTCAAGTAAGATGTTGTTTGCTAAATTATGAATGTGTGTAATTAAAATCTAGTGGCTGTTTCTATGAAAGATTTACAATGTTATTTCATCGTTTGTCATGGCTAATTAACAATATTAGATGAAGTTTTTCTTCTTCAAAGGTCTGATTTTTTCTCATTTATTTATGTCAGAAGTGATAAACAGAGTAGTTAAAAGCTTCTCCGGGTACAGTAGTGAGAAAAGCAACATGTTCTTTTACACCTCGAAGGTTCAAGGTTCACATCCCTGTGGAGTAAAGCAACTCCATCTTCTTTCTAGTGAGAATAATTAAAATTTTCAAAGTGCAGAAGTAGCAGCCTTAAATACAGCACAGAGTAATTCCGAACACAACAGAAAGTGTTGTGGGGCTTGATGGATGAATAAGAGAGAGTAAGTATAAAATACCATAAATTAAGCCAGTCGTATTGCCTTAATAGTTGAGACAACCCTTGCATGAGCAAACAGGGCACGGTGCCGGGGTTGTTTTTCATTCCGTCTTAATTGTGATCGTGTGGTGCAGTTCTCACGTTGTGCACGTTCTTTGCCTCCAAGAATTGCCCAGGACTTTTGGCAGCTGCCGGCAGCGTTTGCTTTACCCACCGCTGAAATGCAGCCACTGCTGGGGTACAGCACGGCCACGTGGACCAGGGCGACGCGGTAGCGTGGACCAAGAAACGCTGCAGACATTTTTAATGGGGATGGCAGGAGGGGTTTAGGGAGGATGAAAACAACCACTGGAGGTGGGAATCGACTGCAGCCCTGTGGTTAACTCCAGCACCTAAGCGTGCCTTGGGGTCTTTGATACGGGGTGGTGGGCTCGCTAGCTTGCCTTGATACCGGGTGACTGCGATCAGAAGTTGAAGTGTGTTGAGACAAGGAGCCCTGTAAATCCTCTGTTAATGCTTTGCTCTGTATTGACAAATGTGCCTTCTTTATTTTTTATTTTTTTTTCCAGCCCCAGCAACAGCAGGTGGCTACGCAGCAGTTGGCCTTTCAGCAGCAACTCCTACAGATGCAGCAGTTGCAACAGCAGCACCTCCTGTCTTTGCAGCGTCAGGGGCTGCTAACGATCCAGCCTGGCCAGCCTACTCTGCCTTTGCAACCCCTTGCACAAGGTAGGTGAGGGGTTTGGGAGCTGCCGGCCGTCTGGCAAAGCGATAGCATGCACGCACATGAAATTGTCACTCAGTCAGAGACGGAGAGAGATCTATTAGGCTCATAAAATAATAAGCACAGAAAAATCCTGACAGGCAGGGTGGGCATTATAAAGATATTTTTTGAGAAGGGCAACGCTGAAATCGTGGACCGCTCTGGCTAGCGGGAGGCAGGCGGTTTGGAGTTCGGATTCAATTTGCACAGCTATCGCCGGTCTGGTGGACTCGAAGCTGCTGGTTGTGCTAATCTGAGCCTGAAATCCTTCACAGGAGGCGTCTTAATCGATTCTTGGTGCTGGGTTCATGGGTAAGGGATAGTGTGAGAGCAGCTTTTCCTTTTTTAATGTGTTACTTGGGCCCTTTCTGATTCCAGCCTGGCGAGGAGCCGGGCGCAGAGCAGCTCTTGATCCGCAGGCTGCCCAACTGTAGAAATTTGATTGCCCTTTGCTGCGGCCGAGAGGGAGAGGTGGCGGTGCCTCCTCTCCACGCCTGTTTGCACGGCCTTCGTTTCACTGCCTCTGTGCATCGTGGCTTCATTCCTCCCTCCACGCGGAGGCAAATTGGGATTAACTCTGTTTAATTTTAATGCTGTTATTGACAATTAGATCCTCCTACATCTTTGTTCAGTCCTGCGCTCTGCAAGAAGTTACTGCTTTGCTCAAATCCTTATTTGTATTTTTTTTTTAAGATACTGATACGTTGAAAGCAGTAACTACTTAAATTGCAATACTTTTGACAATGATTATAACCTGGGGTTTTTATATTAGTCTCTCTTTTCCTCTTTGGCTTGAATTTGGTTTTTTTCTTGGGTTTTTTGTTGGTTTTTTTTTAAGCTGGTTTTGTCTGCAAGCCTTGGGACTTTTTAACAGACTTGCCTGAGCTCTGGCTGCTGTGATTAAGGCAGACTGTTTGAAGTTGGCATGGCTCAGGGAAGACCAGGTCTGTCAACCATGATGCTGGTATCGCTGAGTGATCATGCCTTTTCCTTCCCTTTCCCCATAATACATTTAATCATCCACCTCAACTACTTGAGTCATCTCACGTTGAATGATTTGGGCTTTTCAAAGCAGCCTTAGGGCTGCTACAAGTTGCTAAACCATATAATGAATTTACATTCAGCTCTATTTGGTTAAATGGGGGAGATGGGACAAAACTGCTTCTGTTCTTCACCCTCCTTTTTTGTGTGTACATAGCTACAAAAAGCAGAGCGAGGTGGCTGGTGAATATTAACTTACATGGATAAACAGGGACAAAGCTGGGGAGTGGACTCTGCTTTGCTGTGTGGCTGGCGTGGTTTATTTAGGCTTGGTTTTGTGAGGCTTACAAAGGTATTTGAGCTCCTAACCCCTGTCATGAGAGACTAAGCTTCTGGGGACCTGACACCTCCCTCTGCAAGACTAGTTTAGCTTTCCAGCATCCCAAAGCTGGACACCAGGTCTAGACTAGTCCTGTGCATGAGTGGGAGGCTGCTGAGCAGCGAGGCGGTGCCTGGCTGGGAGCTGCAGGATCAGGTCCGGGGTGGTCGTTGGTCAGGGAGCGTCCATGCACTGCATGATGGGGAGAAGGCGTGAAACGAGTCCAGGAAAAAGGGCATGTAGACGAAATGCCATTTACACTTGCAAAACGTTGTAGCGTGCGCTAATTACGCTTCAGATTTATTGTTGGAAGCATCCCAGGCTGTTCCCACACACCCACCGGCCTCAAGCTTCAACCTTTCTAATTTTTCCCACAGCTCCTATACTATTAAGTTTGCTCGGTAAGGTTCATTGTATAGTACATCAGTTAAGCTGTCCAAAGGAGGGCAATTGGGCAGTGACAAGACACGCTCATGTGTAATGTGAAAGAAATGAATGTGGTGATGCATGAAGTGTAATCTGTGCGGTAACACGTCGGAGACACCAGTAGGTAATTCAGCAGTCGTGGCATTGATTGATATGGTTAGCAGGGTAGTGTAACTATTAGTCCTGGCGGAGCAGCGTATTTAAAACCTAAGGGGTGCCGACTTGCACGCTGGAGACGACATAAACATAAGCAGAAAGGGCTGGTTCTTGCAGGGAAATGAGCTGGGGGTGGCTGGAGCCGGGGCTCGGTGGCGGGAGGAAGGAGTAACTTGAGAATTCAGGCAGGTTGCAATACAGCACGATATTTTATTTTATTTTTTTTTTTTTTATCAGAGAGACGATGTCTTAAAACTGATGTCATTATGAGGTTTAAATCAACTTTCTGCTTGCTTGAACATGGTCACCTGGGTATGGAGGTACAAGGACACAAAGAGGTTGAGCAACTCTGTTTGTCTTTGAGCCGGTGATACCTGGGGTTGGGAAATTGAGTTCCGTGAGCAGTAATCTGTCAACTGTCCCCACAACATACATTTTTTAAACCTGTGCCTACATTTTCTTTCATAATGAAGGGGACTAGTTGTCCTGAAAAATGCAATGAAGAGCCAGGGCCATAGTTTAAAATAATTGGTAATGTACACTTCTTATTTAAAAAAAAAATCACATGTATCGTGCCCTTTTGTTTTCAGAACAGTTTGCAAGACTGAGACAAATACTGGAAATGTGCGTATTAAAGAAAAAAAAAATAAAAGAATCATCCCTCTAGTGAATGTAGCTATGAATTCAGTTAAAAGCATTTTGCTTTTATTCTTAAGTATCTGTAATAGTAATAAATGTTCCTAAGGAGAGAATGCTACTTCATAAGTGATTTTTTTTGTTATGTTTTTAGAACTAATACATTGTTTAAAGCTATATTTTAGTTTCATTTTAGTTTTTAGTGCTTGCCTATTGTCTTACACAAAATAGCACATCCTTTAATGTTATATTTGTGTAATCTTTTCTGCTTTGTATTTAGACACATCTATAATCTAGATTTTGCATCTGTACATAGTAGCAATTTAAAAATAAACCACATTTCAGCAGTGTTCTGAGCCGCGAGAGCTAGATCTTTAGTATCTGCAAAATGAAACTGCAAATCACACTTCAGATCACCAGCGAGTGAAAATAATAGGACTGAGACATCTGGGTGCCTGATTGCTGCCATAGATTTGGCAGTTTCAGGTCTAAATCCCGTTACTGGTACGTACGAAGTTGCAGCACCAGCAGTAGCGATCTCGAGTAATTGCAGCGCAGTTCTGGGAATCTGACTTAAAATTTAGCTCTCGCTGTTAAAATGAAACTGTTAAATGGTAAATTACATAATTTATTGCAAGTGTTCATGGATATATTTGACTTGCTTTTACCATTTGTTCTATTATTTTATTTAACCATTTTGCCGGGTGAGTAATGAGCATACCTTTCAGCTGCCCAGGTTGATAGGCTAGTTAGGAATTCTCTCCAGAATTACTCTTAAAAGAACTAAATTTGGGGAAGGAAGAGGAAGGGGCTTTTTTAAAATTTTATTGTATTAATCCAGTGATGTCAGTTGTTAAGGGGTTGTGTGCAGACGTGTATGACATCACGATTAACTCTTTAATTTCATGTCACCCAGCCTGAAATCCCCCTTATTATCTCCAGCATTCCCCCCCCCCCCCCAACTGGGTGTTTTTTATTTTTCTTTCAACGTGCGGTATAGCTGTCGGTAGTGCTAAGAGGAGTTACTCCTGTAGAGGAAGTTAGACCAAACCCTTTGACTTCTAGAGGATCTGCAGCGAGGAATAACTATTATGCATATGTCTATTTTAACGGCTGTAACGCTTGCAAGCTTTTCCTTGGCATAAAGCATTGGTAGATCCAGAAGTGACCAAGGGGAGAGGAGAAAGGAGGAGAAGAGAGTGGGTGCCAGCCCATCTCTAATTAAAAACCTGCAGAAATCCAGATATGGATATGGGGGGGGGGGGAAGCCAGGGTTTTTTTTTTCCCTTTTTGCTTATTCTGGAAAATAAAAATAGGTGCCGACTCATATGGTCTCATATCAATATGTTATCATCAACAGACAAGTCTATTCACTATTGTTTCAACTGAGTAAACAGTGGTGTAAGGGTCAGCCCTGCTCCCAGGTAATTGTTAGTGCGCAGACAGTCCTGTCAGGCGTGTTAGATAAAAATACATCCCACACTGTCACTTCGCAAGGTGTTTGAAAATAATAGCCCCGATACAGCAAAACAGGACGTCGGCTTGTGTACTGACCTTTTTCTTTGTTTAATTTGCTCAGAGGTTTAATTTCAGGGGACAAGTAATAATTGAATATGTCTAATAACTAAATGCTCATTTGGGACAAAATCCATCAAAATATAATTGGCATTTGGGTCTGATGAAAGGAAAACGACGTGGCTTTAGAGAAACGGATGTGTCTTAAGAATATCTGATCACTTAATGTATAAATTGAAGCCTCTTTCATAATATATATTAATTGCAGATACTTAAGGATTTTAGCATTTTTTTTGTAGTGAACCGTTACCGGAGACCAACTGTTTTTGTTAATGCTACTCTCGGAAAGGCGGGGAAGGTTATTGGTCTGTCGTGCAATAATTTACTCCTCTTTGATATGCAAACGATCCACGGTGAATATAAAAAAATCCTATCAGACTCATTTCACAGTTCTTAACCACTTAGATTCTCTGGAGTCTATCGCCTCATTAGACCAGTGCTCTCCAAAGCTAGCATAATTAAAATCTTTAACAGTTTAGCAAAGTAAAGATGTTTGGCTGATCACGTTGAGATGATTATCTATCCATTGTATTCTAAATGACAAAAATAAATTAAATTTAGACCTTGGCATTTTTTATTATGTGTTTCAAATGAATATAATGCATACTGCCTTTTTTTTTTTTATTTTTTTCTATTTCGATACCTTAGGTTTGGTGAGATCCATGCCTGTGTGAGCTGCTGCTATACACTCAGAAAATGGCAGGTTTCCTTAGGATAGCTCCAGTGCCACAACACGCTGACACAATGAACAGTCATCCAAATGATGATCTGGTAGCACAGGGACGAGAAACCTTCTTTAAAAACACACAGACACTGGCTTTTATTTTATTTTATTTTTTTTTTTCTCTCCCCTGAATATTTAAGCGATGCGTCGCTACTGCTAATTTTTTTCCCACGGCCTTCTCTGAAAGAGCACTGAGACAGTCTTCAGTGAGAGAAACTTGACTTGTTTGATCATGTCACAAACATCAGCTTTATCCAAAAGCATGATCTCAGCGCGAGGCCGTGTCACGCTGACGCGCGCGGCTCCCCTTCCAGCCTTCGGCTTGGCCCACTGGAGTTGGCAAAGTTTTCGCTTGCCTTATTTATCGAACGCAATGTCCTGAGCCCGGTTGTCCGTTTTGGCGCAATTAAGAAAATATTTTAATTTTTTTATTATTATTATTTCTTGAAGCTTATTTTATGTTTTCATTTTACTTTTGAATGGCTCATTAGCATTGATCTAAGAAATGACAGTAATAATAGTGTTACTTGTATAGAAAGTTATACAGTTTTTCAGTAGACACATCCATCAATTAAGTGAGCAGTTCGAGAAACCAAAATTAATGAGAAAGATAGGTGTGTTAATGAAATAATCATAGTATAATCAATTTGACTGTTAAAATTTGAAAAGCATTTCAGGAAGACAATATGAATTCATAATTTATGTCTAAAAGTGATTAATAAAAACTGTATTTAATAACAAAGCTATTTGTCATCATTTAAAACTTAGTCATATTGTGGTTCGTGTTGTCATAATAATAAAGCTGAGAAATTTTTTTTTTTTTCCTAAGACCTTCCTTTCTTTCTAAAACAGGTTAGGAAGTATTCACTTTCTTTAAAAAAAATAAAAATAAATAGTATCTTTAAAAAAAAAAATTTTTTTCCAGCTGACTGCAGAGTAGCCCTTGGCCACCTTTGCTGTGAGCCTTGCTGTGAGCTCGGGGCAGTTTCTGCCTGGGGGGGGGCTCTGGAAATGGGCCTGCTGTAATTTTAATTACAAAAAATAATAATAATTAACATGGAGTTTGGCGTGGGTGTCCTGTCGTGTGGACCCCACACCCGGATTTTGCCTTACGTAGGCATTGCAGGTGTCACCCCAGAAAACGTAGCGGAGAGGTGCGGTGTTCAGTATTAGCCTTTAGGTATTAAAAAAAAAAAATAATAACATGCGCAAAAACACACATACAGACACACACAACTAACACTAGGCTTTGTTTACTGACTCTTTGATTTAATTACTGTTTGAAGACGGCCGAATTAGCTGTTAATTGATTTAATTATCCAATTTGTTTGTTTCAGGCATGATTCCAACAGAACTGCAGCAGCTCTGGAAGGAAGTGACAAGCTCGCACACAGCGGAGGAGGCAGCCAGCAACAACCACAGCAGCCTGGACCTGTCCACCACCTGCGTCTCCTCCTCCGCGCCATCTAAGACCTCCTTAATCATCAACCCACACGCCTCAACTAATGGACAGCTCTCGGTCCACACTCCCAAACGGGAGAGGTAGGTGCCGGTGGGCTTTCCCACCCGTGAGCATCTCGGAACAGCGTGCCCAAGCGATGGCGAAATCGTTGGGAGCGGTGGCCAACCGCCTTGGCCTCGGTTTTTGTCCTCCACGTCTTGCTCTGTCTGATTTTGGCGTGGTTGAATGGAGTCTCCACTGGGCAGAATCCGCTCCTTTTGTTCAGATCTTTATGGCTTGTTAATTGGATCAATGTGGGCACAATTAGCTAATTAGAAGTGCATTGGATAAGCGTATTGGGGGAAGTGTGAAGAGCGTATGCTGGGGATTTTTTGAGTTTTGCATCCCGGGTGGTGTTACTCTTGATGTGCTTTGCGTTTGCAGGCTGGAGGCGAGGGGGAAAAAAAAAAAAAAAAAATCTGTTGGTCAGTACAGGCTGCTCTACCACCCGTTCCTCTGCCAAATTTCAGTGCCCCATCTCATCTAACGCGTTTGCCTTTTTTCACTCTGTATTTACCTGCTTTCACAAGGCAGGATAGGCTTGAGTTCACCAGGTTTCTCTAAAACAAAGTGGGTTTTTTTTTAAGTGCTGATAAAATTAGCTAACTGGTGGTGTTTGGCTTTTAAAAGTGTGAGTTAATTTATAGTTGCTAGGCTTGCATTGTTAAAAGAAATGGCTTAAATCAGGGGTTGTCTGTTGACGTGCTTCTCGGCGCGGGCTCTGCTTTATCCCAAAGCATGCTTTATTGCAGGTTTGTTTCTTTACACCCCCGGATTTCACTGAGGCGTGCCTAACAACAGAACTTTTGCTTACGGAGAGATAGACGGTCCCAGGAGCTGGGGCCGTGGGTGCCAGTGCCTGCTGCAGCCTCGCCGTCGCTGCCGGCTGTAGAGGAGGAGGAGGAGGAGGAGGAGGAGGAGGAGAAGGGTCTCCAGAGCACACGAGCAGCGTGGGCGTACCGGGGAGGGCAGTGCTTCTTTGCATGCAGGAGAGTCCCTTTGCCCATCTAGAAACGTTACAGCAGCCACTAGCGAAAGCTGGATTTTTATGGAAACTGATGGCTTTGTCTTTCCTTCCTCCTTTCATTCATTAGAAAGAGGATAATGGAATTTTTAAGCCATAGAGTTTATATTTCTGGTGGTCTGAAAGTAGATTGATAGGGAAGCTATATAAATACCTCTTATATCTTCCTAATATTAAGAAAATAGCGCTGTTGGGAATAGATTTTTAAAAGGAGAGCACACCCACTGTTGAAAGAACTGCTGCGTGTGTGAAGCATCATTTTATATCCATTGCAAGGACATGGGGGGGAACATCAGCGTATACATTTATAATGCATGTAAGTGTCAAGGACATGGTTTTCATGAAGACTTACGTGGGATACTAAAAACAATTTGATGTTTATTAAACAATTAAATTCCCTTTTTGCTGCATATAGAGTTGAACAAGATGGGTTTATGACTTTTCCATACATTTTTTAGCTATGTTTTTCTTACCGAGTATATAAAACAAAAACCCGTGCGGTGAAATGGATCTTCTTGCACTGAGCAGGGGCATGTGCTGTCTGCTAATGGCAGTCTGACCGAGGAAACAGTGTGCCATTGCTGTTAAGTTTGAAATGCAGTGGAAATACAGGATTCTGTTCTGAAGTGAGAGTTTTCTCTGTGTATACTGTCAGGCAGAACTGGAAATCCCTGTGTCTTGAGTCCTGTAATTCTGACCTGGAGGCAACTGGGGTCTACAAACAAGGCGATACATACGGTTTTATTAGTAAAGCTCCAAATAAATTAATTAGGAAGGCATAAACGTGCCACAGTGTTGTTTGAGACTGTATAGGTTAGAAAACTTAAAATCCTTAGTGGTTGAATTGATAGCTGCGTTGTTAAAGCTTGCCATAAAGCTTTCCTTCCATAACTATTGAGTTCTCTACAATATCAAAATACAAAAATAGGTATATTTAGGAATACAAATAAGAGAGCTACAGACTTTGCTTTATCTTGCCTCTGTTTGGTACATGGAAGGTTTATGCCATCCATTTGCTGCAGTGATTGAATTACATCTTTATCCATAAGTAGAGCAGGAGACTACACGCAGAAGAATGCCTACTGATGCACTTAAGGGTTTTGTTGCAGTCTCATCAGGCACCGTGGTGCCTGCCTGGATTTCGTATGACACAGAAACTGCTCTTGTTGAGATGTGTTGCACTGGCTCCCTTTCTGAAAGGGTATTTATCCACAGGCGGGGAGTTCGGGGTGGCGCGTGAGCAGTGAGAAAAGAGGAGCTGTGCTCTGCCATCAGATGTGTGCTTGAAAGCCCACAGAAGGTGAAATTTTAGCATGCTTCGAAAAGAGAGAGCACAGGCGTGAGAAGGGTTTGGGTCATTTTTTGATTCCAAAGGTTGAGACCAGAAATAATCGTGGGTCTGCTGGGAGCATGGCTTGGCTAGACGTGGAGACAAATCTAGGCATGTTCCTGTGCCCAGCTGGTTCAGCACAAAAGCTGAGCTTGTGAGCACAACCAGACTTGTGGCGGTGGTCCCGAGCCCAAGCTTGGGTCAGATGGGGCTGTTGGAGGGGCTCTCAGCCCTCTGCCTCCCATCGCACAAGTCTGCGGTTTGGGCTGGCCAGGGCAGGTTTTTGGGTTGTGGCTTCCCCCCTCTTGTTCCTGCACCTTCTGTGCAACTGGCTGTTAGCTTTGGGCCGATGCAACAAAAAGCTATTTATTTAGATTCAAACAACAGTATAAAGCACATAGTAAAAACTCTAAGTGTCCTAGCAGTTAACCACAGCCACAACATAACGACTGCCCAGCAGCAATAAATAATCATATACAGGTAACATTAACTTTTAGCGTGTGCTGTAAAGCTGTTCCCCCCCATCCTCCCGCCCCTTCCTCTTGGGTTTTTGAGAAGGAGTGGGCTGCAGGAGGCAAGTTGGTTATGTGGGAGTTGTAATCATCGCTGTCATCTCTGGCATGTGTCACTGGGACAGTTCAGGCTGCGTTTTACGGGGTTCCTGATCCCACAAGTCAGGCTGGGAGGCTACCCGGGCCCCGGGGGGCAGGGGGTGCTCGGCTGACCCCAGCAGCAGCAGAGGCACCTGCCTAAAAGTCACTGGGCGAGCAGCAGCTCTGCTATACATCTTGGGTAAAAACACATTTTGGTTATAAACAAAGGGTTTAAAATAGCAGGGAAAAGAGTCACTGGCTGCTTGGCGTGGCCGTGCGTCGCCGTGCCACCCGCCCAGCCTCACGGTTGTGTGCAGCAAAGCTTTAGTCCTGCGCAGCTCCGGTGGCACCGGTGGCACTGGCCACTGTGGGGCTGCCGTGCTCAGAGCCGGGTGACAAAAGAAGTTCTACTTCATGGTGAAAAAAGCAAATGGCAGGCGAGCGGCCAGACTCACCCCAGGACGTTCAAAAAGCAAAAATACATGTGAAAGTAGGAAGCATCCTCCGCTCCCGGGCCAGGGAGCATCGCGGGGCTGCTCTCGGTTTCTGTGTGCTCTGGTGTGTATGGCTTTTGCAGGAATGAAACAATTCCAGCTGTAAATAACGGGTTAATGCTTTCATTCATTTGGGCTTTAAATATATATTACATCTATGCTTTTGTCCCACATTTTGCCCAGTTTCTGTAAGTAGCAGCAGCAGCAGCTCTGGGGTTTGGTGCACAGCAATCTGTTAAGGAGATAAATAATCTGCTTTGGCATGACACTCCTACTCTCCTCTTTAATTTGTCTTACACAAGGAAAATTATAATTAAATCATTCAGGGTAAACCCTTGAGTGTAGAGAAGGAAAAAACACACTTTGGTAAAGATTGCCAATAGAGACCAACTTCCCTGTTGTGCCGTGCAGAGACATTTATCAATATTCAGCACTATTAAAGAGAGACCATTTCGTGTGATTTGTGAGGCGGATGCCAAAGCTCAAATCAAGGCTTGTTAAGATCCTTTCCCCATGCAATCATGGGCATTCAGCATCATTAGAATTCAGCACTGACTGTGTGTTTCATGCTTTGATTTTACTCAGACAATTTAATAATGTTTATTGTGCTGATTATATATATAAATTCACTCAATGCAATAAACATACCTCAGTCATCAGTACCCTAAGGGAAATATTTAGTTATAGATACTTGTATTCACTCAGGATAAGCGAAAGTGAGACCATCAACCAGCATGCAAACCTCTCATCATCTTATCAGCATTTGGGCTTCTTCAGTAACAAGCGTTTTCTCTGCACAAGTAAATAAATAAATAACGGGAGGCAGTTAAGTACATCTGCTGTGCTCAGAAATGTCAAGGACGGTACCCGCTTTCCATCTCGTTCCGCTGCATCTTATTTGGGGGAAGCTTGATTATTTTCTTAAGAAAACCAGCAAAACAAAGCGGGTGGATGCCCGGTCGCTTTAGGTGACTACAAACTTTATAGCCTGATGAGCAGTGGGCATCCCGAAACCTGTGTGCTTGGGAATAGTTGCCGATGTGGGTAGGTTTGGAGGGGCAGAACGCTGCGGAGTTGACCGGCCACTCTGCGGTGAGCGGAGGTTGCTCCGGCTGGGGCTCGGACCGGGCGGTCTGGGGGTGCTGTCGAGCGGTGGCGGGCGCCTGCTGGTCCCGTCCGCTGTCACCGTGCTGTATGGACTGCAGCGGCGACAGGGTGATGGAGGCTGTACGTAAACAAGTGAGTTAATAAAGGTCCAGACCTGTTCATGTAGGAAATGCAGCTGTTTGCAAGAGGCGAGGTGAAGAGTTGGAGGTAAAGGCTGCGTGTCCGAGAGACCTTTCTCCATCTGCCAGCAACCCCACATTTGTCCCATGATGTCTTTATACCCTTTCCAACCGTGCGTGAGTCCTTCCACATAAGTAGCCATCTGATAGGAAAAATAGATGGGATAAACAAGGAGATTTTTTAAATTACTACTTCTTGCCAGCGCCGTGGGAGGATGGAGTCTGGAGAAGGCTGTGAAGGGAAGGGAGAGGAACGGCGTGGCAGACCATGGATCTGGTTAGGCGTTCTGTGTTGTGTTTTACTGTGGTTACCTTCCATGCCAGCTGATCCTCCGTCAAAATCCCAAGGCCCTTAGATGAGGGCATTAGGATTCAGCACAATTAAGAATTACAGACTTCGGTCCATTATTAATGCTCGGGATGAAACAATTCAGCCTGCAGTCCATATGCTCCCAGGGCCTGATCCTCTCTTGGCCTGCCTCTCCGCGTAGTCCCTGGCGTTCGTTCTGCACTGGTGCCAGCATCAAATCTGCTCATCCTTGTCGGCTCCTCTCCGTTGCTCCGTGCAGTTGCTTTCAGCTTGTTATACTTTACCATCAGCAGAGTTTCGTTAGGTTAGCTTACCTCAAATCCATTCCTCCCTTAAGAACTCGGTGTTTCCCGGGGCCTTTCCTCCAAGGAGGTATTTAGCTGCTCCATGCAGACAAACCCCACCACATTGTTACCCATGGCCTGAGCAGCTCGGGTGCCTCCATGCACCTTTCCTTGCTGCGGAGCCAGGTTGGAGCCGGAGGCTTGAGCCGAGCCTGGATGCCCAGCTGCATTCCCGATCAACCGTCCCGCTCCCTACATGGCACCGGCCCAGCCGTCTGCATTTATTCTGTGCCGATCCAACCCAAAGCATCCCGCTACCTGATCCCTTGGTTCTCGCTCCCCCGCCAAAGAAATGACCGCCAGTCACTGTGTGCTCTCCCCGTCTGAGTCACTTCTCTGTGTAATTGCCTTTGAAAAAATATCAGCCGTGACTCAGACCTGGAGTTGCTAATCTTCAGTTTTAAGCCTTATCAGGCACTTTTTATTGCTAGTGCTTTTCAGATTCGGGTGCGTGGCGTCCTTTGCATTGCCCGCACCTCACTTTGTTGAGAAACCTTCTGCTAAATGAGTTGCACGATACCGCGTGCTCCCCCCGCCTGCCTGGGAGCTCTTGAATCAAATTATCCTTTTCAAAGAACGGTTCCGCTAAACCCTGGAAAATTGTTTCTAGTTCATTTTGTTTATTTTTTCCCTCCAAAGGATGCAGAGTTAAGCCGTCCGTGATTACGTGGTGTGGCCCTTTGCCGAACACGGGTGCCGCGTTTGACACTTCGCCCTCCTCGGGAAGCTGCCCCGGCGTCGGGGAGCTCCTGCACGCCAACGCTTCGTTGCTTTCTGGTCCCGTGTAATAACCATCAGTTGTACGACTCCAAACACTAAGCTAATGTATCAAAAAGCACTTAAAATAGATTGGGTGAGCCTTGGCAGACGCCTAACAGAACTTTTCCAAATTTTAGCATATGTATTGTTTTATTCCTCCATCTGGCCAACAGATCATTGTTTGATATCGGAGTGCTTTGCATATCTCCTCCCTTTTCTTGCAACCGAGATACTTACACGTGCGTTTAATACAGCTTAATGCTATTTTTACATACCAGAGCAATAGCTGATGGCTTTCTGTTAATTGCGTGCACTTTGCAGTTAAACTTTTACTAAAACATTCCTGTCTAAATACTTAAAGTCCAATGAAAATTTGTCCTCTTCTTTTATTAGAGGTGTTTATGTAGTAGTCTTAAAAAGGGACCTGGTTTTGGTTTACTGCACCGTGGATTCCTGTTTCTTTTTATTTCCTCCTGTGTGCAAGTCGTCCTTCCCCAGCGTTTGCTCGGGAGATCTGACTGTCCTAAAGAGCTGAGCAGGGAGCTAATGAAGAGCTGTCTTAGTTGGGGTTTATTTATCATACGTATCACAGCCCAAGAGTGGAAGAGAAACACCCTTGAAAACGCCATAAAAGTAGAGGAGAAGTTAGGTGATTTCTGTGCAACCGTTTTCTCTGCTGTTCAATAAAAATCGAGCCGTTAGTATGACAGCTGTTATATCATGTTATATCGTACTGCTAAGATATTGAGTAGCATTTAAAGTAAAACTCCACCATTAAGCTGTATAAACTTTATCCGTTTCACTATGGTTTAATGGAAAAAAATGAGTTTCTCAATAAAATGACATCATTTTTCCCAGGTTGTAATGTTCACTTTACAACTGTTTTTCTTTAATTCAATTTATTTTACTTTTCTTTTTCTTGGCATCCTTTTTCTCTTGCAGTTTGGAGAGGGGGAAATCTCTCTTCGTAGAGCAGCGAGGTACAGCTCAAACCTCTTTTCCCTTCTCCCCCCTCCCTCGACATCTTGTGCTAATCCGGAGCGCTATTTTTTGTCAGTCAGACAGGGTTTATATTTTTAAAGTAGCGAGATGCGCGTCTGAAATTTGGTAATCGGGATTTGTGGCTCTACCTGCTGCATGTTGAGGGGTGGGGGAAGGAGCCCAAGGAAAATTTATATCGCATCGCTTGCCGCTGGAGCCACGTTTGTGTAATGCCATGGGGTGTTTTTCCATATATATATATATATATATATATATAGCTGGTGTTTATGGTGGGAGGGCTGTAATTTCTTCTGTGTGATCAGGAAAGACATATGTATATTATAAAGTGTATTCTTATTAAAACGACGGTATAAGCCCAGGCAGGGAAACCGCTAATATGTGTTGCAGCTTGTCATCCTGGGCTGCGGGAATAAAGCAGGGAGCTATTCCTTAGGGAAACGATCTCGGGAACTGAGCAACAGCTCCGCTAGCCAGCGAATTCTTTTTTAACTGTAATTTTCCTTTTTGTGTGTACTCAAAAATAACATCATGATGGGCCCTTAAATACCATTTCATACACAGAGCACAATTTCCACAGCACAGGTGGTGCTAATATAGGACAGTCCCCTAGGCACTTGTCGCCAGGAGTTGTACAGCTTGTTCAGTGTCTGCATCCATATGGCAATCTGTCCCATTCATAGAAAGACATTGTAGCTGTGCCTGTGGGTGCTGTGGTCAATGTAGTGTAAAAAGTAGATTTTAACTCTCGGCAACCTATGTTCTGCTGTTTGTTTTATTGTGGAATCCAATTTATAACATGGGGGAAGAAAAACCAGCTCTGAGCAAATTCCAGAACAATCTGGCTGGCTTGGGTTTGTGTTTATTCTTGGAGCGCATGGTTAATCAGCAGGTGCACCAGCCCCGTGCCCAGCGCCGCTCTAATGAACAGTTTACAGGAAGTCTTGCTCGGAAGAAACATTTTCCTCCTTGTTTATACTGTGAATTAACTCAGAAGTTGCAAAGCTGTACATGACGTTAGCTGGCCATAGATGTCATGCAAGTCTGTTTCTTACCTTTTTTTTTTTTCTTTCTTTTTTTTTTCATTTTCGAACATTGCATGGTTTTCCTTGAGTGTTCTGTGCTTGGGCAGGATGCTGAGCCCCTCGGTACCATGCACTGCCATGCTGCCCAGCCCAGGAGCTGCTGGCTGCCCCAAAAAGGGGCAAATCACAGCAAAAGGGCTCTCCGGAGAAGTGTTAGCATTGCACAGCGGTTCAAATCTAAACAAGTGAACGTGATTTATGGCTGCTCTGGTATCTATCCTTCCAATGCCAACTGTTGTTCTGTTTTAGTGTGACTATTTGTTATGCCTTTTAGTAAACACAAACAAATAGACCGCCTAGCACCTGCAGCAGCATATGATATTTACACTACCTGTATGATTCAGCACGCTTCCCTGGGGAAGTAGGCTTGTGTCCTCTCCATTTTAGTGCTTTTTTAAGTAGCATTCTTCGGAGGGAAAGCATGTGGCAGAGCGAATTCAATGCTTTAACTGTGTTTCTCCCTTGGAGTCGTTACGTTATCTTAATTATTTTTGTATAAACGTTTTCCCAAAGGGCGCTCGGCTCGCTGCCGCGGGGTGTGCGGTGGGTGACGGCTCAGCCAGCGAGCTGCCAGGCTGGATGTGCTGTGACAGTCACCTTCTGCGCCGGTTCTGGTGTGCCTGGGGGGCAGGGGTGAAAAATACCGATGGGAATAATCCCTCTTCATCATATTTGTTGACGTACCGCCGGTTTATATAAGGCTGAAAGCCTTGCCTCAACTCTAAACGTAACTATATAATTTTGTTAAACAAGAATAGATCTTGTTTCTCAGTGTTTTCTTCTACTATAAATTTAAATGTAACAACAGAATATAAATTACAGTAAAATAAGGTTGGCAAACAGGATCTTTTTACAGAGTATGTATGTACGTTTGTAATTTTACACCTCGGTCTCGGTGAAGTCCAAGGTCTAATCCTGTGTTTTTTAAACTTGCGCGTGTTCTTAAAAGCGTTGCTGAGTCGGGGCCAAATCCTCACCATTGCCACCTCCCTCTGCCATACGAGCTGGGTGGGTAAGAGGGATGGGACTGCTGTGCTGGAAGTCAAATAAGTTAAAAAAACAAAAAAAAAAAAACCAACCACAAAACCCAAAAAACCCCCCAACCAACGCCCGCAGAAAAAGAAGAAAGTTGTTGTTTCAGTCAGTTGTTTTCATGCATATCTCTAGTAAACATGCACAGTTACATTCTCTCCAACCAATTTGGCAACAGTCAAATCCAAGATGCATTGAACATCATAACATTAGTAATCAAAACAAATCCCAGTTACACGCTTTGTCAGCTTCCAGATCCATATTACAGAGTAATACAATTAGTATCTCATGAGACAGACAATCCAGGATTCCAACTGACAGAAGACAACCCCTCATATGATCTTTGCAATCTTCTCCATAAAATAGAGAAGCCAGCTGTATTATTTTTCATTACATCTGTTATGCCATAACTTCCCTGGCTTTGCCTTTGGCAAAATACATTTTCCTACAGATGCTTTGTTTAGAGAAACCACTGTAACAAACCAAGGAGCCAGCTTGTATTAAATGTAAATTAATTAAGTTTTACCATTTTCTTTGAGCATAGAATATTCAAAAACTACTACAAATAAATTACCAGAAAAGTAATGCTTGAGATGGAAAATACTTTAGCTAGGAAATAAGCCGAGTCATGGAGGTTTACAAGTTGGCATTCCAGTTCTGACAACCAGCCCTATTAAAATGACTTGGTGCTTTGGAAGGATCTATTTGTTGCAGACTGAAAATGTGTCACAAGTACTCAAATTTGTTCTTCACAGAACATAAATCAACCTGCCACGTCACTATAGATTCAGCAACCTGCTTCCATTTTTTGCCATTCCTCAGTGGCATCAGGCTACAGAGCTTCATTTAGTTTCTTTTGACAAGCCAGATCAATATTCTAGAGCAGGGAATCCCTGTCATCCAGAATTCATGAAACTCTGCTCCATTTAATCACATATTTCAGGGCAGTGCATAATTAAAAGGTAGAAATGCAAGACATCCTGAATTTGGTCTAACAGCAAAATATGGTGTTGGATGTTTTACAGCACATTGTAAAGTTCCTCAGAACACATTTGGCATACATTTGAGAAATCAAGATTTGAAAGGGAAAAAACCTGAATGATGACAGCTCCGAAGAGAGCTAGAGGAGTTCAGCCGAACTCTGCAAGGGGCCAGAGCCAGCACTTGCTGGCTCCACAAAGCATCCCAGAGGGAAAAAGTAAAGTGTTAAAGTGGACATTATACATTTTTGCATGCATTCTGTCCACATAAAAAGTAACAGCTTCCTGATACTGGTAGCTAGAGTGAACTGTGAGCAGAGCATGCTGAAAGATGATTAAATACTCCTGGTTCTAGGCTACTCAGCCCAGAAATCCGTTATTTGCCAGGAGATAAAATAAGAAGTAAGAAGATGGAGGACAGAACTCAACTTTTATTAAAAAAAGAAAGAGGGAAAAGTTAATCAAAAGAGATATTAAACACAAAGCTACACATGCTATCAAGAGGTTCCTTCCCCTGTGCCCCATTCTGTGCTCTGCTCTGCGGCCCAAACCAGCATCACGCAGCCCCACTGGGCAGACATTTGTCTCCTTTCCTGCTGCAGGCCCCGCAAAATATGGATATTGAAACATAGAAGTACCTTTCTGCAGTGTAACCTCCACCATGGAGTCCCAGCTTCTGCGTAAGGTTAGATCACTTGTGGAACTGGAATTTCTAAAAGGATAAAGTCACCCCATCCACATAACTCTGATCCCTTGTCTAAAAGGACAAAATACTCTCAGTATCAGCATCCTGGAAAATTAAAGTGATACCACCAACTACCACCATAGCTAAACTTTTTTTCTCCCAGAAAGCAAAAAGCAAATCTCCCATGCAAATCTTCCAAGCAAATTAAAGCCCTGGGCACACTGCAAGTCATGAGCTTCCTGCAAAGTAGAGGTAGTATCATGGTACATCACGTCAGCCAGGAACAAGGACCAAACAGTGATTAACTGAACACAGCATGATTTTCAAAGACAGGACCCTGAATCTTGCTTCTGCCCAAAGCTTAAGATGTTTTGACAAGGAGCAGTCAAAATTTTGGCTCAAGCAGGAAGACTGCTTTTCTCAGTCTGGTTTCTATCAGGTAGTTCTCTGAAACAAAAATGGTTTAATTGGATGTACTGAGAGGACCATGCTCCCTCCCCATCTCTTCTTCATACTGAATGGAAAAGGTTTGAAATAGTTTCATAGCATGCTCGTAGGGACACCATATTCAAGAGGTAAAATGAACAAAACTATTAAATGCTTGCCTTACCACAGAACAAAGTTCCTTGAAGAGAGGGGAGAAAAAGTAGCTCCTACATCAACCAAGGCTGAAGCACATGGGTAAGGGCATGTAGATAGGTGGTGGGGTCACAATTCTTTGTTTTGTATTTTAAAAAAAGCTTCTTTATGAAGAATAGAACCTAAAGTTTTAATACTGCACACAGAAATTCAAACTCCTCCTGCTTTTAGGAGTATATAGAACATCTCTAGGGAAATGGTAGCGCAAGCAGAAGAAAAATAAAATATCTAAATTGCACAGCTGAAACCAGAAGGGATTTCAGAATAGCCTACAGCAAGAATGCTAAGAAACCACAAGAAAGGACCCCCCAAAAAAATCACAAACTTAGCTAAAAGAAAAAAAAAATAAAAGCAGCAGCTCTTAAGGTCATTTTGTTGGTTTAACTTAAATTTGGTGTTTATGCATTCTTGGCTATACATTTACATTTTCAGGTCATTATCTTATTAACACAAGCTAGAAACGTACATATAACAATAAAAACTAATATAGTATCAGTTGAGTCCAGCTGATCAGCTTTTCAGAGCTTCAGGTATCATTTGAAAGCTGCCAATAGTTGTCTTCTGTCAGAAGATGTAATCCTCTTAAATGTTAACAGCTGCTTTCCTTTGAGGACCAATTTACATTTTGTGAAAAGAAAAATTGTTAAAGAGACAGTAACACTCTCTCTTATCTTCCTTTAAGGTAGAGTCCTCTCTTAAGCAGCCCTCTAAGCAAAACTAGCCAGTCACAGAATGGCTAACACCTCTAAGCCAACACAAAACAAAAA
>NW_009260758.1:3978888-3991388 GCF_000687185.1 Egretta garzetta
CCCTCCCTAAAACCCAAGAAAATGATAGGATCACATTTTTTCCCTAATTAAACTAAGATACCGAATCAATCCTTTTTCATCTGAATAAATTAGGAGGCTGTTCAGAGAGGAATAAAATGAGATTTAGCAGGGATAAAGTAGAAAGTAGCCCAGCTAGGAAATAAAAATTCCGAAGTGCCGGTCTGACGTGAGGCATCAGCTGCTCAGCATCAGCTGTGTGGGAAACGACTGAGGCGTAATCGGGGTTGAGAAATTAAGGTGGGACACTCTGTGCCGTGTCTTAGTTAAAAAGGTAACTGCAGTCACGGGAGGCATAAACATGCGTGTTGCATCCCAGTCCTCCTTTTTTCCTGCTCTGCCTTACGCCGAACCAGTTAAACCACATTGAGAGTGCCACGCACAATCGGCCACTCTCTTGCAGAAAGGATGAAGAGAAGCTGGAGCAAATACAGAGGAGAGCAGCTAGGATGATAAAGGAGTTGGAGGGAATAGGCTATGAAGACAGATTAAAGGGAATTAAAGATCTACACCCTGGAAAAATAGAGGCTCTAGGAGGATGTGATTATGGTATGTAAGTACACGAAGTGATGCTACAAAGAAGAAGAGGGAAAAAATTGTTCTCATTAGTTAGCAGTGCTGGAATTTAAAATCCAGCGTTTCAAATCGTGTGTGTCTGGGTATATTTGATGTACTTTCACTACAGTACCTAGGCACAAGGTTGAAATAAAAAATAAGAGTTTTAAATAGTAGAGAAACTCGTTAATTTAAGTGCAGGAATGGAACGTCCACCTGAGATAAGCGATGGATTCAATACTGGGTTTTTTTTTTTGCAGTGGACATTTCTTTTAAATGGTTTAGAAGTATGTTCTGTTCCTCCAAGAAAAGGATGTACGGCAGTGGCTGCCCGGGCCCGCGGCAGTTCCGCTGCAGGGCTGGAAGAGGAGGTGCCACTGGAAGAAGGACGTGGTGCTTTTGGAGTGCTGGAGGGTCATAACGTTGATGAATGATCCAAACCATCAGGGCCTAGATCAAAACCAGAAGACGTTGCGTATAATCACCCAGTCTGGTTATACTCTTTGGAGCGGGGAAGGGGGTAGAAGAGAAGGGGGATGTTAGCCAGATTTTGTCCTAGTCTTGCTGCAAACGCTCCAGCGCTTTCCTTGCAACAGGCATTTGCCGCAAGGGGCGTGAGGATGGGGGGCAGTGATTTGGGGTGCAGCGCTGGCCTTGTGCTGCAGCAGCAATGTTGTGCCTTTGCTTTTTTATTTATTTTTTTTTCTTATACTACAGGTTAGTGCAGAGCGATTAGAAGACAGGATTTCAGCCTGTAGGCTGCAGTTTTAACCTGATTTGTCTTAAATTGGTGTAGTCATTTAAAATGTAATATACCACTCCTGTTACTTCCAATAGGGTTTGATGTAAAACATGAGCTGCTTCTAGTTTTAGACCTGGACGTGGACTAAAAATATGCAAGCCCAGCTCTAGGAAGAGCTGCCGCTGGCCACGCACATCAAATGCAACCTCTCCCGAAGGCCCGTGACCCTCTGCTAAGCTTTATCCAGCGGTGGAAAGGCATTTACCCTGCTCAGACACTTCTCTGTTCAGATCAAATACCTGCTTTCTGGGCAGTTACTGAGGCTTGGATGGAAGCATGAATATCTAGAAGTAGTCCATTTCAGTATGTGGCTTAGTACTTTTCTTGATTTTTTATTTTTTTTTTAATTATTACTGTTTTTTAATTCACAGTTTAGAGAGGAAAGGGGTGCTAAGCCGCCTTAGTAAGAATTCAGAGGGATTTGCATGAGTGCAACTTCACTGCAAAACACATCTTTATTCAATTGATTTTGTCATGAAAGCAGGAACTTGCATTCAAGTACAGTCGGTACAAGGATTTAATCATTGCTGCTTCCGTTTTGATTTTTAAATACGGCGAGTGTTTCCGACTCAAAGAATTGTGACACTTTCACCAACTTTATTCCGTCGGTGCCTTTCAACGAGCTTTAGAGCTTGCTGGGCAGTCCTGAGTTTGGGAAAGCCCTGTTGGTTCCCAGTTGTGTGTCTCCTGTACGGGACCAAAATTGGGGAATTTTGCCTCAATGGCCATGCCATCCATGTCAGGCCCAGGGGGAATGAGGTGTGAGACCGAGCCCCGTGCTCCTGCCCGGACCACGCACTGACATCGGTTTCCTGGCAGCTGACAAAGATGATGTCACTGTCCATTGCCCCTGGGAAATAAAATCAAATTTAAAAAAAAATAACCTCAAGGCAATTCTGCTGTTTCTGTGGGTGCTCTGCTCAAACCCCGTTCCAAGAGGAAAGCAGGAGACGTGGTATTGATTTTGCAGCGTGCAGGTGGCTCAGGCATGTTCTCCACGCCGTTAGAACGTGAGCAGATGCTTTGTAACCGTAATAGAAAAATCAGGGATGCTTCTCTACATCACTGACTTCCCCCAGTGTTTTGGCAAAGATCGTTGGCCCAAGCAGATGTGGAAGAGAGAGAGTGGAATATGAAGTATGTCAGCATCACGACTATTTAAGATACGGTCCACCGTGTGGCAGGAGCACTGTTACTGAGGCTTCTGCTGAGCTGGTTTTTATATCCACCCGTGACTTTTTTTTTGCCAGTGTGTACAACGAGCATGGTACCCGGTTTCGTGCGGTTAGTAAGTACGGGTTGGATTAAACCATGCAGCGTGGGCAGCTTTCATGCTCGTGCTTTGGTCGCTGCTTTCCCCAGTCCCCAGTGTGTTCTCATCTCTCTTTGGGGCATGCTGTCATTTCTGCTCTCCACCGGGGCTTAGCTGTCTGTGGTTTCTTTATCTCCCGTGCTTTTGTGTCCCGGAGTGTGATTCTTCAGTGATGCTGGAGCACAGCAGATCTATTCCAAAAGTTAAATGGTTGAAGTGGTCCGGGTGAGGGGGGGCTGTGCAAGTACCAGCTTTGACGGCCAGCCCGGTCGAAGTAGGTGGTGAATTTGCTTCCAGACCCTCTGGAGAGCCTTGGGGTTATGGAGCAACATAGAAAGCAGAGGCAAAAACTCCTCTCCGCTATCCAGCAAGCTCAGAGGAGCTGTGGAAGTGCCTGGCCCTTCTCCCCTCCTTACTGGAAACGGGGCTGGAGGCAGCAGAAAATAAATGGACACTTAGGCAGTTTTCGGCTTCCCACATGGATTTTGTTACTCTGTCGTATGTCATGAATAAGCCAACTTAGGCAAGTCGTTTTACTGGCCAGAGGGTTATCTGCTGTACTTCGATGTAATATCGCTGCACCATTCCATTATTTGGAAATAATTCTATTGCGCTAAGTATTTTTGTATGCAAGTACCTTATGAGGAGGAAAAAAAACCCATATAATTTTGATTTTTTTCATCATTTATTCCTTCGCTTCTTTGAAAATTATGTCTTGTTATAAAATCACTTCCACTAACTAGTGTTGCATCAGCACTACCCGACCACGAATATGCGTTCCTGGGAAGGAGAGGGTGACAGAAACAAACACCTACTCTAATGTGTCATTAGAAATCAAACAGACCTAAAACTTGCTTCTGCTTGCCAATGCTCAGATCTTCTACAAGTCTGTCTCCGGCAGCGAAACCAAGGATGCATCCAGATTACAGAAACTGTGCTTGCAAGCAGACAAAATATTGAACAATTTAAGATTATAGGTTTGCATTGTGCCCACAAAGCTGTTTGTTTATGTATTGGATTAAAATCTTCATTTTCCACCTCTATTTGCTCAAACACCGTGAGTACTTAGAGCAGTTAAACAGAGTTCTCCATTCATTTCCACTGGCTCTATCCTTTGTGCGTTACATCTGCTTCTGTTTAAACCCGCTCTTTGTTTTGTTTTGAGGTGCTTCTTAAGGCTCTATCAGGGAACAAGTGGCAATCTATAATATTTTCGAAAGTGGGATGGATAAAATAGCAGTAATCTGATCCTGACACATAAAGGTCACCGAAAGGCACAGCTGAACCCCCCCCTCCCGCGGGTGGGATGGGAGTCACTGCCTTCGGAAAGGCACGACGCTGCCTACGGAGGGTGCCTGCATTTGTCTCTCAATACTGAGGTTGGTTTTTTTTTTTCCTTTTTGAAGTGTCTATTTTTGGTAGGTTGAAGTAGTTGCTCTGCTTTGTCAAATGGCAGTGGAAGCTATACGTAGGTGTTAAGTGTGTTACACTCAGCATCGTGTTAGCGAAATGACCTTTTAAGTTCCCGTTTACAGTCAACACCAGTCTTTCTGGTTATTGACGGCACTAGACTTTGACATCCTGAGCATCGCTTACACTTTGATGCTCTGTTGGTCACTCCGTCATTTGCTTTGGACACAGTGCCGGGGTATCGTGTCCTACATAGTTTGTCTTGTCTTGTGCAAGTTCCCTGGAAAGAAAAGAGATTTGCACTTGGATTTAAAAAACAAATACAAATCTCGGTAGGGCTCTTTCCGTTGACTTGGCCATGGCCCTTAGGCTCTCGCAGAGAAACTTTAAAAAACCCTGCTGGGGGTTTAAGCCATGTGACTCCTGTTGATATTATAATGAGATTTACAGTGCTTAAAACCCACAGGGGACTGACTCCTTACTTGGCGTCACACGGCGTTTCTGCAGTTATCCTGGTGTATGGGTAACACGCGCGGTGTAAAGTAACACAACAACATTTTTTGGGGGGGGGGGGGGGGTACTGCCAAACACACCGAAATCGTAACTGTCACGTGTAGTCTTCATGGATTTTAATGGAGCGTTAACGCGACAGCCTCCTTTCTCACCCTTAGCTGTATTCAGGTATGGAAGCAGATGATAAAACCTATTATTTTTCTGAATTACTCTTTTCCGATGTGTCTGGAGGGCATTTGACCATATGTCTGTCTGGCTTGGGTGGACGGTGTTCCTTCAGCCATCCTCCCTCTTTCTCAGCTGAGGAAATGTGTGGTACGGCATTTTTCTAATTTCCTTGCAAGGAATGCATCGGTCCCTTTGTTCTTTTCAAAACTTCACTGATAGAGCTTTTCCCCACTTGCACATTTTAAAAAAAACCAGATAAAGTTAAACCAGTGCAATCTTCCATTATCAAGAAGGCGTTTGTAAGTCTCTTCACCCACAGTGGGGTTTTTTAGGAAATTACCTTGCCACATATATGTATATTTGTGCTTCAAGAACTATTTGTAAAGAGCCAAAAATAAGATTTTAATGAAATAATTATTTAGGGTCATGCACAACTCATAGCACCTTTTTCCAGTCAGATCTGTACCTTTTTTTTTAATTAAAAAAAAGGAAAAAAAAAAAAAAGAAAAACCCACTTGTGAGTTATCGTCAGATTCTTGTTGGGCCTAAAGTCCAAAGTAGCAGAATCTGGGCAAGAATTTCTCTTGCAACTTCTTTGCATTTGGGTGACATCTCAGGGGTATGTCCTGTGGTGATCTTGCTATCCAGCGAATCAGAAATAATAGAAGAACACAGTTTTGTTACGGTACGCAGGCAGATAATCTTACAGGACAAGAATAAACAGCATTTCCACATGTGTATAAAAGTAAAATGGGAAAAAGTAGGCATTTATCCATAATGTTACCTGTAATTCAGGATAAAATAAGTCATAAAAGCCACGCCTAGATGCTGGTATGTGTTCATATCCTTTGTGTATGTTTGAAGTCCATAATACAGCACAGGCATACTGTAGCAAAAAGATTTGCTATGAAAAATAGATACGTGTGCGAGCATAAAATAGAGATTTCGATATTATTTTGACATTTTATTTTTCAAGTCATCTAAGGTTATGGAAATTGTTGGAAAAAAAAATTCCTTTACTTAAGAAGTTTCCATGCAGAAGTTGAATAAAGAAGATATTTTAGAGTATGGTTCATCAGTTAGTGCAACAGATACATTTCCCTGAGCACCACATGGCCCGGATCAAAGCGTCTCATGACTTGGATCAGTGCAGCCAAATCATTACGTATTGATTGGAATCCCGCTGAAGGATTAACCCCTTAGTGCTCATATGATTTTATTGGGTTTTTTAACCCTGGTTTCAGTAGTTAGAAAGCTCTGCGACGTTCCTGCCAAATCTCAGCAAGGTTAATAGCCCCCACTAACCCCTCGTACAGAGGAATCCTTTGATTACATGGTTCCTTTTTTTGGTGATGAATTTTGGATTTGAAAGTAGTGGTGAGCCTTCTTTGCTGGGATATAAGGTGGCTGTACTTGTGTGAAGGAACAGCGGGTGAGGGGGGGTGGGGAAACCCCAAACAAAGTGAAAACAAAACAAAAAAAAAAAAAGCCCAGTAAATAAATAACCCGGTGGGAAAGCCGAGGCTGCAAACTTGATGCTTTTCCTCTTTCTGTAGTGATGAGGAAAGCCTCGGGTCCGGTTGTATTGTGTTATAAGAATACACTGCCGAATGGAGATGACTTTTCTTCCTGATGAAGTTGAATTGTAAATATGCAATGTTCATAAATTTCTTAGCAAAATATCAAGCAGGATATTAAGCAGGTCTGTCAAATGATTTCTCCCCCGTCCGTGTTAATTTAAATTCTTTACAAAGCTTTTAATTAATGAATGAAATGTAGGAGGATAGCTAAGTAAGAATGACACATGTTTCGCACTGCAAATGGTATTTAATTCTGTTTTGAAAAAGCATGGGCAGAGTCAGGTGGGTACCGTGAGATGTTAGGCATGTTTCAGGATCTGTTGTTTGCTGCTCTTAAGAGTCTTTGTGAAGATTAATTGGCGCGGTACCTTCGGTTACGCCACTTTTTCTCTCTTCTCCTTCTCTCCTCCAGTTTATCCCACGAGGAGCACTCGCACAGCCACCCGCTCTATGGACACGGCGTATGCAAATGGCCGGGCTGTGAAGCAGTATGTGAAGACTTCCAGTCGTTTCTAAAGTAAGGATGGTTTTTTTGGCGCTTGCATTGTACAGAAAGCATGCCCTGAAATTTTGTGTGCTGTCACTCACCGTGGGCCCTGATGCAAAGCCCATTGAAGTCAACAGAGAGCTCCCTTTCACTTCAGTGGCTTTTGGATCAGGCTCAAGAACGTTTTAACAGGGGATAGTAAATTAGCCCCGTGGGGAAAGTATGGTCTTGCTCAGTGTATTGCTATAAAATAGAGTGTTTGCAGTTCCGCAGCCTTTTTTTTTTTTTTTTTTAATTTATTTAAATAATTTTTAAGTTGCAGTATTGATATTGTAAACAATACAACCTTGATTTAACCTTGATTTCACTTTAATTTAGAAATTTAGTCTTAAATTAACTCCGTAATTGAACAGAGAATTGCAGAACATCACGTGAAATTTAATTTATGTCAAATAAGTAACTAATGAACAAAGTCTACACTACTAAAAATAAACTATAATTATATTAATTGGGCCCCTGCAGTTTGCTGCAGACCTTTCCTTGCTGCCAAAGAACACAGTTTTACGCGTTGCATAAACAGTGCATTATGGACTAGTATGTGGTAATGCCTGCATCCCGATGCAGAGAAGGACCGGCAGAGCTCTAACAACTTACACATGGCTGCTCCACAGTAAACCATCAGCCTCGCCCCTCCAAGCTGGAGCAAAAAGTGTTCCCATCACAAAAGAGTGTTCTGTCTGGGCAGATCACCGGGTACACGTACGCTTTGGGTGCATCCTGGTTCTTGAAGGTTGTAAGATCACCAAAGACCAACCGCCCAGGCAATGTGTATGATTCAAATGCACAAAGGGACAAATTCTGCTCCCATTTACGGTGGTGATCTCATGAAGTCAGTCCACATAAATACGTGGGATTCTTCAGGATGGATAAGTAGAATTAGTCCCAAAACGTTCAGCTGTATCTGGTTTTTTTCTGGGGCAGTTCCCTGGATTTTTATGTGAGAGAGGGAAGGGCAACAGCAAGCAGAGGATGTTTGTTGGATGATGTTAGGGTTTTTGCTCCCAGAACAGAATGGGCCAGTTCTGTTTCCATGGGCAAAACCCCTCCTGAATTCAGTAGGAGCAGCGCTGGTCCTAGCATAAACATATGTTACAAGTAAGGAATGGTACAGTAATGAGAAGGTTCTCATTACAAGAGGATTACAAAATAAGAAGGTGCTAGTCATAAATTTCCATGAAGGGTGGCCTCATTTCTTTTTAATTCATCCTGTTGTTCACTTAAGTGAAATAAATGCTAATCTCGCCATACTTGCCGGCTCATTCATATTCATATGCCACAGTATAGCATTTAGGCCTTTAAAACAATTCTGATTTTTATTGCACTTAATGCAAGGGGAGGGGGCTGTGGTAGCCTTAGATGCTGGAATAAACGCGAGTAGGCACATAAGGTCAGATCACGCCACCTTTGCTTCTTGTGCTAGTCCCCTGTTCCAGATTAGAGCTGTTGGTTGCAGGAGGGTTCCTTACAGAGCAGTGCACTGCTTGACGTGACCGTGTGTAGAAAATACAGCCCTTAAGTCACACGGCGTGGGTAGAGGCAAGACTGATTTTTATGTGGCTTTTCGGAGATGTTTCAGTAAGTAGACCAAGTCCACCAGTTCCCTTGGAGGAGACACTTGGGGCAATCAATAGGTAGGAATAACCTGAAAACCATTACCAGCCCAGGCTGGACCTGATATGGCTCCATCTACTCCCAGATCCAACAATTCTGGTTCTTTTATCAATCGCTTATCGTCAATCTTTTTTTTTTTTTTCTTTTTTTTCCCTCCCCATTGAAACCTTTCAACAGAAATACTTTGCGTGACTTTCTTAAACCCATCGGCTCGTGTAAATTTTCTCATTATCCAAATTCTGCAGTGTCCAGACAAAGTCTTATTGTTCAAGTGATATTTAACCCAGAATGAATGCAGAAATGAATGTCCCCGAGCAGCGTATTGACACTGTTAGGAAGTGAGCGTTGCTTCATAAAACGAGACCGTAGCCTTCCAAGTCTCCTGCGGAGCATCCGTCCTTAAATTATATTGCCATTTATCAGAATTCATTACTCAATGGAAAGATAACAGGTTAGACGCTTGAAGTTTCTTTCTGGCACTTGTATAACCTGTGAGGCTCTTTCGATGGTCCCCTCGAGAGAAAAGCTCGTGTTTACCAAGTGAAATGCAGCCCGTGTATCAATCGAACTTTGCTTAATTTCACTTACCTCGGTAAAAAGGCCCGTTAGAAGAAGCAAAGAGAAGTTGCCTGTGGAATGAAAGCCCGGTATGCCAATAAAATGATTCCGCAGTTGAGGGAGAAAAAAGGACTCGCAGGTCTAAAACATGGTTCATTTCTTTTCCTCCTGAGGAAGAAATATCATAACTGTTGGTAAATCAAAACCAGAGATTTGACACTCCTCTGTGATCGTTCTGTAGTGTTTGTTCCCAAGGTGAGGTACACCACAGGGCCCTTGATTTCAAAGATAAATACTGTACAAATAACGATCCTAGTTGTCTTTCACTCACAGCCAACAGGAGGATGCTTATCAGAACCAGCAGATACACGGACTATTGTACGCATTTATTTCCCTGTTTCTTTTTGAAATAAGTTGCAGTTTTAGCATCGGGGGGGAGGGGCAGTTGGGGGGTTTTTTTGGGTTTTTGGTTTTTTTCCTAATCTATCTGCCATCGGTTATCATGTGATGCGTATCAGTTTGAGCTAACCGCTAGCAGCAGGGGCTGCAGCTGAGCCTAATGGAACAGTAGTGCCCTGCATGCTCCGGAACACTCCCCGAGCCTAAAACCAGAACCAAGTCCAGTCTCAGCGCGGTGACCTGATGGCCCTCTGCCAAGCTGCGGGAAGCAGGGTGAGGGCTGGAGGGGGCACACGTGTCTCACCTCGTAACCAGGGCCCCTCTCGCAGGCGGCAACCAAAGGAGCAATTAGTAGCACAGAGCGACTTTCCTTCAAAATTGGCGATATCCTTGATTTCATTTGCATGCGTTTAAAGACTGTTGCAGCTAGAAATACATACCCCTTATACGGCAAGTTGTTCAGGAAATCCCTGCTGGAGGGAGGGTGGTTTATTCAGCAAGGTAGCCCGGCGTCCAGGGCAAGAAATGAAGGAGAAGATTGAGTTAGGGTTTCATTCCCCCCCCCACCCCACCCCCCCCCTTTTTTTTTTTTTCTACATTTGATTGTGGTTTAGATGTGCTTGATCATGGCTGTACCATTTTTAAATCAAATATATTCTTTAAAAGAGGGACACAGCCCTTTGGAGAGGTCTTGCCATCCTGTATTGCAGCGATGCTAGTAATCTGCTTCATGTGAATTCAACTTTGATGAAACGAAGGGGAGTTTATGTGAAAGAAACTACTAAGTGCACTCTGTAATGTTTTCACAAGTGTTTTTATCATGGTAACATCTTGTTTACTTTAGTTGCCTGCCTAAAACTACTTGGAACATGTTAAGAAAACATTTCGAGAAGGCTGCTACAAAGAGGCTTTTGTTTAGCAGCAACTGTGAGACTGCTCGGCTCACAAAGGTGTTAACTTTCAACCCCTTAAGCACTTCCACATGAAATTCCAGCAACTATGTTTGTGGTTTTGGAAAAACAAAGTGTATATTAAAGAAACCAGGTATATGCTAATACATGTTGAAATAGGCCGGAAATCATAAATTGTTTCAAAGGCATTAATTGCTATCATTTGCATGTCAAAATGTTCTGCAGTGAAATCATCTGCCGTTAGCACAACAGAGACTTTTTAATCAAATAGGTAGCAAGGGCAGGGAAAAGGCTGGTCCACAGACGGCTCCTTCGGTTTTTTCATTCCTGGCAGGCCCAATTAAACTCCCCAGCTATCGAGCATGGCCGGCGAAGGCGCGGGGATGCAGCGACCCCTGGGCCCCCGTCCCGCTCTCGGGGGGACCCGGCCCGGCCCTCGGGGATACGAGCGAGCGTTTCATTTCCCGAGCCCCCCACCCATTTCCAGTTGCCGCTCAAACGTCGACGTTACCCTTGCTTTTACAACCTCCTGATTAACCTCCCTGACATGGCAGGGGAGCGCAGGACCGCGGCGGGAGGCGGCCGGGGTGGCCCAAATCCCACAGTGCCCTCTAGTGCTCCCGGGATGCTGCTCGGGATGGATGGATGCTCCTCGGGATGGGTGGGTGGATGCCTCTTGGGATGGATGCTCCGAGGGATGCTCGTAGGGAACCCAAAAGTAGCATCCCTGAGCGCGCCCCGCTTCATTCCCTTCCCAAGCGGATGAAACAGCAAGCCAGCTCGAACTAAGCTGTGTAACTTTTAGTTTTACACACATACATAAATATTTTTACTCTTCGGGGCGAGCATTCGGCTTCTACCACGAGGTAACCTCAAGCGCCTGCCTGCTACGTGCGACGCAGTATTTTTGCGCTGAAATACTTTTTGCGCGTGGCGTACGCGTAGCGAGGCACATCGTCTTGCGTTATTGCATTTTATACCTTAAGGTGCTCTTAGTTTATGTTTCACATTATAATTTCCGGTGTGTAATCAGAAAGCATTACTTAAGAGACAAGGATCATCTTTGTTTCATACTTTTATTGACACTGTCTACCATATTACTGCGATGTCTAAATGGTAAAATTTATTATTAGCAATAGTGTCACAAAAGTCTGAGACAGCGATTTTCCTTTCAATAAAAGTAGTTAAAAACCTTTTAGAAAATCCATAATTTTGATTGCTGGTACTTCATAAATGTATAACTGGTACTTTTTAGCTGTCTCTTTAGGGAAAAATGAGTTTTATCACCTGCAGTACCTGGGTTAATGAAATTGTGTGTTGGAATTTAGCCAGAATGAAAGATGAGATCATTCGGTGGCACTAATATTGGCAACAGGTCTCATAAAAAGGTTCGACTCTTTTTAGAGAAGTATCATTAGGTTTTTTTCCTTTTTTTTTTTTTTTTTTTTTTTTTTTTTGACGATGGGGGCAAGATTCGAGTTATTTGTCATTTTTGAAGTTTCTGTGGTTCTAAGATTTTCATCCGCTGTAATATCCAAAAGCCAGTGACCTAAAAGCCTCCGCCAAGGCCAAGAGAAACACAACAGTGTCCATCAGTGCCTAGTAAAGGAATTTACTTGCTTCAGATTTCAGCTCCAGTTCCTGTTTCAGCCCTTTAAAAATCACGACTCTCAGCTCAAATTTGAAATAATGCTGCTTCTTTCTCATGGTCCTCTGTGTTTGATTGTTTGTGGATATTAGCTGTCCAGGAAATCCCATACTTAGAGATATAAATCCAAAATGATCTTGTTTTTCCGCAGCCAGCCCAGGATGTATTAGACAGTTATGATGATTTGTTAATTTTTCTGACCTGTATTTATTTTATGTGTGCCGTATGCTTTTAAAAGAGGGAATCAGCTGTCGAAATAGGCTACTTTTGTCAAAAGGGAGGCTCTTGACTCCTTCCTTTTAAGCCTTTGCTTTCTTTACTTTTGGAGAATTCTGTGTGTGCACCTCCATATGGTGGTAAACAAGGGCTGCATTGTGCCCTGACATATAAGCTTAAACCCAACCCTGTTATTGAAGAATCTTTTGAGATGTGTGAGCTGGGATTCTTGAAGGGCTGTCAGGCTTGGGT
>NW_009260758.1:3997294-4001188 GCF_000687185.1 Egretta garzetta
CATAGGTTTGGCCTGGGCCTTGTGGCAGGTTTATTTTAAAGGGCTTTTTTTTTTTTTTTAATTTATTTTAACATTTGCATGGGGGAAGTTTTTCAGAACACGTACTACAATAAACCTTGAATTCCAGCTGTTCTAGTGTTCTGGATGACTTTTTGTTTCTTTTGGATGAAGAAGATTTGTTTTACAGTAACTGTCCGTATTTTTCTCTCTTTTATTGGTACATATTTTGCACATACTTACACACCAAATTTTATGTGGTTTTTTGTTCTTTACACAGTCATGTATTTTATTTTATTTTTAAATCACGTAAACACGAGGGTTCTATGGGATTTAATTATTCATGTATTGCATGTGTCCATTTAGATATATCCAGCATCTTATAGTCAAGTAATATGAAACTATATATGAAATTAATTTACTATAATTTCTTGATCTCACTGTCATTTACCTAATGGAGGAAAAACAACTGTTCTGCAAAATTTCTCTTACACACAAATGAGCCTTCTTCTGGAAAAATGTATTTAAGATCTAATGAGTGATGGGAAGACACACAAGCCAAAGCAGGACAGAGGAAAAAAAGAAAAAAAAAATAAAATATATATATATATAAAAAATTATCTTTAAAATCTGAGATACTGATGAAGACCTGCTGGATAACATTCAAATTGCTTATTCATCCTGGTAACTACTTTTTCCTTTTTGTTTATCCATTTCACTTAATGATTTTCTGTGTATTGTTACAGACATCTCAACAGTGAGCATGCGCTGGATGATAGAAGTACAGCCCAATGTAGAGTACAAATGCAGGTTGTACAGCAGTTAGAGCTACAGGTAAAATAAAATTTATTTTAATATTGCCTCAATATTAATCAAATCCAATTCTCGACAGCACTAAAAAATGAGTTCTGCTTTTCCCCCTATGATTGAAAACCAGCTTTCAAAACCTTCTTGTAGTAGTTTTAAAAACCGTCAAAAGAAACTGCAGCTTCATTTCCTCTTTTCTAAACCGTAACTTGAAAAGAAATAGGAAACTTAAACAGGTTGACTGATTGGAAATCCATCAGTATGTATCTAATGCTTTTTATTCTCACCCGGGGGGGGCGGAGGGGGGCGAGCGGTCTATGGTCCCCTTCGTTTAGAGTTGTTGGTACACGGGGGAAATGGTTGATATTTATTTCAAAACGCTGCATGACCTGGCTTGTTTGGTGGTCTCGCATATACTAATACTCTCCATGTATTATTATTATTATTACTACTACTACTACTACTATTATTTTTTGCCATTTGTAGCAAATAATTTTTTTAAAAGTGCCAGAAGGGGGTAAATTGGAATATATTGAATGCGATGCAAAGGTATGCCCTGTTTGTGTAACTGCCTTTCCAAATGCTTTTGAGTCCTTTCTGTCTCCCTGCACCTCGCCGCTCTGGCTGGGCGGCTTTGACAGTGTGTCTGTGTGTAGGCAAGAGGTTAGCAAAGAAGGGGAAATTAAAACAATGTTGTACATTATATAGTTACCAGCTATTGAAAAACCTATTTTGTATGCAAGACAGCAGTGTAGAGATATATGGAAAGCCTTGGGCTAAGTACAGAAGATAATTACATTTGGAATTTTACTGAGTTAAGTCATTTATAGCTTCAAATAGTTGGAGAGAAAAATCAGCAAAAACACACTTAAACTTCTTGTTGTTACTTTTCAAGATAAGCATTTAAAAAAATGCCTTTTATCTTCTTATCTTACAAATTACCCTTTTTCTTTCATAGATATTTCCTAAATTTTACTTTCAGGAACATGCTGGTCATGACACTGCTTCACTATTAGGAAGCAATATAAACTATTTTAATACAAGTTTTATAAAAATCAAACCACCAGTCATAAAATATCAGAGTCCTGTAGAAAACGTTACGAGAAATGGTCTGTTATTTTAACAAGTTTCTCGGGAATTAGGAGAAAAAGAAAAAAAAAAATAAAAAAATCTGCAGTCTTCCTGGTAAACTGAGATATGAGATAATCTGTTACCAAGATGCAGTAATACTCAGGCTGAAGGTAAATCTAGATTCTTCAGTTACAGCCAGCTTGAAAAGCACTAATCCTTCCCTGCTGGGGATGGTTGTGCCTGGAAGTACAGGAGGATGCCCTGTGTTAGCAGTTGGACAGGACAGAGATGGTGCTTGGTTACCACCTCCCCATAAGCCCTTGACAGTATTTTTGAAAGATTTATCAGCGGTGCGTTCTACTGACCGTTACAAGCGACTGATAGAGCTTCAGAGCCGCTGAGTGCCGGGGAGTCACCTCTCTTGGCTTGGAGTCATTGCACGGGAAGGCAACATAAGGTCCCCAAGGCAAAAACGTAATTTCAAAGTGGTGTGAGGGCCAAAAAGTTCTGGATTTGTTTTTTAACAATCTTAACTAGCGCAGGAGGTAGGGTGATCTGGAGGCTTAATTTAGAGAGGGATGTCGATAACAGAGTAAGACCATCTATGCTTTGGCCAGCAAGGATAGGCAGAGGAGGAGGACGGTCCTGCTTCTGAGATATAACTAACTCCCCTCTCCTCGCTCGCCTTTCATCCTGTGTGTCAATCCTCTGAGACTTAAAAAAACCCAAACAAATCTGTCTAAATATGTACAAGGATGTGTCCTCCAGTACCTAGTTTGTCTGGCTGTGACCTTTTTTTGCTTAGAACCGTAGTAAAACAGACGTCTGGCCCAATAGCAGGGTTTTCAGCACTGTGGTCTGCAGCGCCCAGCATGTCATAGCAGGAGCAGCTGGACTAAGACCATTGACCAGACACTCCCAGAACCAGAGCAGTTACCAGCAGAGTGGCAACACCAAGCCCTGTGGCCAACTGTTTGAGTTTTGTGAGCTGGATGGAAGAGGGACCCATAGCCTTTCCCACTTGGCCTGCGGTGCTCAGCACTGCCGAGCAGCTTTGCCTTCCAGTGGAGCTGTGAAGTATCACATGCTTGCTCAAGGTCCAACACCATGGCCAGGTCGGAATGCCCCACCCTTTCACGCACCTCCAGCCCCATCAAGACAAGGGCAGAATTTAACAAATTCATCCCACCTGAGGGACTCACTCCAGGTTTTGAGTGTGATGGACCCAAATGCAAGCCTTTCTTTTTTTTTTTTTCCTTCGTGCTCTTATTTATTTTACACACAGTAGTTTTTATTAGTGTCGTAGACAGAGAGAAGTGTAATGTCTTTTAAAGAAAGTAATTTTTAAATGAGCTTTTTGAAAAAAACAGGTCAGATCTGTTTTGTGTTTGATTGCAAATGCCCCTTCGCAGAAGTATCTCGAAGCTTTGGTCTCAGCATTTCCGTCACAAACATACCTAAATATCACAGGCAAGGTAGAGATCTTCTCATATTTCACTTTGTTTAAACCATCTTGACATGATCATTTGTTGCCATTATAAATAGTGAGAATTGGGCTGCTGGGTGAAACACAAACACAGGAACATCTCCCTATTCCTTAACTAGGTCTCAGCTGGAATAGGACATCCATTTTGCAGCACCACCTTTGAGTGGAGGAACATTTCAGGACAGCAACAAGGCTATGATAAGTTTAAAAAAGTATCTACTAATGGGAGACAGTAAAGACAGCTGGCCATTTTCAGTGTAGTGGCAACGCCCTTGGGCCTGTTTTCCTAAAGCATCCACTGACACTCTTGAAAAGTGGCTCCTAAACCTTTCCAGAGCACAGCCTAACTAGGCACAGAACAGGAGGGAAGAGGCTACGTCTGGATTGTCTCTTGCATTGCCCATGACTGGCTTCCTTCTCCTTTGTCCTTGGTCTGTCCAAAATCCTGCTCCTGAAGTGATCTCCCCTTCCTGTTGATGTGGCCATGTTGCTCCTGTTGAATGCCCCCACTGGGTTTCCATTTTCACATTCCT
>NW_009260758.1:4001199-4001449 GCF_000687185.1 Egretta garzetta
TATCTTCTGTCTGTTTTTCCTCCTGTGCGATTTCTCCATCATCTGTGCCTAACACGTTCTCTCTTGCTCCTTGGTCGCCAGACTCCGGTGCTGCCCCCTCGCCGTGAGCCCCTTCTGGCCTGCGCTTTCTGTGCCTTCCCTCTCCCACCTCTCCTACTTGTGTAGTTTTAGGATTTAACCTCTTCCAGGGCAAGGCACGTGTCTTGGTGTCCGCGTTCGCAAGGCACATACCTTGCTCTGGATGTGTTTT
>NW_009260758.1:4001468-4012201 GCF_000687185.1 Egretta garzetta
CCAGTTAGGCACCTACACCATGGTTGTACCCCACAGAGGTGAGGGAACCTCACAAAATCAGGCTTATCATGAAGGACTGGGTGGCCATCTGAAAACTCCCACCACGCAGAGCTTTCCAAATGGATATAGGCAAAAAGAACGAGGCTTCAGATGGGACTGTATTACAGTCCTCACCCCCCCTGTACAGAATCATAGAATCATAGAATGTTTTGGGTTGGAAGGGACCCCTAGAGGTCATCTAGTCCAACCCCCCTGCAGGAGCGAGCAGGTCCTTGCCTACGTGAAGAAACGATCCTTGCCCAAGAACACTATCAGTAGATCAAGAACGTTCTCCTGCACGTCATAACCCCTATTTGCGGACCATCTGCACTCCAGTGAGTGCCACCGGAGAGAATTTGCTCCCGTCGATGTCCAAGCAAGCCCTCATGGCTTCTTTTGCATGACCCCACTGACTGGAGGGGCTACTAGTGACATTCTAGTTTTATATCACTACTGCTTCCTGACCTAAGGGAAAAACAGTTTAAAGAAATTCTTCAGATTTTTTTACTTCTCAGTGCTTTGAAACTGAGAGACCTCTATTTTTCATAATTTAAACTCCTGCCTAACTGGGTGAGTGTTTGAATTCCTAGACTATGACAAAATGCTAGCGTGTGTCTGCCTGAAATGTCGAGAGGATCTTTAATAACCTCCATCCACCAGAAACGGCGTTAAAAGCATTGCTAAGATGATGAGTGAAAACACTACAAACAAGGACCCCGGCCGTTCGGAGGGAGGTGCACTGCTCCGCCTCGCCGAGGGGGCCCGGAGGAAGCGCTGCAGGGTGTGCCCCGTGCTACCCGGGTGCCTTTCCCTCCTGCCGCCGCGCTGGTGCGGGCAGGAAGCTTTCAGGTGCCTGCCTTTTGTTTGTTTTGGCTAGAAGACATCGTTCTCCTGCAGTAGCCTGCAGACCAAAATTTAATGCACGGATGACCCCGCCAAGCAGCCCCTGTGCCCAGTGACTGCTACGAATGAGAGATTGCACAACAGAGCTGAACCGAGAGTACAACTGTTTCTCGGTTTCAATCTGTTTTGGGCGAAGCACGGCGGCTGAGGGGTGAGACCTCTCCTGCCTCTGAAGAGGTCCTTGGGGGACTCTCGGAGGGAGAGGCTTCTGCTGCGGCGCTACGATAAGAGCCTGTTGCTGCCCGTCGGCTCTCCTGTGAAGTCCGGCACAGATCTGGTGATGAGATCGCAGGAGATCTGCTGGAGGTGTCAGCTTTTCTCTCTTGCCATTGAGATTTTTTTGACCAAGAAAAGAGCAGCTGTTTGAAAAGTCCAGCGAGTTTTGCTTTTGCACTTCCAGAGCACACAGTGGTGACACCATTTTTTCCTTTATTTAATTCCTGTCTTGGAAACCCCTGTGCCAAGTTTTATCCCATCATGACGCCTTTCTGGCATGGTCAGAAACCCCTCGCCTTGCGAAGAGCAAGACAACCTTGACTGTAAGGTTACGAATGGGGATTTATGACCAAGTCTCCTTTTATATACACTTAGCCCAACTTTACAGCTACAAACAGATGACGGTGATAAGGTGGGCAGGTTGTTTAAAGTTTTGCTGGAATGTGAGCACAGTTCTCCTCTTGGCACCAGGAATCTGGCTTGTCTAAAGCAAAAACTCAGCTCTGCAAAAATTGTCATTTGTAAGAACCCGATCCAAGTCCTGCTGGAAAGAGGAGCCTTTATGTTGGGCATGGAGGTTAAAACCACCCCTTTTTCATTAGTATTATTTCTTAATATCTTTCCACTGTAATTTTTTTTTTTTTTTGAAGAGCAGCTGGAAAAGGTCCTATTCGCACATACAAAACATTTTTTGTTTCCAAAAATAATGAGATTTAGTGTCTGTCCAGTGCATTGAAACGCATTGGGAAGCCGTCCTGGCCAAGGATGCGTACGGCGTGATGCTGAGACGCCAGCTGTGGCCTGGTGCGGATCTCAGCCCAAAAATGCAAGAGACATCCAGAGCAGGAGCTCTGCCCCAACTCTTGGGCATGATGTGACCGATGAGAAGGGGTGAAAGCATCGGTCCTGTGGGGTTGTGTGCTCTGAGATGAGGGCTCTGGGGCGGTTCCTGACGCCGCCGTTAGCCTTTCCCCACCCTGCTGCCCTTGGGCGTTTGCCAGAGGGACGCTGGCATCCACGGTGCTGCTCCTGCCCCATGCCCAGGGTGCCCCTGCTCAGGTTCCTGGGAACCTCAGGCTGCCCAGGGTGTCCCACCGAGGGGCCGTGCCACCTTCTCGAGCAAAAGCAGGGCGTTTTCTAGAGCCGAGGCTGCCCGCCGTGCCCCGCGGAGGTGCCTCGTGTGGTTTAACCACCGCTGTCTCTGCGCTCGCTCGGCACATGCCGCAAAGCCTCTACGTGACGTAAAAGCCACGGTCCATTTGTGCCGCTTGTTTTCTGGTCTGAAAGGAGGCAAACGCGCCTCGGAGCCGCTGCCCTGCTTGCTTTCTGCTGCGCCTCCTGCGCTGGAGTGGGGCTGGTTAATAAACATGATTCACTGTTGTCTTTTAGCTGTCAGGGCTAGAGTGAAGCTCTTGGTGCCGGCAGGTCTAGCTCTTCTCACTCGAGGGCTAATGCATTTTTGCTTTGGGAAATAGTGACACCCAGCACCACGCGTTAGCTTTACCTCACGAATAGACCATATACAATTTCCAAACTACTCAGCAATAAAACTCTTCTGTCTCATGCCTCGGTGCCAGCTGTTTAATTAGGAATAAGCAGAGGCTGGGTTTTATTCGTGCGAGTAACAGAGGATTTTTTTTTTTTTTTTTTCCCCCCCCCTTTCAGCTTGCAAAAGATAAAGAGCGCCTGCAAGCCATGATGACACACCTGCATGTGAAGTCAACCGAACCAAAAGCCACCCCTCAGCCCGTAAGTACCGAAATGTGCCAAAAGCAAACAAAACCTCACAACAAACCTCTCTTTCCTGTGCCCCACCGGAGCGCGTGACGCAAAGCGTGGCCCGCTTTGGAGCCGGTCGCGGTGAGGAGATGCAAAGCGCCGCTTTGCAGGAGGCACCGCCGTGGGCACCCGGGTTCTGTCATCCCCTTCTCTTCAGGGAGCTTGGAAGAAGTTTTGCTCTAAAGCTGATGCATTGGGCCGCCTTCTGGCCTCATGTATTAGCCTGTAAGTCGCTTTGCGTCAGTCCAACCTGCATGTAATCTTAGGAAGTGTTAGGAAGGAGATGTAATTAAATTATATTTAATGTATTTATTTTGCTTTCGCCCTGTCAGACAGACATTTACAGTAGAAGAGGCTCTAGCTGCACGTTTTGATGATAATCGCGGTTACCCGGTATCAGGTTTTAGACTGCTGAAACTGAGAAGGGAAACTTTCTCTGCCCCAGATTGCCCTTTAAAAAAAGGGGTGCAGGGGAAGCAAGTGGCTTTGTTGCAGGCCAAGGCAACTCCTGGGTACCCCCAAACCCAGGCAAATCTTCCATCTCATTCCCTGACCAAAATGACTCTTCTTCAGCTCTTGTTTTTTCCCAACCTCTTAATGCTGAAAATGTTCCTCAGAGCTTCCAATGATTATTCAAAATGGAGAGAGTGCTTTGCTTCTTGATTTTAAGATTTGTAAGATTTAAAGGTACACTGGCTTTATTTCATTTTGCTTTGAGTCATTGTGTGAAAATTAATTGAGCGTTGACAATCTATAGTTAGTACTAGCAATTTTAATCAATATGCAATGATGCAGCATAATGACAAAGTATTGGTTTATCTGTTTTGACTGATTTTTTTTCTATAAATAAAGCAAACACACACCCATATATGTGTGATTTATGGTGATAGAAATAAAAAGGAGTCAGACTATTAACCCAGCAAATATGGTAGCCTGCCAAGATGCAGTTGGTAGACAAAATTAATGTCTGAAACAGAACACATTACAGAGATAGAGAACATAAAATCATTAAACACTTCGCGCACCCATTTTTACTAGAAAAGGATTTCTCAGTTTCCATGTAGTTGGAAATAAATGGCTGCAGAAGTGCATAGGGAGGCTACTAGATAGAAAATTGCAGGCTATTCAGCAACACTGGAGCAGATGTCAAAGTCAACGGGAAATTTCGGTGCCTTCTTGGAGAGAGTTGAGTGGTAGGTATAAACCCTTCCATTTAAGCTGTTGAGATGCCGAAAATTGCTTGATCCAGTGGATACCAGCCCTCTAGAGTAAGAACTACTTACAGTGTCTATAAAAACAGCATTCTTCTAGTTCCTCGCATCCATCTCAGCCTGAATGCAAATGCTTCAGCGCATTGTTGGCAAAGTATGTAGACCCAACAGAATGGGGAGGAGGTTTGGTTTCTATAGCTCTTACTGGATTAAAAATTAAAACAGCGGAATAATCTGGGAGTCTCAAAGCACTCTGCCTCGAGGCCTTTCATAACAGCGGTGCCCCTCAGGAGGAAGGATTAAAAACTAAAGGGAGGAAATCATAAGAAGGCGAGCGGCGTTTGGCAAGGCAGCTCGTGATCAATGCTCAGCCGCGGAGGGCAGGAAGCTTTTGCGGGTGTTGTAGGCTACGGAGATACCAGGCGGTGTCGCCATGAAGATTAGTGTTAACAGCTAATAAAGAGGGAAAAGCAGTGGGGGGAAAAAAAAAAAAAAAAGGTGAACGCAGGGGGAAAGGGGCTGTCTTGATTAGTATTAAAAATGTTTTACATTCTGGAAAATTATAGCTTTGTTGGGGACCTCCTACTAAATTTATTTTTAACTGCTCTATTGAAAATTCTGTACCACTAGTCAACATTATCTCTCAGTTGCTCAGCACAGTGTTTCTTTATTAAAAGAAATAGGCATGAATATTTTTGACTGAAAAATTAATAGCTTTTGAATTCATACACAGCAGGTTTTCTTTTGCAAAGAAGTCCAATATCGCTGCACAGCACTTCTATAACCATTTATTTAGAGTCCAAGTCAAACCTTTGACAGCTAGAGCAGTGTTACAAGCCAACATAAAGAACTCCAAGATGTAAACCAACAATAGGCAGTCTGTGTGAGGTTTGCCATTGTCAAATACATAGATTGTTTGGATTAGTTTATGTAAATGTACTGTTGTATTACCCTTTGGAAAAAAAAAGATCACATTTGTGTATGAAAAGTGGTTTCGTTCACAGGCAGCATTATAAATTCCTTATCCTTTAACTTACATGTTAGAAGTAAAAATTGGTGCCTGACAGGCCTATATTGTGTGCCACTCTGTTGTTGGATTGAAACTGCCTTCTTTTCATTTATTGAAATATAGAAAAATTTATTATAGATACCATCTGATAAATCAGAAATTATTAAAATATGTATAGGTGAAGCATTTGAAAATTAATTATAAAATGTAGAAGTATAGTGTTTTGCATAAATTGTGCTTTCCTAGTGAAAAAAATACACAGGCACTGCATAGACTGTGCTAGACCCCGGTCCTTTTAACTCAGTGGGATAGGACTTTGGTAAAAAGATCTGATGACCATTATTGCAGTGCAAAGTATTCTTTACATCCAGTAATTAATTTTTTTTTTTTGCCAACATAACTAATGCAAGGTGTATGTTAGAATTAATATATTACGGTACATCGGTGATTCTAAAGGAAAGAGCGGCTGCGAATCCAAACATAGCAGTGAATTGGGATTTAAAATTACAGCCTTTTCATGACTGAGGAATGGTTTTATTCTGCTTAAAGGATCTTAATGCTTGTTTTTAAACTGTTTTGTTACTGGCAAGTAGAATTGGTGACTGAGCATTAACCACGTGCCGTTGGTAATCCACATTGACCATTGGTACCGTCTTCGCTTTTGGGTTCCAGGCAGCAGCTTGAGGGGGTGGTTTTGGACCAGTTGGACCACAGCCAGGTTCTTGGTTGTTGTGCATCGATTCAGAACTCGCCCAGGTTCGGGGAAGGATTGCTTGTCCAGTCTAGCCATGTCCATCCATTACATCCCCACCTTCCTTGCAGTAATTTTGACCTTAGGAAGGGCGGTGGAGAGGCCCATGCGTTTCACTACACCAGTCCACCAAGGCATCTCTTTGCCGAAGCTCTTTGGTCCTATTAAAGCTGATGAGATTTAAACACGTTCTTCCGTAGTGTAGTGGTGGATGGCCTAAACGGTCGGTGGATAGGTACGTGCGTGGGGAGGTCGCTGTTGATGTCTGGTTGTACTGCAAAGGGCAGCTCTTCCCCCGCTCCCAGGGAGCTGCTGAGCAGGCAGGAGGGGGCTGGGGAAGGAGAGCACGTCGTGAGCTGGGGCAGTGCTAAATGTCTTCTTCAGAATGTCCAACTTTTATCATTAAAATGCCCAGTGGTGCAGCGCTTTAAAAGAGAACCGAAGCATCTCACAGCTTAAGGTTTGGAGCACGCAGAGTTGTTCCTGTTACTGCTACATGTCTTGGTTTGGTGAGACTGAAGGCCGAGGAAAGGGAGAACAAGGCTGTGAAGGAATACGCTGTGCCATACTTTTGTAAGGTGAATTTTTTTCAAGGTCAAAAACCCCAACCCAACCAATAAACCCCACAACACAAAAGCCGGAACAATTCCTCAAGAATTTTCATTCTGGATTTGCTATTCAGACACCTTCCCCTACATGGTATTTTCATTGGTGTAGTGATCAGCGTAACAGGTTGAAATGAAAACGCGCTTTCTTTTGGGGGATTAACTTATGTTGAAGTTCATAGGAAGGGAAGGAGAAGGAAAAAGCATCAACCAACAAGTAATTCTGTGTACTGGGTGCTATAGCCACCTTTTAAAAATAGCCAGAAAACTTGTAAAGAAACTTTTGGCACTTTAAATAAAATGCCCTGTTAGATATCCCTTCTTTAATGTATTTTTTTTACCCTAACCATAGCAGTTACGATTGTTTTGAAATACTGTTTTTAGCAACTGTAATAACAAAGCATTTAAAAAAAAAAGAAATAGTCTTTTAACTGTTGAGGTAATGACTGAGCATTTTAGCTGCTGTAGCCGTACTTTATAGTTTGAAAAAATAACGATACGCAGCAATAAAGAGAGATTCTCAAGCACAACAAAAGCTGTTTTTATATACTGGTTTTCATTAAGTCTCACTCCTCAGCTTCGGTTTCCTTAGTATTCCTGCCAATAACAACACCTGCTAAGTGATCGCTGCCCGCCAGGCTCTGCATCTAACACACTAATGTGTCCAGGCTGAAGCGGGAGAGGAAGACACAGCATTTAACAAAGTTTTAGGCCCAGCGTTGGCTTTCGCTCTCACCCTCGGCGTCAGGAAAAGGAGTCTGCTCCAGAGCGTTTCAGTCCCAGGAACTGGGTGCGGATAAATCCTCAGCCCCAGTTGGGACCAGAGGAATTGGGACCTCCGTCACAGAGGAGTCACTGCCCCGCAGCAGTGGGTATGGCCCCACCATGACACTTAGAAATATATATATATATATATATAATTTTTCTTTTTTTTCTTTTAAAAGAGTTTCAGGGGCTTTTTTAAGTGCAGGCACTATTGTCATGTAAAATGTTTACACAAAAAGAAATCAGACTTAGCCCTAGTGGGAGAGCCACTTACTGGAAATCTATTTTATGGGGTGAAGGAGAGGGCTACGTCTCTACCTTGTTTATATCTAAAGAAAAAAAAAAAAAGAAAATGACTCAGTCTTCACCTTTAATAGGAAGACATGACTGTTTCTTGAAAGGGAAGGTTAATAATAAAATCCTAAGCAGGATATTGAACGCTGAAACAATTATGGCATTTATGATTAAGTTAAAACAGTACGAGGAAACGTTCTCAGAAACCAAAACTGAACAAAGCACCCAACAAGGTTCAATGGCTGAACTTACAGAATGTTGGGACTTAAAACTTGTGGGGTTTGGTGGTTTTTCTGTTGTTTTTTTTTCCCCCTTCTTGTTTTTGGTGTTTTGTGTTGGTTGGGTTTTGGGTTTTGGTTTTTTTTGGTTTTTTTTTTTTTATAAGGCTGGAGGAAATCCTCCCTCCCCCCATCCCCAGTACAAACATTACAAAAACGTTTAACTCTTTGGTGCAAGGGCTGTATGTTCGGCGTACTTGGAGTTGTGCCTTGCTGCAGAGCAAGAGTTCTTGCTCGTTACGGTGCTGACGCCGTGACTTAGGCTCCCTCCCCTCTGACAGCGATGATACCTCGTCCAAAAATTACGGTCTGTGGGAAACGGGCTTGTTTGCACAATACCAACGCGAACAACTTTTCTAATCATAGTAACTTATTTTTAAATAGAAAATGCAGACAGGGAGAAACCGTGTGGAGTTTCCATCAGGAAAAGAAACCCTCCCAGCCCGGTCCCTCCCTGATCTTTGCCCTGCACAATCATCCACGGCCGCTTCCACGTTTCTAATTGACGCCAGTATTAAGATTTAATAGTTTACCATCCGGATTAATATTTCAGGATGGCAACAAAACCAACACCATTCATAATTTGTTATTCTGCTCTAATTCACAACTGATTTTTCAGCCTTGGCGCTGGAGATGCAACAAAGAAAGCGGCGGCGAAGGTCTGCGGAGGGGGCGCAGCCCTCTCCTCCCGTACCCCCTGCCTTATGGTTTGGTAACGGCATCAGCAGGGATCGGACCCTGGCTGGAAGAGGAGAGAGTGTCATCAAATAAAACACGGAAAAAGGAAAAAACTTCGCCAGCGATCGACAAGGTCGTGTTTCATTAACTTGTTGGTTCAGGCTCGCAAATGGTCGTCGGAGGTGAAACGCAGCAGACTCGCTGCGTTCCAGCTTTTTGTTCTCTCTTTCCTCACAGACTGCAGTCATGTTTAATTTGGAAACTGGGCTCCTTTGGCAAATTAGCAATTAGAACAATTTTGTGGGAATATGTATATGTGTCATTAGTTTTCCTGCAAATTAATAGCGAGAGCAGAGGTCAGGCAGAAATTTTCCACTTGACTGCAGCTCCTCTGTTGAGATTTGGCACTTTGTTTTGGAACGGCCACAGCTGCTCAAAGCCACAGTCTTCCTTTAGGAACTGTCTTTTAATTAGTTTACCTCATAGCCATTATTACAAATATTACTGCCTCCCCTCCTTGAAATAAAATTACTGTTTCTACAAAATATTCCGGTGACATCTTGCACCACTGCACATTGATGGTGGGGTCACTCGGATGCAGCGTTTAATCATTAGATCACCTCCATAAGCATCTCCTAATTAGAGTCCTTACAATACAATTTTATCTGGTAATTAGCTGAGATTGGCTGCTTCCTCTGTAGCTTATTAGTGGCAGCCCAGCAGTGGGTGTGAATCACAGTGTCATTTGTCAAGCCTGTTAAAGCCCCCCCTCCTTTGCTCGTCCTCTTCTGTGTTTATTCCTAGTTGCTACCTACGCTGAAAAGCCTAAAGAAATTTAACTCGCTTCAAATTCTTTAAGCAGGGAACGCTGACCTTTGTGGGTCCTTTCTCGCAGTTTCCTAGTAGAAGCAGATTAAATGTTAAGTTTTTACATACTAAAAAAGGAAGGGGACTCTTTTGAAATGGAGTAGTTGGAGCCGTAATGATGAAGCACGAGCAGTGATCTTTCCAACAGGAGGGCCCGGCTGCTGAGCCTGCGCTGGAGACGGGCACTTAAAATTGATGCAGATTTTCTCGCAGTTATTGGACTGTTAAAATGTCCATTTGGAAACTGAGATAAAATACAGTAGATTTAATTTCATGGTGAGACCTGTCACTTGTACTATTATTATCGTCCCTGGTCCTTTTATCATATGTAATAGATGGATAGATGGATAACAGGGAGACATTACTATATACGTGTCCCTAATCAGCATCCTTAAATCACGCCAGTCAACAAACGGACCGGGCTCTCGGCGGCGGCACGTGGCGGCAGCGCCCGGCGGGGCGGGGGTTTGAACAGGCACGCTCGCCTCCCGCTTAGCAGTTCACGCCGGCGCGGGAGTCCCTGGGAAATCAATACCCATATTTCACCGCCTTCCGCGATCCCTCGCTGGGTTCGCGCTCTCCGGCCTCGCCACAAAGCGTTAAAATATTTCCCGCTGGAAGGAAGGCGAAGCGTCCTTGGCGAGCACCTGCACGGAAGGATGGGCGGTTGCGGGTCTGCTCCTCGCCACCTCCTTTTCCTGGGAGCAGTGCTCCAGCCGCCGGAGCGCCGTCGCGGCCGTACAGCGCCGGGCGTTCCTGGCTGGGGCTTCCCTCGGCTTGCTCCGTCTCGCCGGCGGGAGGGAAAAGCAATCACAATTTATCTGTCGTTCAGCTGCGCCCTTTCTGTGGGCGATGGGCTTTTTGTGTTGGTATCCTTTCTGTAATACCAGAGCCCTTTATTTTCCACTACCTTTGTTTTGGATAAATCCTATTATTTTTATAAAGAAACATTATTTGTGGCTATTAACTCATATGAGGGATACTAATAGGACTTTTCTTATCTGGTTACTTTCATACGAGGAAAATTAATACGGTGCCTTATGGATAAACATGAGATGTTTGGGGGCATAGCTGAGCAGCGCGCCTTGCCTTCATCTGAAAAGGTTTAATGTCCAGCAAAAAGGAATTTTAATCACGAACAAAAGTTGTAAAATTCTGGCCCTGTTAAATTCAGTAGGAATTTTGCTACCGACTTCAATGGGGTCAGGATTTCACCAATATTATTCGCAAAACCGCCTAAGGGAAGGAAATGTGGAAGCAGTCAAAGGGTCCTTTTCTCAGTCGTCTTTTCTGATGTTGTAGGGAAGAGATCAGCTTGTTTGTTTAAAATACTTCAGC